>NC_060146.1:153702826-154063053 GCF_021461385.2 Schistocerca piceifrons | reverse complement strand
ACACCCTCACAGTTCTAGTACTGCGATACGATCATTGTCGGCAAGTATGATAGCAATGTTGTGAGAGGCCCCATGGTTCCACTGCTTTGGAGAGGCACAGCAGAGTTACTTCTGGTATCATCTTAAGAGGAGCCATCAGGTACCGTTTCTGGTCACAGGTGGTAGTGTCTGACGGATCTCTGACGGCAGAACATTACATCATGGGCTTCTAGCGTCCTCATGTGTTGGCTCTCATACGACCGTATCTTGATGCCATTTTTCAACAAGACAACGCCCAACAAGACACGGAATGTGTCTCTATGAATTGCCTCCGTGATGGTGAGGTGCTCAACGTCATCCAACGATGCTAGACAGCGTCAAAGGTACTGGCGCTGATACATGTAAATGTACATATATACAGGGTGATTCCGTGATGATGTTAGTTTCAGGGATGGCAGAGAAGGATAAATGTATCAATTTGAGGTAAGGGTCCCTGTACTGGAAGCAGAAGAGTCCAAAGTTATTAGTGAAAACCGTTCTAATTCCTATTACAGTGGAATACATGTATTGGTAGTGTTGTTGCTAATACTATAGGGTGTGCGTCTTAAGATGTGGTAACAAGAAAAATGTATAGTAAACAAGTGCTATAAGATGCAAACCTAAGAGTTATGAGCACTTGCTCAATACAGGAGGTGTGTTTCACACTAGCGAAGATGAACAAGTGCTTCTTGCTTCTCAGGCAAGTATTTTAGAGCCCATGTTTACTAGACATGCATGAGTGTCCGAAGGAACGTTGCATCGTTATCAGGAATAACACAGGCACTGCAATATCGTATTTATCCGCCGCCAACAGGGATGCGACTTTCAAGTAAAATGTCTCTCCTATACAGGAATATACGCAATGGGTGTACGAGTACAGGTTGTAGACACATGGCTGGCTAAATATGGATGTTTGGCTGTGGCTGAGAGTCATGCTCGGGTAGCCTAATGGTAAAGCGACCGCTCGCGATTAGCGGGAAATCCAGGTTCGAGTCCCGGTCTGGCACAAATTTTCACTGTCGTCATTCCATTCTACAGCTGATGGTTGTCCATATTCGCTGTTGCGAATACATTTCTTGTAGTTGCAACGGTTGTGGACCAGCTTCTCTCAGGAGAGGATACAACGACTTTGTGACGCCTTTCCCAACCGAGTCAGTGCATGCGCCCAGGTGAGAGCGAGTGCAACGTTGTACTGATATGTGGACTCATACTGCCAAGTTATTAATAAGTTTGAGTCGATTTTCAGATCATTGAAATAACAGTTGTTTTCTATTTCATTTCGTTTCTTCCTTGTGGATATTTAATTCTTTTCTTTACGCAGTGTATGTACACTATATTTGTTTCAATATTCGTAAAGGGGATTAAAAGACCCATAAAATGTAGACAAATTGGGCAATTGTCAGGTTGCAAACCAAGACGTCCAGGGTTTAGTTTCCAGATAGACCACGGATTTTTCTACGTCACTTATCGTTTCTGTCAGCAAATGGTTCAAATGGCTCTGAGCACTATGGGACTTAACTTCTGAGGTCATCAGTCCCCTAGAACTTAGAACTACTTAAACCTAACGAACCTAAGGACATCACACACATCCATGCCCGAGGCAGGATTTTAACCTGCGACCCTAGCGGTGGCGCGGTTGCAGACTGTAGACCCCAGAACCGCTCGGCCACACCGGCCGGCTTATGTCATCAGTCGCAAGGCTTTGGTAATTGTAAGAATGGCAAATTAGTCTGTCGTTCACAGGCCACATTAAACGGTAGGTCCCTCTATAACTTACTACGTAAAGCAGTTGAGAGGTCAAGTGAAAGCTGGGGCATACCACCTGCAAGAGAACCATTCATAGCGAAGTACTGTGGTGTTTGAAGCTACTGTACCTTCGGATTGACAGCATTATTTACTACATACGGCAAAATAAGATATAAAGCTGCCAGCAACCAAAATGTTGTTCTGAACACCATAGTTCTAGCCATGTTCCTGCTGTGGGTGGTAATTCGTTACTGTCCTCCATCCTTTTGAACAGACTTACGCAGCCAATTTACGGTTTAACGAGGATTTTCAACCACGCTGCAAATCAAGATTTTCTACATTAATAAACGTTGTCAGAGGCAAGGAAACTGAAACATGACTGATAAAAAAACGTTGGCTTTACCAAGGACCGAACGCAAGACCTTTGGACCAGATTTTTTTTTCCTAAACGTCACCTCCACCTGTTCAGCTTATGCACGCGAAAAAAAGAGACCGGAAGCGTCTTCCAGACAACCTAAACAAGTTTTGTGAAATCTAAAACCTCATTTTGGTACTAGTTGAGCTTGTCCATGAAAGAGAACAAAATCTTCTTCACGTAAACAATTAAAATAAACATTTCTTTGGGGGGGGGGGGCAAAAATAAGTAAATAAATCTCGTTTTGAAAAAATAACAGACATATAACAAACTACTGTTTTAGAAGGCAAAAAGAAAGAAGGAAAACTCCAAACTAATAGCAATTCCTCTGTATTGAGCCAGCAACCCATACATCACTGTAAATTCGGCTTTCACCACACCTGATCTTCTTACACGGAGAATTCTACATCTAAATCTTCTTCCTCACTCTGGAAACGAGTGTGAAGTGCATGGCAGGGGGAACTTCCAACTGTGCCAGTTATTAAGGCTTTATCCCTACCATTCATCTATGAGGCGTGGGAAGAGTGATTGGTTGAACACATCAGTGCACACCATAATTAGTGTAATCTGGTCTTCGCGATCCCTGCTGGAGTCACATTAGTGTGATCACCTGTCAAGAGTCTGATTAAGCACCTTTTGCAGCAGGGACCACTGCGAGGCGTGCAGAAGAGTGTCAGTGAAGTTGTGGAATGTACTGGCAGGGATGTGGAGTCATGTCAATTGAAGTGGTACGACCAGTTGCGCTACGTTTCTCGGTTGAGGATCGGTGGCGTGAACAGTTACACATTGAAACACGTATGTAACGCAGCAGCGATGGCGAGGCATTGTAGCATCTGTGACCAGAGAGTATGCGCTTGACCGCGCGAGTGTTGCGAGCGGTTCTCAGTCTGTTAGTAGTAGTCGTTGCGAGTCTGTAGCTCTGGCTAGTTGAGAGCAGAACTCAGTCTGTAGTCGTCATGCAGAGCGGTCGGTCAGTAGTAGCAGCCCAGTGCGGTTGTGTGATGTAGGCGGTCGGCAACACTGGTCAAGATGAGGAATAAGGTATACTGTTAATTAATATAATCATTAGATAATGAAAAATTTTATTTATTGTAATTATTCTCCAACAAGTCTCCCAATAATAATTTTTTTATTTCAAAAGCATTTTCTCAAAAATTTAATTTTTTATTGAACTCAAGATTTCGTTGCACTTCCCATTTCATTCCACTTCTTTTGAAGAAAAATTCCACTAAAATCACAAAAAAAGAGAATATTATTATTTGCAATGCAGTTCCTCCAAGCGGTGCGCAACAACAAGAGCAGATATGTGACATCCATTTATTCTGAGGTAAGACTTTAATTCTGATTGTTTTACACAGGGCCAAAGACCGATATTTCGGTTTAATTGAATTTTCTTGTCACTGAATGGACTTTAATTTTTTGAAGGATTTATATTTGAGTCAGATTGCGAATTTCACAATTTTGGTTGCCATTTTCAATACCTCTCATTGTGGGCGAGGTTACAATTAGCGCAATGTCCATTAGCATTCATAATTAAATATTGTCGTGTTTCTTTCTTTCAAATTTTTGTGGGGAGGTTACACTCGGCTCCCATTTGTATTAAGTATTGTCCTTTCTTTTTCATTCAAATCATTGTGGGGAGGTTACACTTGGCGACACCCAGTCCAGGATCGTATTTCGTTGAGAGTCTTTTGAACAACAGTCAGATATCTGCTCTTATTTGCTTAGATATAATTAGGATTTGGCGCAACGCTTTCACTAATCTTGTGACTTTCTTTCTACAGGTCAACGGCAATTTGTTGCTCTGTTGTATTTGTGTATTGCTTTTGCATTGTGCTTATTTATTTTGTGAAAAATTGTGACTATTGTAAAAATGCCGCGAAAGACTGTGAATAGTGTATCGCGAGGTATTACGAACGAAATTACCGGCTCAAACGACTTTACCGATAGGACATGTGACACGCAGTGTAATGATGACAATCCTGCGTTCACTAACAATCAGTGCATTCCAACCACTAATGATGACTTTTACCCTGATAATGAACAAACGAACTCAATTGTCTCGTCTGTTAATTTGACGACAATTGATGACGCAGAGCGGTCTATAGTAATGAGCGCTGCCGAGCTTAACACACCCGATTTAGAAAATCCAAGTAATGTACAGACAAATCTGTCTAATGAAAATGAACAGGATACTGAAAGTACGACAGATTTATTTAATTCCGAAACAATGTCTGACAGTATACATCCGACTGCTCAGAATAACCAAATGGTTACAGTAAGCGAGAAAGTTCCAGATCCACCACTAAACAGCACAGAGAATATAGTAGGTGATGTTACTAAGGATGAAATTAGAGTATTAGCACAACAAATGGGTAATGTTACTGAGGCTCAAGCTATCGCATTTTTACTACGAGTCAGTGAAATTCTCGACAACCATTACAAACAACTTAGCGAAATAATTGATAAAAGTTTCAAATTCACAAACGAAAAACAAGACGATCATAAAGAACAGAACAAACAAGTTAGTGAGCAGATTACAGCTGTTACCGTACAATGTCAGGACAGTAAAGAACAATTACGTGAGGATACTAAGACTTGTGCTAATAACAGTAATGAAGAAGTTGGCACTGTTGCACAAGAATTAAGTAGCACACGTGTAGGCACAACAGAGTCACATAAAGACAAGATTGATGCAATCACTGAACAATGTTTGGCGAACGAAACACAGATACATGAAATTAATGCAGTCACCGAACAATGCCCTAAAAACGCAGTACAGATTCGCGATGATTTGGAGTCAGTGGAAGTTTCACACACTCCGAATACGGAGGCTGACGAGAAAAGTGAAGAACACAACAACCAAATTGACGAAAGTATTAAAGTAACAGAATTAACAATTATTTCAGTCACCAATACGTCACAGAACCCGCCACGTTGCGAGCATTTGTCAGAGTCACGCAGCGTGTATAATGTGAGCAATTTACAGCAACTACGTGACTTAAAATCCGAAAAGCCACGCGACTTAAAATATGAAAAGCTACGCAACTTGAAATCCGTAATTACACAGACGAACAGACTTTCACACAAACCTGAACGTGTTTTCAAATTCAATGACGAGAACGTAGATTACGAGCAATTTTTATCCGCCAGAAAATGTAAAGAATTTAATAATGACAGAACACAGATACACGCTTTGCACTGTATACGACAATTTATCTTTGTACATTCACCGCTATTGCGTGTAATGCAGAAGCTAGCTTTGAACCAGATGCGACAATTTATTTTTGTATTTACAACAGCATTGCCTATAATGAAGAAACTAGAATTAACATGGATACAACAATTTGCCTTTGAAATTTTACCGCTATTGCCTACAACGCAAAAGCTAAAATTTATTTGCAGTGCGTAATTGACCTCAGGGGATTCATTACGCTTTAATGAATATGTGCCGTAGCGAGCATAGGGCCCCGAGCTGTAGTAGTGCTGTTTCATCTTTAGTTTTCTGCACTACTGCCTTTTCTTCTACTATCCTTTATATCTATCAAAACAGCTCTTTAACTATTGCTCTACATAGAATTAAGAAATATTGTACTGAAAACCCGATATGACAAATCTTTTACCGAATGTGACAATTTTCATTAGACACTCCAGAACCACCGTAACTTTATTAACAGATAAAATCGTAATCATCAGTATGTACAAAATTTTCGGCAGTCGCAACCACATTTTGGTAACAATAGACGTTTTCCACCACAATAGCATGAAAGTCAACCGCTTAGCATACGTAACCAACAATGCAGTCTACAAGGTCAACCAAACTTTAATGTTTCGCCGCGTGCACGTATAGTCCCAGCTCCAACAAATAGTAACGCATGGCAGCAAAGAAATAACTACATAACTACGTACAGACAACACACCATTTCAACTCGTATCGCAATGCGCCGTATAGAAATTACTATCATGACAGACGTAAAAATAACGAGCACAATTTTCAGCGTACATTTAATAACAGTCGATCTTTTCAGCAGCAAGAACATCAGCAACAACGAATAATCATGAATGATCCAAACAATAGGTGTCATCCATAGCGTAACACGTCAGTAAGAAATAACAGAACAGTTCAAATAGTGGATATGCCACAACATTCTCCCGTAAATAACAGCACGTACGATAGAATTTAACCAGATACAGCACAGATTGCATATTACAGTAACGCAAACATTACTTTTGACACGCAGAATTTTGCTCACGAGAATGTTATTTAAAACATGCTTTGTTGAATGCTCCACTTTTATCGCACCCTGATCTTACTAGAAATTTTTCCATTGCCACCGACAGTTCCAATACCGCTTTAGGCGTACACATTTTTCAGGAAATTGAAGAAGATGGTTCAATAGTAATCAAAAACATCGCATTTGCAAGTCGCATTCTGTCACCTGCTGAACGAAATTATTCCGTTACAGAACTTGAAACATTATGTGTTGTATGGGCTTTCACGAGATTTAGGCATTTTCTTTATGGCAGACACACCACCGTTTACACTGACCATAGAGCCATACAATTTTTGCTTTCAGCCAAATTCACTCACGATAGATTAAGTAGATGGAAGCTGTATTTACAGGAATTTAATTTTACGATTGTTAACATTCCCGGGACACAAAATGTTATAGCAGACGCACTATCGCGTTCTCTCAGCAACAATCAGCAAGACGTAGCAACCCACTTCTGCAAAGCAAATTTCAGTGTCATGTACATTCAGCAAGTTGCATTTGAAAATTTTATTTCATCGTCATTACAGGACATAGCACAAGAACAAAACAAAGACAATGTGTGGAAAGAAATTAAACAGCTTTGGCAAGATAAGAATAATGTTACGATTAGAAACCACTACACTGTACGCAATGACATTCTGTTTCGCCGCTCTCATCCTGACAGCAACATTTGGTTATTATGCATTCCTGACGAACTGGTTAACAAACTAATTTGGTACACTCATTTAAGTTACGCACATTACGGAGCACGAAAATGTTTTCTTATACTGAGACAGAATTGTTATTTTACTAACATGGAAAAACGTATACGACGAGTTTTAGCGTCTTGTAAAATTTGCCAGAAAGCTAAATCAGACACCACTTCACATATTCCTCCTTTATATCCCATTATACCTGTGAAATTAAGACACATGGCCGCAGTAGACATTTTTGGTCCGATTCCCAGAACTAACAGAGGTTTTTGCTACATCTTTGTCGCTGTTGAGCTCACTTCAAAATTTGTTACTTTCACTCCGTTACGTAAAGCTACTGCTAAAACTGTTTCGAAAGCATTTGTAAAACATTTTCTATTTCATGTAGGGCATGTAATGAAAGTAATTTCTGACAATGGATCTCAATTTCGTAGTAGCGTATGGACACGCATGTTACGAGCCAGAAACATTTCTCCGATTTATATATCCAAGTACCATGCTTCTTCGAACCCCTGTGAAAGATTAATGAAGGAAATTGGTAAACTGTGTAGAATATACTGCCACAAAAGACATATTGATTGGGATACACACATACTCTCATTCCAAGATGTAATTAATTCCATTCCAAATGAATCCACTATGCTATCTCCGACTGTTATACTGAAAAACGTTGAACCACCGAACAAAATTAAAGAATTAATAGAATTTCCCAAAAGTCGTCGCCTACGACACCACGAAATAATTAACATTGCGCTGAACAACATCAAACGTGCCGCAGAGCGCCGGAGAAGACAGCAAAAACAGGTTTGTACACGCCGATACTTTCACGTTGGACAGAAGATACTAGTACGTACACACTATTTATCCAGTAAATTAAAAGGTAAGTGCAGTAAATTTGAACTTCTATACGCAGGTCCATATCGGATTCGCAGCATCCCTCACCCCAATGTTGTACACGTCGAAACTTTGAGAACCAGAAAATCGAAAGGCAATCACCATATCTCAAACATTAAACCGTTTATTGAGTGAAACCACTGTATGATTCAACACACTATGATGCCATTTACTAATGCAATTATTTCACGTGACTAATTACTGATGATTATCGTATTTTTTCTTGGCAAGTGCCCGGCAAGGTAAGGTTAGCAGGTCGCTCTTCTTGTCGTTACACATCAGACCGTGCATATTTTTCCAGATGAATTTACACATTTATGACTATTTTTGCAATTATATTTATGTGACTACTTATTGATGATTATCGTGTTTTTTCTTGGCAAGTGCCCGGCAAGGTAAGGTTAGCAGGTCGCTTTTCTTGTCGTTACACATCAGACCGTGCACATTTTCCATTTTTTTTTGTGTATATGACTGTACTCCAGTTTTGTTTGTATGTATTGTGAAATAGTTAAGATATAACGCACAACAGTCGACTTTGACATTTTTTTTTTTTTTTTTGCCTTATGACATCTCAACATCGTGACTGTTTCACATTTTTTTTTTGCTGCTGCATTGTATTATTCTGTGTATATCTTTGTTTTTGAACACTGTCAATGTTTTTGACATATTACGTTTTCTGTCATGTTATGCTGTAGGGTTAATTATGTTACCATAAACCAGTCATTATCTAGTGGGTATATGATTTAAATGCAGGACATTAATCTCTGTCATCAATTTCAGGAAGAAATGATGTATGTAAGAAATAAATTTAACATAAATGGGAATTTCACCTACGGAATAAACGAAAGGAGATGCAATAACTTTATGAGGAAGAGTAAAGGGATCAGGATTAACAAGCATTAACAAGACTATACTATACTCATCACAGAATAGCAGTCTTAACTAATGTTTTCTTTCAGAATACAAGGTGATTGATGCAGGCTGTCAGACTGAACTACACATCTTAGTTTTAGTGATGAAATATGCTAGAGATAAGGAACAGATGAATAATGAGTAATGAAGTGATTTTTTGCAGATGATAATGAATACTGATGAATAATGATGAAGGAAATGGTATTATGAATAATGAAGTTTTTCTTTACAGGTGATGATAATGGTGAAGTTATGATGATATGGATAATGAAGTTTTTTTTCTTTACAGATGAGGATAATGTTGAAGTAATGTATTTATGCTACGTAGTTATTTAAGTATTTGTTGCAGTTTGCTTTGACAGCAGGTGTTACATTGCATAGTAGGATGACTGAAAGTTTTGGAAAGGACAGCTATGGAATACATTTTTATACACACTTCACTGCCTGTTAATTCGAAGTTCACTACTTTTCAGCATAGTGTGCGTTTCTTCTTTCAGGTCAATAATCCGTTTTTGTATTTTTTCCAGGAGAAGTTTTTCATGACACTTACTAAACCTGTTACTTATTCTACCTGTTCTAGTACTTGCATTTTTATATTTTTTACCCATTTGTGTCTATCGTTTATAAATGTGATCACATGTACTGCCTTGTTACATAACCTTGCTACAGCTGACTCATGACGAATGACGTTACCTATCCTCATTTGCAGCAATAGGTCAAAAACAAATAGTGTTATGTTTCAGCAATTAATTATCGATCCCAACGCAATGCATTGCTAACAAAAAAAAAAAAAAAAAAAAAGAAAAAAAATATAAAATGTATTAACAGTCCCAAATAGTGATACCAGTTTGAGAAAATTCTGAATAATACTGATCAACTCTGAATAGCATGTCACTTGAGTAATGACCTCTTAATGAGACTATATTCAAAATAATGCTTTGTCACTAGCTAATAACTGCCACTGTCTATTATAATGATACTACGTATAATGCCTGTGATTATTAATGATTTGCCTGTAATTAACTGATTTTAATAATGACTTTGTAATGGTCTGAATACTACTGAAGGAGGAACACTGTTTATTGTAATGTTACCACTTATAATGCTTGTGATTACTAATGATTTGACTGTAATTAACTGATTTTAATAATGCCTTTGTAATGATCTGAATACTACTGAATGAGGAACACTGTTTATTGTAATGAGTACTTGTAATGCCCATGATTATTAATGCTATGACTGTAATTAACTGATTTTTAATAATGACTTCGTAATAATCTGAATAATACTGAATGATGATTTTATTCAATACTTGCTGGCCACTGAGTGCCAATAATTAATGTCACTCCACGAATTGTTATTAATTATGCCATTGATTAGCTCTTGTTTCCAATGTTGATACTTTGTTGTTGGAAATGAATGTGACTGTTTCATAATGCTTTGTAATTAGGAAAAGACTAATGATTCTTAATAGATTGGAATGACACATAATTAATTAACTATGGTACTGTTTAATAATGCTTTGTAATTAATTAAGGCTAATAATTCTTACTATATTGAAATGACAAATGATCAATTAATTAACTGTAATTAGACAAATGATTAATTAACGACAAATGATTAATTAACTGTAATTAGACAAATGATTAATTAACTGTAATTAGACAAATGATAATTTAATGACAAATGATTAATTAACTGTAATTAGGAAAAGGCTAATGATTATTGGAATGACAAATGATTAATTAACTGTAATTAGGAGAAGGTTAATGATTCTTAATTATACTCTGTAACTGAAAAGAATGCGATTATTTCATAATGCTTTGAAACCAGGAAAAGAAGGCTACTGATTCTATGTAAAACAATTAATGAACATTTTTCTGTAATACTACATACTTGGTACAGAAATGTTCAATAACTGGGCTATGAATGCCACAAACTACTAATTAAGTCTGTAATTGTCAATATTATGTGACTTGATGTCCCTCACCTCATAAGCTGACTACCCTGAATTACTGCAATGTCCATTTGTCCTGTTTATCCTAGTGATCATGGAGCACTATCTTTGGTTTTGCACTAATTCTACGTTGGTGTGCCTTGTTAGAGTGTGGTGTTGACACGACATGCTGTCCACCACCATGAGCGATGAAGACATTATTATGGTCCCACTGTTTGGTGTACCTAATGTACTGCCAAAATGAAAACATGGAACATTACTACGACAGTTCAGTGTCTTGGCTACACTGATAAATTCTGATGGGAAAAGATCTTCAAGTTGTGTCACTTGGTGTTGTACTTCTGTGGAAAGATATGAACTTTCAGAGCAGCTGTGTGCAATCTAAAGTGCTACAACCATGATGCAATCCTTCCCTTTCCTATCCTGATTCTTGCCACATAGTTCATAGGTTATACATTTTTCGATTCGCTGAACTCCAATGCGAATACACTTATGTCACTTGTCAATATAATATTCTTGCCAGTCTGTTTATTTGTTCTGAATATGCTAAAGAATTTTTTTTCAGTGCCTGTGCACTTTGTTATCTGTCAAATAATTTGTATATACTTTTCTGATTTGCTACTATGTTTTGTACTCACATTTTGTCTTTGTCTGATATATTTTGTACTTAGTGCGTGTGCACAACATTTAAATATTCTGTAAGTTGTAGGATTTTGTTAATTAAAGAAAAATTTTGCCGCGATTGGCAAGTCCAAATGACTCACCATCGCTGCCAAATTTTTGCCCCCCCAGTGGAGGGTTATGAAACACGTATGTAACGCAGCAGCGATGGCGAGGCATTGTAGCATCTGTGACCAGAGAGTATGCGCTTGACCGCGCGAGTGTTGCGAGCGGTTCTCAGTCTGTTAGTAGTAGTCGTTGCGAGTCTGTAGCTCTGGCTAGTTGAGAGCAGAACTCAGTCTGTAGTCGTCATGCAGAGCGGTCGGTCAGTAGTAGCAGCCCAGTGCGGTTGTGTGATGTAGGCGGTCGGCAACACTGGTCAAGATGAGGAATAAGGTATACTGTTAATTAATATAATCATTAGATAATGAAAAATTTTATTTATTGTAATTATTCTCCAACAAGTCTCCCAATAATAATTTTTTTATTTCAAAAGCATTTTCTCAAAAATTTAATTTTTTATTGAACTCAAGATTTCGTTGCACTTCCCATTTCATTCCACTTCTTTTGAAGAAAAATTCCACTAAAATCACAAAAAAAGAGAATATTATTATTTGCAATGCAGTTCCTCCAAGCGGTGCGCAACAACAAGAGCAGATATGTGACATCCATTTATTCTGAGGTAAGACTTTAATTCTGATTGTTTTACACAGGGCCAAAGACCGATATTTCGGTTTAATTGAATTTTCTTGTCACTGAATGGACTTTAATTTTTTGAAGGATTTATATTTGAGTCAGATTGCGAATTTCACAATTTTGGTTGCCATTTTCAATACCTCTCATTGTGGGCGAGGTTACAATTAGCGTAATGTCCATTAGCATTCATAATTAAATATTGTCGTGTTTCTTTCTTTCAAATTTTTGTGGGGAGG
The DNA here is from genome assembly GCF_021461385.2 of Schistocerca piceifrons. Lineage (NCBI taxonomy): Eukaryota > Metazoa > Arthropoda > Insecta > Orthoptera > Acrididae > Schistocerca > Schistocerca piceifrons. The sequence goes on along the minus strand of NC_060146.1, from coordinate 154,050,553 downwards.
TTACACTCGGCTCCCATTTGTATTAAGTATTGTCCTTTCTTTTTCATTCAAATCATTGTGGGGAGGTTACAACATATGCTCATAAATTAAGGATAATTGCAGAATGTGGTGCCACACAACGTGGCACTACACAAAACTGGCGCTAGTAGCATAGGAACATAGGGAACGCACACGAAACAGATCTGTAAGTCCACGGTATTGGTGATAAGTCGAGAAAACCGTCCCGAAACATATGTGCTACAAAACGCCACTGTTTCCTGCGCATGAACCCCGACATCAATATTGGATATGTTCACCATGCACACGTACACAGGCCGCACAACGGGTTGGCATACTCTGGATCAGGTGGTCGAGCAGCTGCTGGGGTATAGCCTCCCATTCTTGCACCAGTGCCTGTCGGAGCTCCTGAAGTGTCGTAGGGGTTTGAAGATGTGCAGCGATACGTCGACTGAGAGCATCCCAGACGTGCTCGATGGGGTTTGGGTGTGGAGAACAGGCAGGTCACTCCATCCGCCTGATATCTTCTGTTTCAAGGTACTCCTCCACGATGGTGGGGCTGTGTGTTATCATCTATCAGGAGGAAGGGGGGACTCACTGAACCCCTGAAACGGCGGACATATTGGTGCAAAATGATATCCTGATACACCTGACCTGTTACAGTTCTTCTATCAAAGATATGCAGGGGTGTACGTGCACCAATCATAATCCCACCCCACACCATCAAACCACGACCTCCATACAGGCACCTTTCAAGGACATTAACGGTTTGGTATCTGGTTCCTGGTTCACACCAGATGAGAACCCAGCGAGAATCACTGTTCAGACTATACCTGGACTCGTCTGTGAACTTAACCTGGGACCACTGTTCCAATGACCATGTGCTGTCTTCTTTACACCAGGCCTTACGGGCTCTCCTGTGACCAGGGGTCAGTAGAACGCACCTTTCAGGTCTCTGGGCGAATAAATCATGTCTGTTCAGTCGTCTGTAGACTGTGTGTCTGGAGACAACTCTTCCAGTGCCTGTGGTAAGGTCCCGAGCAAGGCTACCTGCTGTATTGCGTGGCCGTTTGCGGGCACTGATGATGAGATATCGGTCTTCTTGTGGTGTTGTGTTGTGCACTGTGGACGTTCCGTACTGTAGCGCCTGGACACGTTTCCCGTCTGCTGGAATCGTTGCCATAATCCTGAGATCACACTTTGTGCACACGGAGGGCCCATGCTATGACCAGCCTCCAGTCGCTCTAGTATTCTACCCCTCATAACGTCATCAATATGTGTTCTTTGAGCCATTTTCAACACACGTCTGAAAACGTCTGCACACCTTCTCGCTGCACCGTACTGTGAAATGCACCATCACACCTCTGCATATGTGGACCGCTGCCAGCGCCACCGTGGGACGACCGCAAGTCAAATAAAAATGGTTCAAATGGCTCTGAGCACTATGGGACTTAACATCTGTGGTCATCAGTCCCCTAGAACTTAGAACTGCTTAAACCTAACTAACCTTAGTACATCACACACATCCATGCCCAAGGCAGGATTCGAACCTGCGACCGTAGCGGTCACGTGGTTCTAGACTGAAGCGCCCAGAACCACACAGCCACACTGGCCGGCACTGCAGGTCAAATTTACTGCATGATCACACCCCGAGGTGATATAAATCCGCAAACCGCCCACCAGAGAGTTGTTTCACCATGTATCAGCATTATCCTTAATTTATGAGCATGAGTATAGATAGAGGTGGTGCCATGGATCTTCAATTGGGTTTAAGAATGGGGAGGCTGGCGGCCAGTGGAGTGCGATTAACTGCTCCTGGCATTCTTTAAACAACACACACAAACACTGCAAGCTGCGTGAGACGTTGCTTTGTCCTGCTGACAGATACCCTCATGCTGAGGAAAAACAAACTGCATGTAAGAGTGGATATGGTCGGTAGATTTGGGGGAGGAGACCAGACAACGAGGTCATCGGTCTCATCGGATTAGGGAAGGACAGAGGAGGTAGTCGGCCACACTCTTTCAAAGGAACCATCGTAGCATTTTCCTGAAGCGATTTAGGGAACTCGGGGAATATCTAAATCAGGATGGCTCGACGCGGGTTTGAACCATCGTCCTCCCGAATACGAGACCAGTGGGCTAACCACTGTACCACCTCGTTCGGTGAGTGGGCACGGTTCCCAAAGATAGACGCATGCTTGTGATGATCCATTGTGCCTTCCAGAATGACGAGATCACCCGAGAAAGCTACGAAAACGTCTGCCAGAACGTGATGCAGGCAGGGTGTTTTCTTTCAGACGTTTCGTGCTGTACGCGCCAACGGCCATCTGTCCATTGATCATAAAACGTGATTCGTCAGAAAACGCCACCTGTCGCTGCTCAGTGGACGTCTATTCGCGGTATTGGTGTGAAAATTCCAGCCTTCGTCGGCGATGAACAGTAGACAGCATGGAAGCATGAACCAGGTACATCGCATAAACATCTACAGTAGTTGATGGGGCATTGTTGGTAGTTGCTTGGTTTGTCTGGGGGTTAGTTGCGCAACAGTTGCATGCCTGTTCACTTGTACACATCTCCTGTCATCTATGGCCTGTTGTGCACTACAGTTGCCTTGGCGCCAGTTTTGGATAGTGCCATTTTGCCATGCATGTATAAGCTTCCATCTCCTTTGGAGATTATATAGGTTAATTAATGATTATTATGTTACAATCCCCTTGTTGTAGTTGACCGTGTATATCGAGACTTCGTTCATTGTTAGACTGATGGAGACGCATTAAGAACTGGTAAAATTTAATTTATTTCCTTTATCACACTGCACAAACATGAACACACTATTATTCAAACTGTGTGCCACTACTATTAAACATAGAGATAATTCATTCGCTACGCAACCGCCTTTGGCTCGCGCAGCCTACACCTTCCACAGCCTCTAAACAACTGCCTCTGCATGCGATTTTCTGCGCCACTGGGCATTGTCGCCCTCCAAAGAACAACCAGTTACAGATACTACACACCAGTACCCTCATACGTGGTGTACTTTAACCGAAGTGGCATGCCAACGGTTTACAAACTTAGCGGTCTGGGAAATGCTTTCACCCTTGGTCTGAAAAGCCAGTGTTCATGCCCTTACGGATATCTGATGAATCACTATGTTTCTGCATTAAAATGACTTCACTGTTTCCCGTGTCGCTCAGATGTGCTTTATATACCCTCTACCACAAAAATGCACGTCATTTATGACGGCGGCCGAGTTTAGGTTCGTTCTGCGCATCTGACGTCACAAAACATAGTCAGCCAATGAACAGAGAAGGACCTTGCCAGATCTCGACTGCAGTGCAGAGCACGGACGAGTGTCTTCAGTTTTAGAAACGTTCAGTCATAAATAAAGTAACTGAACAAAAGCAATGTCTTGATAATAGACTTTGTTTTATAGAAAGTTTGAAAAAAGCATTCTTTATACCAGTTGATTAATATTCAATTAATTAATTAAACCAAACAAGCAATAAGCCTCCTAATTCAGGCGACAGCAAAGAAAGGTGTTTGTATCATTCCGACTGACCGCTTTTTCGCAATAAAGAAGAGCGGTAATTGTTTATTTCCTATTGTACTTTGACGAAACGTGAGTAATTCATAGTCATACCAACAGTGTTTGTCGATATTTTGCGTGATATTTTAAAGTCCTCCGGGAGTAACATTGAATGATGAGCTGCGTTAGTGTAATGGTTAAAATGTTAATGAACACAAAGCTCTTGGAATGGCATTGACAACGTCCTTTTTAAAAATGATAGCAATAAATTGGCGGGAGGTGACAAGAAAAATCAAGGGAGCTTTGATTGAAAACTGTCAACGTAGCATAGACTAGTTCCAGAGAATACAGTTTAACAACACGTATATTTTATCCAAGGCCTACTACATAGCACAGGTTCTCCCCATTCCATCAATGGTGGCGAAGACGATCATGTCCACCTTAGCAAAGTTCTTGTGGAAAGGGGAATTGTTTCGAGTGCCGGTGAAGACAGCAGTTTTGCATCCAAGCAATGGAGGAATGGGTCTAACCGACATCATGTCTAAAGCGATGGCATTGTATGTCAAACGAACATGGAGCATAATGTGTAATTATCCAGGGTGCATTACAGCAAAACTATACGATATTGTCAGGCCAGAAAGTGTAGAGTCGCCGATAAATATACAAAAAATAAGTTTTAAGCTGAAACACATTAGGGAGTATTATCTTGAATTAAGTTATCTCAGCAAAAAGCTTTTAAACTCCAAAAACGTTACAGCAAAGGCGATTTTAGCTGAAAGACGGAAACATGAAAGGAAAAATAACATAGAAACCACATATGCTGGAATAGCATGGAATGTGGTCTGGAACAACATCAGTAGTGATGTTCTTTCGTCTGACGTGAGAACAGCGTGGTACAAGGTAGTCAGTAACATCATCAGCACTAATGAGCGTCTTTTTGCCATCGGTTTAAGTGACACTAACCTCTGCAGCAAATGCAACCTCGTTGATAGTGTGCCCCATCGTTACACTTGTGGAGATCGGATTATCAACTGGAGGTGGACAAGGGAGAAAATTGCTCAAAAACAAGAACTTCAGCAAACAAAGTACCGACTAACATTTTCTTCAGACCAGAGGAAAGTTACTACCCTCAGGCAAAAAATAGTGCAGTGATTTGGTTAATGGGCAAATATACAAGTTATGTTTTTAACAATATTGGGAGCGATGAACATATTGAATACAAGATGTATATGGAAAATGAATCCGAGAAAATACTTAAATATCAGAATCACAATAAGAAACATGGTAACATGCTCCAGATTGTCTTCAACCGAATGGGTATAGGTTAGGAACTGGATTCCTAGTAGAGAGGGAATGGGTTGGGTCACGTTCCCGACCCTAACCTCACTTGCAAGTCACACATGAAAAATAAATCAGTAGTACAGCAGATACAAGAATATGGCGACAAACATCTGGTGTCTGATATAAAGGACGATCTTGAACTCCCTATAGATGCGTTTAGAAGGCTGGAACTGACAAAAATAACAAGGCAGTGAAATATTTTGCGATGTCGCTGTTCGGGACTTCTCTTCTGTCCATGTAATTTACCCTGGAAGAAACACACATCAAGGATTTACTGAATGACTAATTTACCCTGGAAGAAACACACATCAAGGATTTACTGAATGACTAATTTGGGTCTGGGAAATGATGATGAGGAACCAGCTGCAGCAGAAGAAAATGTGCATGCTGAACTGCCACCAGTTGAGGGTGACAGTGAAGGTGCTAAATTGTGCTACTGCTAAAGACTAATTTTTTGAATGCTGTAATTTATGACTGCAATTATCTGTCACCTTATTTATGGCATTTCATTGTAACCATTTTTGTTACTGTTTTTGGTGAATTAAAAAAAAAGTGTATTGCTGCTAAGCGAAAGGTTCTGAGTTCAAACCTCGGTCGGTGTTTAATTTTTTTTTATTTAAAAACAATATCGAAGTGTCTTACTTCATGAATTTTATTCATTTGAATGTAATTTTTGAAATTTCTAGTGGCAACTAAAATCGACCATATACAAAGTATACGTTATGGACTTTTACCTCTGCAAACTCTTCAGAATTTTGTGCAATGGTTTACTACATCTAATGCTGCACAATAACTGTGTTGAACATCGAAACAAAATTAAGTCATTTATGGGGGATAGGTACCAGTCAAGAAGATGTGTAAAAATCAAATTTTTGGGCCAAATAGTTTTTATGAAATCGAATGATAAAGTATGTCTAAGCAGTCGAAACACCACGTATTTGCACAGCCGAGCAATGCAATGTTGACAAAATCGCGCACATCGCGGAATGCGGGGAGCACGTCTCTGTAGCAGCGAAAGGGTTAATGCGGCCGTGGTGACTTTACTTCATAAACTGAGCGCTCCCCCCTAAACGTAAGTTTGCGAACTATACTATGACGCTGCTTCTCTTGGCACGTACAACTGGCAACGCAGCAATCTCCCGCGTCTGGGCGGGCATGCGCGAACCGCCAAGATAAAGGAATTGAACTATAGTAGTGCCATCTTCCGCTTGCATGGGGTTATTGCATGTCAGAGTCGAACATGGCGTTATTCACATTAATGTGAATGGCCTTGTAGATTCGTCATTTAAAGTGAAGAGGTTTAGGAATACCACTACCGAAGCACCAGTGTGTAATAAAACTGCAGAACTCTGTTTACGAATAACCTTCGTCTTTTATTTGTATAACAATAACAAGTAGGGAGTGATTTGCTTTGAAGCTCGGTGAAGATAATAGTGGTATACAATGACAAACATTTTCACAAGATTGGAATGAGAATGTAGACTATGGAACACTGGGAGGCTTTGTTTGTACTGTCAGGGTCGCCAGCTGCCAGAGCTGGACTGCTGTGTCACGACCTCTTGAGCTTGCCGCCCTCCTGGAACAGCGCCGAGAGGACCTTCCTGGTGAGGAGGTACAGAGCTGAGGACACGGCAGCGGCGGCCAGCAGGAGGAAGGCGATGACGTCGAGCAGCCAGCGCTGGAACCAGTGGAGGTCCAGCGAGGCGCAGCGCAGGTGGGGCGCCCCCTGGTGCCTCAGGGCGTACTCCGTCCACCACACGGCCGTCTCCAGGGCTGTCTGCGGCCGGTCCCGGTAGATGGCCGACAGCCGCTTCATGCGCTGCTCGTAGCTGGCGGCACAAACAGGTTCTGGTCTAATCGTGCTATTGGCAGTAGTTATTTAGAAACATGGAAACAGTGTGAACAACATATTCAAATTGAGACACTACAGTTCAGTGATTGCTACTCAAATGTTACTTCCTTCGCCCTCCACCCTTCTTTCTGGACAACTTGGAACTATCTAGATCTACATTTATACTCTGCAAGCCATCCAACGGTGTGTAGCGGAGGGAACTTTACGAGCCACTGTCATTACCTCCCTTTTCTGTTCCAGTCGCGTATGGTTCGCGGGAAGGACGACTGTCTGAAAGCCTCCGTTCGCACTCGAATCTCTCTAATTTTACATTCGTGATCTCCTCGGGAGGTATAAGTAGGGGGAAGCAATATATTCGATACCTCATCCAGAAACGCACCCTCTCGAAACCTGGCGAGCAAGCTACACCGCGATGCAGAGCGTCTCTCTTCCAGAGTCTGCCACTTGAGTTTGCTAAACATCTCCGTAACGCTATCACGGTTACCAAATAACCCTGTGACGAAACGCGCCGCTCTTCTTTGGATCTTCTCTATCTCCTCCGTCAATCCGATCTGGTACGGATCCCACACTGATGAGCAATACTCAAGTATCGGTCGAACGAATGTTTTGTAAGCCACCTGCTTTGTTGACGGACTACATTTTCTAAGGACTCTCCCAATGAATCTCAACCTGGTACCCGCCATACCAACAATTAATTTTATGATAATTCCACTTCAAATCATTCCGCACGCATATTCCCAGATATTTTACAGAAGTAACTGCTACCAGTGTTTGTTCCACTATCATATAATCATACAATAAAGGATCCTTCTTTCTATGTATTCGCAATACATTACATTTGTCTATGTTAAGGGTCAGTTGCCACTCCCTGCACCAAGTGCCTATCCGCTGCAGATCTTCCTGCATTTCGCTGCAATTTTCTAATGCTGCACCTTCTCTGTATACTACAGCATCATCCGCGAAAAGCCGCATGGAACTTCCGACACTATCTACTAGGTCATTTATGTATATTGTGAAAAGCAATGGTCCCGTAACACTCCCTTGTGGCACGCCAGAGGTTACTTTAACGTCTGTAGACGTCTCTCCATTGATAACAACATGCTGTGTTCCGTTTGCTAAAAACTCTTCAATCCAGCCACACAGCTGGACTTATATTCCGTAGGCTCTTACTTTGTTTATCAGGCGACAATGCGGAACTGTATCGAACGCCTTCCGGAAGTCAAGGAAAATAGCATCTACCTGGGAGCCTGTATCTAATATTTTCTGGGTCTTATGAACAAATCAAGCGAGTTGTGTCTCACACGATCGCTGTTTCCGAAATCCATGTTGATTCCTACGGAGTAGATTCTGGGTTTCCAAAAACGACATGATACTCGAGCAAAAAACGTGTTCTAAAATTCTACAACAGATCGATGTCAGAGATATAGGTCTATAGTTTTGCGCATCTGCTCGACGACCCTTCTTGAAGACTGAGACTACCTGTGCTCTTTTCCAATCAGTTGGAACCTTCCGTTCCTCTAGAGACTTGTGGTACACAGCTGTTAGAAGGGGGGCAAGTTCTTTCGCGTACTCTGTGTAGAATCGAATTGGTATCCGGTCAGGTCCAGTGGACTTTCCTCTGCTGAGTGATTCCAGTGTCTTTTCTATTCCTTGGACACTTATTTCGATGGCAACCATTTTTTCGTTTGTGCGAGGATTTAGAGAAGGAACTGCAGTGCGGTCTTCCTCTGTGAAACAGCTTTGGAAAAAGTTGTTTAGTATTTTAGCTTTACGCGTGTCATCCTCGGTTTCAATGCCATGAACATCCCAGAGTGTCTGGATATGCTGTTTCGAGCCACTTACTGATTTAACGTAAGACCAGAACTTCCTAGGATTTTCTGTCAAGTCGGTGCATGTGCCAGTTGCAGTTTCTTTTCATTTGTTACTACTCAAATATTATTTCGTTCCCCTTTTTTCCTTCATTCTGGACAACTGGGAACCATGTGCCAGTTGCAGTTTCTTGTCATTACTCTCATTTTATTCCTTCCTTATTCTTTCAACTTTACTTCATTTTTGTTTCCTTTTACATAGTTCAGACTATTTCCTACTTGTTCTCTCGCTGCTACTGCTACGGAGTTCTTACAATTTTGACATTTTGCTATATCTTTCTGAAACGCCATCTGATTTTCTGTTGTGAATGTCATCGAAATATCAGCTTAATGGTTCAAATGGCTCTGAGCATTATGGGACTTAACATCTGGGGTCATCAGTCCCCCAGAACTTAGAACTACTTAAGGCTAACTAACCTAAGGACATCACACACATCCTTGCCCGAGGCAGGATTCGAACCTGCGATCGTAGTGGTCGCGCGGTTCCAGACTGAAGCGCCTAGAACCGATCAGCCACAATAGCCGGCTCAGCTTAATGTGTACTATCACGTATCAGTACCACCCAAAGGGTGTCAATGTTTCCGTTTGGCGCCAATTGCAGTCACATGGGATCTGGCTGACCCAGTGGTGTGCATCTGCTGAGCCACACCCCCAGCAGCTCTGTACTTCAAGCCCCCTCTGCCGTTGCAATACAGGACTCCCAGCAGTAGCATCTCAGGCAACTCATTCTCAGAGCCTCTTCAGTATGGGAAGTCACGCAGACATGGCTCCAACATCATCGTTGTTTCTGTTGTATGAACTGGACTCTGTTTCTTGCTGCACAATGGGTATTGAGTCCTTCTTCTTCTGGAGAATATACATTCAAAAAATCTTTTATTTACTGTGATAATCTGTTCGCTAATCAGTTTTGATTTCAGCTTTCCTCCAACGACAGTTGTTGCTCCACTCTGTAGCCCATCTCTCTTTACCACTGTGCACAAAGTCGAGTAAGATGGCAAGAACTTACATGAAGTCATTAAAGATCGCCGAACTCACATTGAGCGAACAGTAGGGCTGAACAAAAATGACTGACAAGGCACAACACATCTTGTAGAGGGTATAGTATGGTCGTATTGGAATAATTAATGTCGGGTGATGGTTTTAAAGTAATTCACGTGACATGAAAACTTTGTGGAAATGCGTCGATTTACTGAAGGCTAGTTTATCCCGGGGAAGTACTCAGAGTTGACCGCGTCCGGGTGGCGGCGCGCGGCTGGGGAGCGGCGAAGGGAAGCGACAATAGGCAGCTTAGGGCAGCTCGAACTCTGAGAAAGCAGTAACGGGGCACGGCCTCCAGCTGCCTTAAGATGAGTGACAGTGAGGGGGTGGTTGACCCCATGCTAGTGTACCGGGGAGCAGACAGAGAACTTGTACGCCTGTTGGTAAATGTCCGTCGTCCCATTTTCAGTGGAACATGCGAGAAAGCTGCGCAAAGCTACGGTGGAGCAGTCAATAGCGGCCGAAATATGCGTGTTCGTGAGTATAGCAACTTCACACTGAATTCACAGTCTGCAGAATCTCAAGTAAATCAGGTGAAGAGTGACAGAATGAAATACGCCGGCCTCTGATGGGAATGTAGGACCAAGGAATTTGAAGCACTCTCCTGGGAGTCAGAATTTCGGAAAAATTGGTGTTTTATGCAGATGCTAACCTTGATGGGTGGCCTGGGAGGAGCTAAATAGCAGAAGTTGAGAGAAAGGGAAATTTTGTGGGAATTTGTTCACTTCCCAGAGCAGGCATTGGTTGCAGCTGGGAAGCGATACATAATTAACGCGACTTGCGCTGCAATTGGCGTAAGTGATTTTGCTGGAGGGGAAACCAAGGCGAAGAGTGGACTGGCAGAAGTCTCCATAAAGGTTTTCTGTTCCCAGCTTGCATAGAGTGCGGCCGTGGCGCTCTTTACTCAGCTTGTTTGAGAGAGAGTGAGCATTTCTGCAGTTTAGGACTTAGCAAAAGGAACGATTGAGCTTCGTTCAGCTATGTACTGAGCAAAATGGTTAGGAGTGAATAGACGAGCGCAGCCTTGCAGCATCACGAGGCCGCCGACGTCCACACAATGACGCCGTACCGCCATGCTGAATTCGGTGATATTGCGCCCGCTCCGGCTTGAGTTAGGCTACTGATTAATTTGTTGGATCACGTCACCAAAGTTTCCACAAGGGTTTCATGGACCGTGTACTGCAGAATTCTTCTCGCACTTTGCATTATGCCTGGGTCAACCAATAGGAATTAATTTTGATTTATCGCGCTTCACGTAAACGCAATTTATTCCCACTGCCTGTTAGGAGAGCCATGTAATGTGATGATTGAAGGTCGTGAGTCAAAATAAATTTGTGCTAATCGACTGCATCTGTTTTCAATCAAGTAGCTGAAATCCCAAGTCTTAATTCATTTTATGTTCAACATTTGCATCTGGTGTTCAATAGCTGGATATAACATCAATGTGCACCCCTTTTTAATTAAAAGAGATCAATTCTGAATCAATTAATGCCAACACTGCCACCGCAGTTCAATCAGGAGTCACAGGGCCTTATTACTTTCTTTGTGTTATCCGATATTGCGTCAGTTTTGCACTCTCTGTTGATATGTTAGTCAATTAGCTGGGGTGAACACACGCCAAAACCAGATAAGTGAGAGGTGGGATGTTACAGTCGTAATAACATAATGAGCCAAGACAGCAAAATACTGATACAGATTATAGAATGGGAAACCCGATAGAACGACTCCCTTCTGGAGGATGAGCTATGAAATAAAATGAAATAAGGATATGGCATTGTTGTCCAGGAGGCCCCATCCAGGGAAGTTCAGCCGGCGAGTGCAAGTCTTATTTTAGTCGACGCCACAATGGGAAACTTGCTTGCCGGTAATGAGGATGAAATGATGATGAGGACAACACAACACACAGTTCGCGGGCGGAGAAAAATCTCCACCCCGGCGCGGAATCAAACCTGGGCCCATTGCATGGGAGGCAAGCACGTAACCACCCAGCTAAGCAGGAGCACATCTGCTATGATTGTCGAAAAATGTAGGAACACACAAAGATGTACTGACTCTACGATCTATCTAAGAAGATAGGTTAAAGATAGCAAAGCCTATGTTTATACATACATCAAAAAAAGTTTTGCTTCACCTCGGTTCCGAGAGTTCCGGAACCTGCACAGAAAATTGGAATAGAGGTCAATATAAACACCATTTTCGCCTTTTTTATTGCTCATGAAACCATACATTGCATGTTGTACCACCATACAGCGAGACCTTCACAGGTGGTGGTCCAGGTTGCTGTACACACTGGTACTTCTAATACCCAGGAGCACGTCCTTTTCCATTGATGCATGTCTGTATTCGTCGTGGCATACTATTCACAACTTCATCAAGGCAATGTTGGTCCAGATTGTCCCACTCCTCAACGGCGATTCGGCGTAGATCCCTCAGAGTAGTTGGTGAATCACGTCATATATAAACAGTCCTTTTCCATCTATCCCAGGCATGTTCGATAGGGTTCATGTCTGGAGAACATGCTGGCCACTCTAGTTGAGCGGTGTCGTTATCCTGAAGGAAGTCATTCACAAGATGTGCACGATGGGGGCGCGAATTCTCGTCCACGAAGACGAATGCTTCGCCAATATGCTGCCGATATGGTTGGACTATCGGTCAGAGGATTTCATTCACGCATCGTACAGCCGTTACGGCGCCTTCCATGACCACCAGTGGCGAATATCGGCCCCACATAAAGCCACCGCAAAACATCAGGGAACCTCGCTGCATTCGCTGGACAGTGTGTCTAAGGCGTTCAACCTGACCAGGTTGCCTCTAAACACGTCTCTGACGATTGCCTGGTTGAAGGCATATGCGACACTCATCGGTGAAGAGAACGTGACGCCAATCCTAAGCGGTCCATTCGGCATGTTGCTGGGCCCATCTGTACCGCGCCGCATGGTGTCGTGGTTGCAAAGATGGACCTCGCCATGGATGTCGGGAGTGAAGTTGCGCATTATGCAGCCCATTGCGCACGTTTTGGGTCGTAACACGACGTCCTGTGGCTGCACGAAAAGCATTATTCAACATGTTGGCGTTGCTGTCAGGATTCCTCCGAGCTATAATAGGTAGGTAGCGGTCATCCACTGCAGTAGTGGCCCTTGGGTGGCCTGGGCGAGGCATGTCATCGACCCTGTCTCTCTCTATCTCCTGCATGTCCGAACAACATCGCTTTGGTTCTCTCCGAGATGGCTGGACACTTCTGTTGTTGAGAGCCTTTCCTGGCACAAAGTAACAATGCGGACAATGTCGAACTTCGGTATTGACCATATAGGCATGGTTGAATTACACACAATACGAGCCGTGTACCTCCTTCCTGGTGGAATGACTGAATGACTGGAACTGATCGGCTGTCGGAACCCCTGCGTCTAATAGACGCTGCTCATGCATGGTTGGTTACATCTTTGGGCGGGTTTAGTGACATCTCTGCACAGTTAAAGAGACGGTGTGTGTGATACAGTATCCACAGTCGACGTCTGTCTTCAGGAGTTCTGGGAACCGGGGTGATGCAAAACTTTTTTTGATGTGTGTAGTATTTAGAGATCTTGAGAGCTGTTGAACGTGTTAACTGGAATACATTTAAGGTAGCAGGGACAAAGTACAGGGAAGTATTTAAAGTTATTCATAAATTGTATCGAAACCAGACTGCAGCTGTAAGCGTCCAAGGACATGAAATTGTAGCAATCGTTGAGAATAGAACGAGGCGGTGTTGTAACCTATCGCCGATGTTACTCAATCTGTATATTGAGCAAGCAATAAAAGAATCCATGGAAAAATTTGGAAATAGAATGTATTAAAGGGGGAATTAATTAAACCTTTGAAGTTTGCCAGTGACATGGTAATCCTGTCAGAGACAGCAAAGGACTTCCAAAAGTAATTGAATGGAACGGTCAGTGTGCTGAAAAGACATGTAAAGCAAAAGTAATGGAAGGCAGAATTACATAAGGTTACGCAGAAGGAATTGTCGAGCTCGACGTCCAGACTGTGAAGGATTAAGGTATGTCTAGCAACAGCCGTGTCATCTTCTGGGTTGTGGGGTCATGAAGATGTGGTACAGAGGTGTACGCGGTCAGCGCACTTCTCTCCCGGCCGTTTTGCAGGGTCCGGGCCGAGGTGCCGCTACTATTCGATCAAGCAACCCCTCAGTTGGTATCGAGAGGTTGAGTGCACCCCACAAAAGCCCCCCCCCCCCCCCCCGCCACCCCCACAGGAAAAATTCCTTGTCAGTTTCGGGAGTGGAACATGGGTCCTCTGTGTGGTAGGCATCTGTGCTGACCTCTCAGTTATGGAGGTGGGTATGGAGGGATTAGATTAGGAAACAGGATAGTAAAACTTGCAGAGAAGTTTCGCAATTTTGGTAGCAAAATAACAGACAAAGGTCGAAGAAGAGAGGATATAAAATGTGTATTGTTTTTAGGGAAAAAAAACCATGTGTGATGAAGAGGAATTTATTAACATCGAACATAAAGTTCCGAAGGTATTTGGAGTCTAACCTTAAACAGTAGTGTAACGTGGAATATAAATTGGTTAGACAAGAAGAGTATAGAAGCTATTCAAATGGGATGCTACAGAAGTATAGTGAAGATTAGATGTGTAGTTTGAGTAACTAATGTGGAGGTACTAAATTGAACTGGGAAAAAAGAAGTTTATAGCACAACCTGACTACATGGAGGTATCGGTTGATAGGACATTCCGGTAGTACCAGCTTGATAATGGAGGGTAGTAAATAAGATAAAAATTTTAAAAGGAGACCAACGGACGAATGCAGTAAGCAGGTTCAGATGGATGTAGGATGCAGCAAGTCAACAGCAACGTTCCTATACATAACTTCTTGGATCAGTTGTGTTGATTTCATATTCTAGGAATACTTCAATATTTATAGTCTTCTTTCCGTTAGTGTTTCTCTTATTTTTTTCTATTTTTTGTATCAATCATCATTGCTCCTTAGTTTCTTGGTACCTTTTCTTCAAGATATTCTCTTCAATACTTCTACTTTCTGTGACCTGTAATTCATTTCTAGGTATTGATTTTCGTAGAGGCATTTTGGTTTAATGCCGTGTTATAATGCATTCTATTTGTGTTCCTTGATATGTGGTTTATAACGTAAATATTTTTTAGTTCCATATTTCCTTTCTATTTTCTGAGTCCTTTTATTTATAGCATGTTTTTCTAATTAATCTTCGTCGTTTAACACACTTATACTTTTTGAACAGTAATAATTGACAAATGTCCAGCAGGAAAAATTTTCGTACATTTTTTGAGTTAGAGAAAACTTAGGGTTTGTCTGCTGAGGTCATAAATATTATGTACTTTCTGTCTGTTCCAAGAGATTGGCTTGTATTTCTGCACCTGCTAAATTTTCAGACAGAAGTGCAGAATCGTCTACAAATACCGGGCAGTTAACTGGTTGTACTTGATATTCTTACACAATTTCATTCCAACTTCTTTTAATCTTTCATTTCAGTTCCTTAATTTTAATAATACACAGTTGAAAATGACTGGACATCAGCCATAATCTCGTTTTACAGCTATATTTATTTTGCAGTGCTTAAAAATTTGGCACCCTTACATGGTCTCGAGACCGTTTCTGACCACCCTGAATATAAAAACTATGTAAACATTTGTGCCAACAATATTATGTGTAACATGCAAATAATATACTGTAAAATTATAACATTAGTTGCAATGGCAATGGCAGGTACTTAGTATGATGTTAATTCTGAAACTGAGTGCTAGATTAGAGCATAACCTTTGACAGTGCAGTACGGTTGCAATACGGTCTTTGGCGGAGTCGAGAGTAGCCATCGAGATCAGTAGAGGTGCAAGTGTGAGAAGGAGGGAACGGACTGTACTATACCATCGCCTCTTCTGTGTCAGTATTTCCCACTCACCTTCAGCCACACCTCAATACATTCATCCATCCCTATAGCTAATGTTAGCAGTCATCCTTTCTAAACATCCAACTTCTCTGCACACAGTTGTCTATTTCGATCCTACTGCACTACAAAATCCCTACATCTTCACACCCAGTACAACCATTCATACCTGGTGGTCGATCCTGCAATGTTACACACTTTGTAACTTGTTCTGTTCAGCATTAATCGTTTCTAAGCTTATAAATTCGCCTTCCACAGTCAAATTACACAAGGACACTGAAATGCATCAACTTTCCTCTAAGTATCCAAATTAACTCGGACACATCGTTTACTAACCTTCCTGAATGATACTGACAAGGGGTTGAAACTACTAATCAGCAAAATTAACTGTGGAGTAAGCACGACGTTGATGAAAGGAGTGTAATTTATCAGCTCGTCGCTTTCTTGGCGTGCTGCACTAATAAAAATCTCTCGGGTTTCCAGCCGAGTGTGTTCATAGAAATGGCACGACGTTTCATCGAGTGTGACTCCTATCAACATCTTCGCCACCATATGTCACGCCATTTCTGTGAACTCACTCATTTGGAAACCAGAAAACTTGGGTATGATTCCGGTCTTTTTCCCACACCTTTCATCATTCCACACAATTTTACGACAGCGGTATGCACATACTGATAATTGAAGTGGTTCCTTCTGGCTACATTATGTGGCACATGCACCGTTGCTTTATTGCTTTGTTCATTTTATTGTTTTTGTTGGTCATACGGCCCACTAATGTCTGTTCACTCTCATACATTTCCACAATTCGTTGAACATAAAAATGAGCTGCTACATAAATAAGCGGTGTGGGAATAATTATTCCTCACTGAAAGCAAAGGTGGAAGAAATCCATCTGCAATAATGTTACAAATGATTAAGGCCACTTTTCATCGGTGGTAGTCAATATTTTTACCTGTCGCCCAGTTTTGTGTCTCTACATCTACATCTATCTGTATCTATATTGTTACTCTGCAGTTCACACTTAAGTGCCTGGCAGAGGGTTCGTCGAACCACTTTCATACTACTTCTCTACCACTCCAATCTCGAATGGCGCGTGGGAAGAAGGAACACCTAAATCTTTCCGTTCGAGCTCTGATTTCTTCTATTTTATTATGCTGATCATATCTCCCTACGTAGGTGGGTGTCAACAAAATATTTTCGCATTCGGAAGAGAAAGTTGGTGATTGAAATTTCATAAATAGATCTCGCCACAAAGAGAACCGCCTTTGTTTGAGTGACTGCCACCCCAACCCGCGTATCATATCATTGACACTCTCACCCATATTGCGCGATAACACGAAACGGACTGCCCTTCTTTGCACTTTTTCGATGTCCTCCGTCAGTCCCACCTGGTAAGGATCCCACACCGCGCAACAATATTCCAGCAGAGGACGGACACGTGTAATGTAAGCTGTCTCTTTAGTAGGTTTGTCGCATCTTCTAAGTGTTCTGCCAACAAAGCGCAGTCTTTGTTTCGCCTTCCCCACAATATTATCTATGTGGTCTTCCCAATTTAAGTTGCTCATAATTGTAATTCCTTGGTATTTAGTGTCTGTTGTCCGCCCCCAGAAACTGACTGGTTAGGGCGACAGAATCTCAATCCTAAGGCCCTGGGCTCGATTCCCGTCTGGGTCGGAGATTTTCTCCACTCACAGACTGGGTATTGTGTTGACATAATCATCATCATTTCATCCCCATCGACGCGCAAGTCGCCGAAGTGGCGTCAAATCGAAAGACTTGCACCCGGCGAGCGGTATACCCGACGGGACGCCCCAATCACACGACATTTACAGTTTAGTCTCTGTTAGCAGCAAAATTTTCTAAACGCCTACTGGGTCCCCAAAACCTCAGTAATGATCATTTATGAAGTAGCAAAGTAACGTTACTTTATGAAGTTCATAAAGCAGATGTACAGTGATTTAAAGCATATAACAATAATCACTCACCAAATAATTTGTGTCAAAATGTTATGAAAACATAATGAAAATGTTTTTATAATCGCTACCGTCTATCACACAACAGGAAAGTTTCCAAGCCCTCTGGTGGGCGGTAGGGATTTGGTTGACTGTCACCGCTTTCAATTAACTGGCAACAATGGAGGCGCTGCCACAGCCAATTTTGTAATTTTATTTGTTTGTTTACTTCGACTTATTTTCGAGGGTGGAGTAACTCAGAGCATTACTGTGGGTTTTTGCTGAGCTTAGCCCAGTATATGTATATTCTCGTAATCATAATTCCCATTGTTTCGCTAATACCCCGTCGCAGATTTGTGATATGTGAAATTTCCGTGATTCTGCCGCTGCGTCTATTCCGCAGTGTTGCGACCGTGTGTACTGTAGAGTCAACTTTCTGGCAAGAAATGTGTTTCTAGAGTACTGAATGATACATTCCCGTCACTTAACATGCCACACTGTGACTACACACTGGTTACTTATTTACACTCGCATTCATTCTCCATGCCTTTCCACGAGGGTTGAGATGAGAACAATACCAGTTATTGCCATTGTATGATGTTACAGAACATCAACATATGTATATACAAATAATTTACAGATTAATGTTTGAATCTGACAAGCAGAAGGCAGCATTTTGTGTCGCTTCATATGCGAGGTGCATTCAAGTTCTAAGGCCTCCGATTTTTTTTCTAATTTCCTACTCACCAGAAATCGATGAAACTGGCGTTACTTCTCGACGTAATCGCCCTGCAGACGTACACATTTTTCACAACGCTGACGCCATGATTCCATGGCAGCGGCGAAGGCTTCTATACGTGTCTGTTTTGACCACTGGAAATCGCTGAGGCAATAGCAGCACGGCTGGTGAATGTGCGGCCACGGAGAGTGTCTTTCATTGTTGGAAAAAGCCAAAAGTCACTAGGAGCCAGCTCAGGTGAGTAGGGAGTATGAGGAATCACTTCAAAGTTGTTATCACGAAGAAACTGTTGCGTAACGTTAGCTTGATGTGCGGGTGCATTGTCTTGGTGAAACAGCACACGCGCAGCCCTTCCCGGACGTTTTTGTTGCAGTGCAGGAAGGAATTTATTCTTCAAAACGTTTCGTAGGATGCACCTGTTACCGTAGTGCTCATTGGAACGCAATGGGTATAGATTACGCCCTCGCTGTCCCAGAACATGGACACCATCATTTTTTCAGCACTGGCGGTTACCCGAAATTTTTTTGGTGGCGGTGAATCTGTGTGCTTCCATTGAGCTGACTGGCGCTTTGTTTCTGGATTGAAAAATGGCATCCACGTCTCATCCATTGTCACAACTGACGAAAAGAAAGTCCCATTCGTGCTGTCGTTGCGCGTCAACATTGCTCGGCAACATGCCACACGGGCAGTCGTGTGGTCGTCCGTCAGCATTCGTGGCACCCACCTGGATGACACTTTTCGCATTTTCAGGTCGTCATGCAGGATTGTGTGCACAGAACCGACAGAAATGCCAGCTCTGTAGGCGATCTGTTCAACTGTCATTCGGCGATCCCCCAAAACAATTCTCTCCACTTTCTCGATCGTGTCGTCAGACCGGCTTGTGCGTGCCCGAGGTTGTTTCGGTTTGTTGTCACACGATGTTCTGCCTTCATTAAACTGTCGCAACCACGAACGCAGTTTCGACACGTCCATAACTCCATCATCACATGTCTCCTTCAACTGTCGATGAATTTCAATTGGTTTCACACCACGCAAATTCAGAAAACGAATGATTGCACGCTGTTCAAGTAAGGAAAACGTCGCCATTTTAAGTATTTAAAACAGTTCTCATTCTCGCCGCTGGCGGTAAAATTCCATCTACCGTACGGTGCTGCCATCTCTGGGACGTATTGACAATGAACGCGGCCTCATTTTAAAACAATGCGCATGTTTCTATCTCTTTCCCGTCCAGAGAAAAAAAATCGGAGGCCTTAGAACTTGAATGAACCTCGTAAGTCTACCAGACTGAGCCGTGCTCTGTCCCAGCTACGCGTTTTCGTGAACTTCGCTGTGCATCTGTGTTTGGTTTCCCGCCCTTGTCGCGGGCCGGCCGAAGTGTCCGAGCGGTTCTAGGCGCTACAGTCTGGAACCGCGCGACCGCTACGGTCGCGGGTTCGAATCCTGCCTCGGGCATGGATGTGTGTGATGTCCTTAGGTTAGTTAGGTTTAAGTAGTTCTAAGTTCTGGGGGGACTGATGACCTCAGCAGTTAAGTCCCATAGTACTCAGAGCCATTTGAACCTTGTCGTGGTGACTTTGTGGTTCTTCTTCCTTGTACGTGTGGCAGCACTGATGTGTATCGATATTTGCGCCGTGTATCATCTTTGGTTTGGTGCATATAGTTTCCGGCTAGGGGGTCTGGAGTGAGTCGGTCGGTTGTTGGCCGACGAGGGAAGTTACCTACGCGCGGTGCAGTCGGCTGGGGCCGCTGGCAGCCCCTGCGCAGTGTCGGAGTGCGTGTGGAGCTGTTCGATGGCGATGAGCTTCGTGGTTCACCGACCCAGGACGTCAAAGTTGAGTAGTGGTTTCAACTACCCAAGCCACGTCTACTCATGTTATGGTGGTTCGCTTCGGTGGTTTGCTGTTAGGGAGCTTTTCCAGTGAGCAACACTGAGTGGTTCTACGGCTGAGATTTAGCAGCCATGCGGTGCAATTAACTATTTTGGTCGACTACAATTTGAGTGCACCAGTGGAATTTTCTGTCTTGTGGCCGTTAGTGTTCTGATTACCTGCCCTGGGCACTGACGTAAATTCAGGCAGTGTCCTTTTGAGTGAAGTTAACTATATTGCCGTGTTTCAAATTCAAGTGTACCAACGGAATTTTCTGCCTTGTGGCCGTTAGTGTTCCGATTACCTGCCCTGGCCACTAACGTAATTTCAGGCAGCGTCTTTTCCTCGCCTGTTGTCGCTGTCAAACATGGTGTGTAATTTTGACAGCTAATACATACTCCATTGTGGATTATCACGTTTGTAGCATTGCCGGTTTGAGTTCTCATGTACTAATTGATGGCAAGCAACTCATTGTGTCGGTCGGTCCATGGCTGTCCCCTGGTTGGGTTCCGCGGGATCAATTATAGTTTGGCTCACCACCTGTTTTACAAAAGTGAACGAGGGCAGACCGACCTCCCTGGAGGCCTTCTGAGTGACACCGGTGTTTAATTATCTGTTGCAGCTATTTTAAATTTTAGGCTTATGGTTATTTGTTTTGTTTTCTTAAAATTTTGCAAAATTGATTTTTAAATTTATCTTTCAAGCTTAAACACAAGATTATGGTAATACATCTTAAAGTTTTGAAACTTAACTGTGGCCTTCAGCCATTGGTATTGCACCTTGCATATGTTGCTTCTTTAAATTATTTTATTGCTGTCTTAATTCGATTTTTATCTTTTTGATTTTGTAAGATTTCTTGTTGTTAAACATGCTGGCCTTCTGCCTTTAAAGGGTCTATGGTAATATATTCTGAAGTTTTGAAATTTAATTGTGGCCCTCAGCTATTTGTGTTGCACCTTGCATGTGTTGCTTTTTGGGTTTTAAATTATTTTATTGCCATCTTAATTGAATTTTTGATTTTTTTAAGATTTGTTGTTGACCTACTCCCTTTAAAGGTCTATGGTGATATATTCTAAAATTTTGGAATTTAATTGTGCCCCTCAGCCATTTGTATCGCACTTTGCGTATGTTGTTTTTTGAATTATTTTACTGCTGTCTTAATTGGATTTTTATCTTGTTAAGAATTCTTGTTGGAGGCCTTCAGCCGTGAAAGAGTTGCATTCGGTAAAGATTCGGCTATGTGCCGCTTTGGTTGTAAAGGTTATTAAATTACAATAAATGACAATTAGAAGCAGAAACTAACCTCAACCCTTGGCCCTTTCCACAATCCTATTACCTGTTCTGACCAGAGAGTTTAGTGGGCGTCTCACAGACCACATATGAAAACGTGGAGTGGGGAATTCTTCATAGTACATCATGCTGTCCGTTTCTCCTCTACATTGTCTTCTTAAGATTGTGCAACTTGTCAGCTTCGCTTTTCAGATGGAGGGGCAATACTGAACGGAACAAGCAACCTCTGAATTGCGGAAGATAGGAGAGCGCCTGTGAAGGTCCTTGTGACCTCATTCAGACGAATGTCTCAGTTCTTATAATTAAATTTTTCTCAAGACATTTGAGACTCATCTTTATCCACAATAATGATGGAAGCTGAAGAAACGAATAAAAATTTGTGCCTCAGCTAGAATTTGAAGCCAGGTATCCTTGCTTACAAGGCAAGAATGCTAGCCATTGCTCCACACACTACCGACACAAACGTCAGTTCACATCTTCAGATTATTTTCCCCTTCTTAAATCATCACTATTGCTGAGGCTTTCCGGCACTGGAATAGCACCCCAGCGTTGGATGTAATAGAGAAATCCTGCACCTCAGGTGTAGCTGATCTATAGATATTATAATTTAATTTTTCCTCAACACGTTTGATTCTAATCTTCACCTGCGATAATGATGGAAGCTGAAGAAGTGGATTAAAATTTGTGCCATGGCCAGGAAAATGAGCTAAAGATGTGAACTGAAGTATCTGTTCGGGAGGGCATTGCACTTGGGTAGTCCATGCAGCAACGCTAGTTTTAGTGCTGTGGTGGTGTAATGGCTAGCATTCCTGCCTAGTAAGCAAGGAGACCCAGGTTCAAGTCCCAACCGTGGCATGAACTTTAATTCGTTTCTTCAGCTTCCATCATTACTGTAGAACGTCTTAGTGTATGTGCGCTGTTTCTCCCATACTGCGGCTCAGGATTCAATACCTGAATACACGAGCGAAATTTCAGCATTTTATAGCATAGCCGCTTTTGCTGCCCAACTAATTACAACTATTTGGTCGAGAAGATCGGATATCTAACCACGTTAACTCTGAGTAAACTACTTAGCTTCTGAAATGGAATTATATCAATAAACTTTAATATGTCTCATGTCTTGATAACATCCACCGTGTCTGGCAGTTATTGGAGAAATGAAAATAAAAGCGTGTACATGATCTTTGTGGGCCTGCAAGAAGGCTTGGGCAGTGGTGCTTAAATATCCAATCCGCAGTGATAAATATCTCAATTTCTACCTATTTGTTATGTAGATGGAATGTTGTGGCCTCTGTTTTACTTGGATGTAATAGGAGTGTCCACTCGCAAAATTACTTGCTCAGTATGATGAAGTGAGTTGACAGGGTACAATTACAGTGCTTGGTAATCTTTGTTCTGACATACGAGGTGCATTCAAGTTCTAAGGCCTCCGATTTTTTTTCTAGTTAACTACTCACCGGAAATCGATGAAACTGGCGTTACTTCTCGACGTAATCGCCCTGCAGACGTACACATTTTTCACAACGCTGACGCCGTGATTCCATGGCAGAGGCGAAGGCTTCTTTAGGAGTCTGTTTTGACCACTGGAAAATCGCTGAGGCAATAGCAGCACGGCTGGTGAATGAGCGACCACGGAGAGTGTCTTTCACTGTTGGAAAAAGCCAAAAGTCACTAGGAGCCAGCTCAGGTGAGTAGGGAGTATGAGGAATCACTTCAAAGTTGTTATCACGAAGAAACTGTTGCGTAACGTTAGCTTGATGTGCGGGTGCGTTGTCTTGGTGAAACAGCACACGCGCAGCCCTTCCCGGACGTTTTTGTTGCAGTGCAGGAAGGAATTTGTTCTTCAAAACATTTTCGTAGGATGCACCTGTTACCGTAGTGCCCTTTGGAACGCAATGGGTAAGGGTTACGTCCTCGCTGTCCCAGAACATGGACACCCTCATTTTTTCAGCACTGGCAGTTACCCGTAATTTTTTTGGTGGCGGTGAATCTGTGTGCTTCCATTGAGCTGGCTGGCGCTTTGTTTCTGGGCTGAAAAATGGCGTCCACGTCTCATCCATTGTCACAATGGACCAAAAGAAAGTCCCATTCATGCTGTCGTTGCGCGTCAACATTGCTTGGCAACATGCCACACGGGCAGCCATGTGGTCGTCCGTCAGCATTCGTGGCATCCACCTGGATGACACTTTTCGAATTTTCAGGTCGTCATGCAGGATTGTGTGCACAGAACCGACAGAAATGCCAACTCTGGAGGCGATCTGTTCAACAGTCATTCGGCGATCCCCCAAAACAATTCTCTCCACTTTCTCGATCATGTCATCAGACCGGCTTGTGCGAGCCCGAGGTTGTTTCGGTTTGTTGTCACACGATGTTCTGCCTTCATTAAACTGTCACACCCACGAACGCACTTTCGACACATCCATAACTCCATCACCACATGTCTCCTTCAACTGTCGACGAATTTCAATTGGTTTCACACCACGCAAATTCAGAAAACGAATGATTGCACGCTGTTCAAGTAAGGAAAACGTCGCCATTTTAAGTATTTAAAACAGTTCTCATTCTCGCCGCTGGCGGTAAAATTCCATCTACCGTACGGTGCTGCCATCTCTGGGACGTATTGACAATGAACGCGGCCTCATTTTAAAACAATGCGCATGTTTCTATCTCTTTCCCGTCCAGAGAAAAAAAATCGGAGGCCTTAGAACTTGAATGAACCTCGTAAGTCTACCAGACTGAGCCGTGCTCTGTCCCAGCTACGCGTTTTCGTGAACTTCGCTGTGCATCTGTGTTTGGTTTCCCGCCCTTGTCGCGGGCCGGCCGAAGTGTCCGAGCGGTTCTAGGCGCTACAGTCTGGAACCGCGCGACCGCTACGGTCGCGGGTTCGAATCCTGCCTCGGGCATGGATGTGTGTGATGTCCTTAGGTTAGTTAGGTTTAAGTAGTTCTAAGTTCTGGGGGGACTGATGACCTCAGCAGTTAAGTCCCATAGTACTCAGAGCCATTTGAACCTTGTCGTGGTGACTTTGTGGTTCTTCTTCCTTGTACGTGTGGCAGCACTGATGTGTATCGATATTTGCGCCGTGTATCATCTTTGGTTTGGTGCATATAGTTTCCGGCTAGGGGGTCTGGAGTGAGTCGGTCGGTTGTTGGCCGACGAGGGAAGTTACCTACGCGCGGTGCAGTCGGCTGGGGCCGCTGGCAGCCCCTGCGCAGTGTCGGAGTGCGTGTGGAGCTGTTCGATGGCGATGAGCTTCGTGGTTCACCGACCCAGGACGTCAAAGTTGAGTAGTGGTTTCAACTACCCAAGCCACGTCTACTCATGTTATGGTGGTTCGCTTCGGTGGTTTGCTGTTAGGGAGCTTTTCCAGTGAGCAACACTGAGTGGTTCTACGGCTGAGATTTAGCAGCCATGCGGTGCAATTAACTATTTTGGTCGACTACAATTTGAGTGCACCAGTGGAATTTTCTGTCTTGTGGCCGTTAGTGTTCTGATTACCTGCCCTGGGCACTGACGTAAATTCAGGCAGTGTCCTTTTGAGTGAAGTTAACTATATTGCCGTGTTTCAAATTCAAGTGTACCAACGGAATTTTCTGCCTTGTGGCCGTTAGTGTTCCGATTACCTGCCCTGGCCACTAACGTAATTTCAGGCAGCGTCTTTTCCTCGCCTGTTGTCGCTGTCAAACATGGTGTGTAATTTTGACAGCTAATACATACTCCATTGTGGATTATCACGTTTGTAGCATTGCCGGTTTGAGTTCTCATGTACTAATTGATGGCAAGCAACTCATTGTGTCGGTCGGTCCATGGCTGTCCCCTGGTTGGGTTCCGCGGGATCAATTATAGTTTGGCTCACCACCTGTTTTACAAAAGTGAACGAGGGCAGACCGACCTCCCTGGAGGCCTTCTGAGTGACACCGGTGTTTAATTATCTGTTGCAGCTATTTTAAATTTTAGGCTTATGGTTATTTGTTTTGTTTTCTTAAAATTTTGCAAAATTGATTTTTAAATTTATCTTTCAAGCTTAAACACAAGATTATGGTAATACATCTTAAAGTTTTGAAACTTAACTGTGGCCTTCAGCCATTGGTATTGCACCTTGCATATGTTGCTTCTTTAAATTATTTTATTGCTGTCTTAATTCGATTTTTATCTTTTTGATTTTGTAAGATTTCTTGTTGTTAAACATGCTGGCCTTCTGCCTTTAAAGGGTCTATGGTAATATATTCTGAAGTTTTGAAATTTAATTGTGGCCCTCAGCTATTTGTGTTGCACCTTGCATGTGTTGCTTTTTGGGTTTTAAATTATTTTATTGCCATCTTAATTGAATTTTTGATTTTTTTAAGATTTGTTGTTGACCTACTCCCTTTAAAGGTCTATGGTGATATATTCTAAAATTTTGGAATTTAATTGTGCCCCTCAGCCATTTGTATCGCACTTTGCGTATGTTGTTTTTTGAATTATTTTACTGCTGTCTTAATTGGATTTTTATCTTGTTAAGAATTCTTGTTGGAGGCCTTCAGCCGTGAAAGAGTTGCATTCGGTAAAGATTCGGCTATGTGCCGCTTTGGTTGTAAAGGTTATTAAATTACAATAAATGACAATTAGAAGCAGAAACTAACCTCAACCCTTGGCCCTTTCCACAATCCTATTACCTGTTCTGACCAGAGAGTTTAGTGGGCGTCTCACAGACCACATATGAAAACGTGGAGTGGGGAATTCTTCATAGTACATCATGCTGTCCGTTTCTCCTCTACATTGTCTTCTTAAGATTGTGCAACTTGTCAGCTTCGCTTTTCAGATGGAGGGGCAATACTGAACGGAACAAGCAACCTCTGAATTGCGGAAGATAGGAGAGCGCCTGTGAAGGTCCTTGTGACCTCATTCAGACGAATGTCTCAGTTCTTATAATTAAATTTTTCTCAAGACATTTGAGACTCATCTTTATCCACAATAATGATGGAAGCTGAAGAAACGAATAAAAATTTGTGCCTCAGCTAGAATTTGAAGCCAGGTATCCTTGCTTACAAGGCAAGAATGCTAGCCATTGCTCCACACACTACCGACACAAACGTCAGTTCACATCTTCAGATTATTTTCCCCTTCTTAAATCATCACTATTGCTGAGGCTTTCCGGCACTGGAATAGCACCCCAGCGTTGGATGTAATAGAGAAATCCTGCACCTCAGGTGTAGCTGATCTATAGATATTATAATTTAATTTTTCCTCAACACGTTTGATTCTAATCTTCACCTGCGATAATGATGGAAGCTGAAGAAGTGGATTAAAATTTGTGCCATGGCCAGGAAAATGAGCTAAAGATGTGAACTGAAGTATCTGTTCGGGAGGGCATTGCACTTGGGTAGTCCATGCAGCAACGCTAGTTTTAGTGCTGTGGTGGTGTAATGGCTAGCATTCCTGCCTAGTAAGCAAGGAGACCCAGGTTCAAGTCCCAACCGTGGCATGAACTTTAATTCGTTTCTTCAGTTTCCATCATTACTGTAGAACGTCTTAGTGTATGTGCGCTGTTTCTCCCATACTGCGGCTCAGGATTCAATACCTGAATACACGAGCGAAATTTCAGCATTTTATAGCATAGCCGCTTTTGCTGCCCAACTAATTACAACTATTTGGTCGAGAAGATCGGATATCTAACCACGTTAACTCTGAGTAAACTACTTAGCTTCTGAAATGGAATTATATCAATAAACTTTAATATGTCTCATGTCTTGATAACATCCACCGTGTCTGGCAGTTATTGGAGAAATGAAAATAAAAGCGTGTACATGATCTTTGTGGGCCTGCAAGAAGGCTTGGGCAGTGGTGCTTAAATATCCAATCCGCAGTGATAAATATCTCAATTTCTACCTATTTGTTATGTAGATGGAATGTTGTGGCCTCTGTTTTACTTGGATGTAATAGGAGTGTCCACTCGCAAAATTACTTGCTCAGTATGATGAAGTGAGTTGACAGGGTACAATTACAGTGCTTGGTAATCTTTGTTCTGACATACGAGGTGCATTCAAGTTCTAAGGCCTCCGATTTTTTTTCTAGTTAACTACTCACCGGAAATCGATGAAACTGGCGTTACTTCTCGACGTAATCGCCCTGCAGACGTACACATTTTTCACAACGCTGACGCCGTGATTCCATGGCAGAGGCGAAGGCTTCTTTAGGAGTCTGTTTTGACCACTGGAAAATCGCTGAGGCAATAGCAGCACGGCTGGTGAATGAGCGACCACGGAGAGTGTCTTTCACTGTTGGAAAAAGCCAAAAGTCACTAGGAGCCAGCTCAGGTGAGTAGGGAGTATGAGGAATCACTTCAAAGTTGTTATCACGAAGAAACTGTTGCGTAACGTTAGCTTGATGTGCGGGTGCGTTGTCTTGGTGAAACAGCACACGCGCAGCCCTTCCCGGACGTTTTTGTTGCAGTGCAGGAAGGAATTTGTTCTTCAAAACATTTTCGTAGGATGCACCTGTTACCGTAGTGCCCTTTGGAACGCAATGGGTAAGGGTTACGTCCTCGCTGTCCCAGAACATGGACACCCTCATTTTTTCAGCACTGGCAGTTACCCGTAATTTTTTTGGTGGCGGTGAATCTGTGTGCTTCCATTGAGCTGGCTGGCGCTTTGTTTCTGGGCTGAAAAATGGCGTCCACGTCTCATCCATTGTCACAATGGACCAAAAGAAAGTCCCATTCATGCTGTCGTTGCGCGTCAACATTGCTTGGCAACATGCCACACGGGCAGCCATGTGGTCGTCCGTCAGCATTCGTGGCATCCACCTGGATGACACTTTTCGAATTTTCAGGTCGTCATGCAGGATTGTGTGCACAGAACCGACAGAAATGCCAACTCTGGAGGCGATCTGTTCAACAGTCATTCGGCGATCCCCCAAAACAATTCTCTCCACTTTCTCGATCATGTCATCAGACCGGCTTGTGCGAGCCCGAGGTTGTTTCGGTTTGTTGTCACACGATGTTCTGCCTTCATTAAACTGTCACACCCACGAACGCACTTTCGACACATCCATAACTCCATCACCACATGTCTCCTTCAACTGTCGACGAATTTCAATTGGTTTCACACCACGCAAATTCAGAAAACGAATGATTGCACGCTGTTCAAGTAAGGAAAACGTCGCCATTTTAAGTATTTAAAACAGTTCTCATTCTCGCCGCTGGCGGTAAAATTCCATCTACCGTACGGTGCTGCCATCTCTGGGACGTATTGACAATGAACGCAGCCTCATTTTAAAACAATGCGCATGTTTCTATCTCTTTCCAGTCCGGAGAAAAAAAATCGGAGGACTTAGAACTTGACTGCACCTCGTATTAACACCAGATCATCTGCATACTGGATTTTCTTCGAGGTAGTAGCTGAAATGCTGTGGAGATATATATTAAACTAAATGAGAGCCGGTACTGATTATTCAGGCTGGTTATTGTTGAGGGTAATTCGATAAAAAAAAACTGGAAACCTTCAATCAGAGGGCAATGTTGTTGAGTAAACTACTTAGCTTCTCAAATGGAATTATATCAACAACCTTTAGCACGTCTCATGTCTTAATAAGATCCACTGTGTCAGGCAGTTATTGGAGAAATGCAGAAATGAAAATAAAAGCGCATGCATGATCTTTGTGGGCATGCAGAAATGACAATTTCCATAGAATAATAGTTTGGAAAGCAATGAGAAGGGTTAACGTGGAAAGAAAGACGATTAACTTGTTCGTAATTAAAATGCGAAACAACGCTATCCATAGTATTTTCGTTAAAAAGGCCTAAGACAAGGTTGAGGGATATCACCTGCCTATTTAACATTTATTTCGAACAGTCGCTGAATGGCTGGTACAGGGAGTGCTCAGGCATTGGAATAAAGATTGGTAGCGGCACTCGTCGGTTTCTTTTGTTTGTGGACGACCAACTTGTATTACCTCAAGGTGAAGAGGATATGGAATACATGCAGGGAGAGCTTAGAGAAGAATATAGCAAAGATCGTTTGGAAACAAATCTGAGCAAGACAGAGTGTATGTGTGTGGAACAGGATTCGGTGAAAAGTGACACAGAGGAATGAGACGATGATATTATTTCCAGAACAGCAATGGGGAAGAGAGCGGGCTGCAGTTAATGAGGCAAGGTAACATTCGAATGAGAAGGAATGGAAGCGAATGGAGATAACGTACTCCATAACAAAAGCTTTGGAGAACATTCAGACGTATGGGCACGTGAAGACAATAGCTAACCGTTGACGACGAAGAAAGATTTTAAGCCGGCAGCCGCGAAGAAAAAGAATATGAGGAAGGCGAGCGCTAAATGTAAATATCGTGTGACCAGGGCCTCCTATCGGGTAGACCGTTCGCCAGGTGCAAGTCTTTCGATTTGACGCCACTTCGGCGACTTGTGCGTCGATGGGGATGAAATGATGATGATTGGGACAACACAACTCCTAGTACCTGAGCGGAGAAAATCTCCGACCCAGTCAGGAATCGAACCCGGGCCCTTAGTAGTAACATTCTGTCGCGCTGACCACTGAGCTACCAGGGACGGACATGGGAGCGCTAACATTGGGAAAATACACTACTGGCCATTAAAATTGCTTCACCACGAAGATGACGCGCTACAGACGCGAAATTTAACCGACAGGAAGAAGATGCTGTGATATGCAAATGATTAGCTTTCCAGAGCATTCACACAAGGTTGGCGCCAGTGGCGACACCTACAACATGCTGACATGAGGAAAGTTTCCAACCGATTTCTCATACACAAACAGCAGTTGACCGGCGTTCCCTGGTGAAACGTTGTTGTGATGCCTCGTGTAAGGAGGAGAAATGCGAACCATCACATTCCCGACTTTGATAGAGGTCGGATTGTAGCCTATCGCGATGGCGGTTTATCGTATCGCGACATTGCTGCTCGCGTCGAGATCCAATGAATGTTAGCAGAATATGGAATCGGTGGCTTCAGGAGGGTAATACTGAACGCCGTGCTGGATCCCAACGGCCTCGTATCACTAGCAGTCGAGATGACAGGCATCTTTTCCGCATGGCTGTAACGGATCGTGCAGCCACGTCTCAATCCCTGAGTCAACAGATGGGGATGTTTGCAATATAACAACCATCTGTACGAACTGTTCGACGACGTTTGCAGCAGCATGAACTATCAGCTCGGAGACCACGGTTGCGGATACCCTTGACGCTGCATCACAGACAGGAGCGCCTGCGATGGTGTACTCAACGACGAACCTGGGTGCACGAATGGTAAAACGTCGTTTTTTCGGATGAATCCAGGTCCTGTTTACAGAATCATGATGCTCGCATCCGTGTTTGTGCGACATCGCTGTGAACGCACATTGGAAACGTGTATTCGTCATCGCCATACTGGCGTATCACCCGGCGTGATGGTATGAGATGCCATTGGTTACACGTCTCGGTCACCTTTTGTTCCCACTGACGGCACTTTGAACAGTGGACGTTACATTTCAGGTGTGTTACGACCCGTGGCCTTACCCTTCGCTCTATCCCTGCGAAACCCTACATTTAAGTAGTATAATGAACGACCGCATGTTGCAGGTGCTGTACGGGCCTTTCTGGATACAGAAAATGTTCGACTGCTGCCCTGGCCAGCACATTCTCCATATCTCTCACCAATTGAAAACGTCTGGTCAATGGTGGCCAAGCAAATGGCTCGTCACAGTACGCCATTCACTACTCTTGTTGAACTGTGGTATCGTGTTGAAGCTGCATGGGCAGCTGTACCTGCACACGCCATCCAAGCTCTGTTTGACTCAATTGCCAGGCGTATCAAGGCCGTTATTACGGCCAGAGGTGAATGTTCTGGTACTGATTTCTCAGGATCTATGCACCCAAATTGCGTGAAAATGTAATCACATGTCAGTTCTAGTATAATATATTTGTCCAATGAAAACCCGTCTATCATCTGCATTTCTTCTTGGTGTAGCAATTTTAATGGCCAGTTGTGTACATACAGCATGCGATGGAAGACAGAAGTCTAATGACGGATGTTTGGAACGAAAGAGGCCCTTGGAGGTTGGAAGAAGAAGAATAAGTAGAGAAGACAACCCTAGCATCAATCCTACTCTCAATACCGTAGCGTAAGCTCCTTCAGATTCGCTTCACCCGATTTGACACCTCTCTTAAATCTGGATTAAACCAACGTTGTTAGTCCTAGCACCGGATCGCTGCAATCGCAGTTATTTCAAAACCCTCCCAGCTCCACTAGGATTGTTTTATCAACGACACGAAGTAGTCCTCTATCCCAAGTACATCCCACATTGTGGGGTCTACGTTGTGTAGAGCACTAACCCATGCGCTCCAGTAAAGTCGTTACGTGAGCTATCAAAAGTTGCTTACGGCAGAAATGTCAGAACTGCGGACATTCGATGTGACGAAAATTTTCAAAACTGTACCTGGGGTTTTTGAGTATCTTGTTGATCGCCTCGAGGACCGACTCCTTGGTGAGTCGCAGCGTGTCCAGCTCGACGGCGGCGCCCTTGGCCACGTTCTTGCGCAGGTTGGCGTACTGGTCGGCCAGGAAGGGGACCCCCACCACGGGGACGCCGTGGTACACCGCCTCCATGGTACTCAGCATCCCTCCGTGGCTGATGAACACCTTCACATTGGGGTGCGCTGGAAACCAGACAGTTTTGACATGCAGCGAGACATATTTCCAGCGGAAAGAGACAGCTTGGAAGGATACTACACTGAAGAGCCAAAGAAACTGGTACACCTGCCTAATATCGTGTAGGGCCCCCGCGACGAAGCACATGTGCCACAACACGACCTGGCATGGACTCGACATATGTCTGAAACAGTGCTGGAGGTGAATGACACCATGAATCCTGCAGTGCTGTCTGTAAACCCGTAAGAGTACGAGGGGGTGGAGATATTTTCTGAACAGCACATTAGAACGCATCCCAGATATGATCAATAATATTCATGTCTGGTGAGTTTGGTGGGATGCGGAAGTGTTTAAACTCAGAAGAGTGTTCCTGAAGGCACTTTGTAGTAATTCTGGACGTGTGCGGTGTCGCATTGTCCTGCTGGAATTGCCAATACCGTCGGAATGCACAATGAATGGATACATGTGATTAGACAGGATGCTTACGTACTTGTCAACTGTCAGAGTCGTATCTAGACGAATCAGGGGTCCCTTATCACTCCAACTGCACACACCCCACACCATTACAGAGCCTCCAGCGGCTTGAATACTCCTGCTCACGTGCAGGCTCCATGGATTCATGAGGTTGTCTCCGTACCCGTACGCGTCCATCTGTATCAACGAGACTCGTCTGACCAGGCAACATCCACCGTCTGTAACTGACGGGCCCAGGCGAGGCGTAAAGATTTGTGTCGTGCAGTAATCTAGGGTACACGAGAGGTCCTTCCTCACCGAAAGCCCAAAAAAAGTGGCTCTGAGCACTATGGGACTTAACATCTGAGGTCATCAGTCCCCTAGACTTAGAACTACTTAAACCTAACTAACCTACGGACATCACACACATCCATGCCCGAGGCAGGATTCGAACCTGCGACCATAGCAGCAGCGCTGTTCCGGACTCAACCGAAAGCCCATATCGGTGATGTTTCGTTCAATGTTTCGCACGCTGACACTTGTTGATGGCCCAGCATTGAAATTTGCGGAAGGGTTGCACTTCTGTCACGTTGAACGATTGACTTCAGTCGTCGTTGGTTCCCTTCTTGCAGGATCTTTTCCCGGCCGCAGCGATGTCGGAGATTTTATGTTTTACCGGATTCCTGATGTACACGGTACACTCGTGAAATGATCGTACTGGAAAATCCCGGCTTTATCGCTACCTCGGCGATGATGTGTCCCATGGCTCGTGCCTCGACTATAACACCACGTTCAAACTCACTTAAATCTTGATAACCTGCCATTGCAGCAGCAGCAACTTATCTAACAACTGTGCCAGACACTTGTTGTCTTATACGGGCGTTGCCTATTTACATATCTCTGCTTTTGAATACGCATGCCCATACCGGTTTCTTTGGAGCTTCAGTGTAAGCAATTCAGAAATTCTATAAAAGTATACTATAAGATTCCGGGAGAACTGCCAGATGTCTGTAACATGCTGGTACGCTATTTCGGCGCAGAGTCTTCTGTCCGTTTTCAGGTGAATACTAACGGGCAGTACGCGGAGCCTTCCAATTTAAGATCGCGCCGGTATATGGGTCGTATCCCAAGTGACAGTGCGCATGCGTTAACTCAGTGCAATCCCTATTTCTGTTAGACTGTGAGCCGGCCGTAGTGGCCGACCAGTTCTAGGCGCTTCAGTCTGGAGCCGAGCGACCGCTACGGTCGCAGGTTCGAATCCTGCCTCGGGCATGGATGTATGTGATGTTCTTAGGTTAGTTAGGTTTAAGTAGTTCTAAGTTCTAGGGGACTGATGACCTCAGAAGTCAAGTCCCATAGTGCTCAGAGCCATTTGAACCATTCTGTAAGTCTGTGAGCTGCTCTATGCATTCTCCATGGTGAAAGCTCGCATCAAAACGATTGCCTTTGCACAGTAAGATCCCAAGACGACGCCGATTACGCAGCACGAAGTTTTTCTGTAATTGGGTCCCATACAGAATTTATGGATTCAGACAGTCGTATTTCCACTGAGTCATTGATGACCGAGCTCCAAAACTTTGATATGTGGGCCACAATTCTTGTTTTATTGCATTCATCGAATAGTCAGTGGCAATACAGTATTCAGCGAGAACGGACTTATTTGCTTGGAGAAGGCGAGTATGCCGCTGATTCTCTACACGGTGTTTCCGTAAGAGCGTGAGAAAATGAAGTGGGACATAGAGAATGCTCCGCTGAACAGTCGGAGGTAGGGAACCTGGGGTTGGAGAAGCCAGCTTAAGGAGATATGGAAGTAAACTTGTCTACAGCATTGTCTAGCATTGCTGTTTTATTTACGACTAACATGCGTAAAATTTTGCATGTTCTGCGCTGTTTATTTACATATACATTCTTTATTTCCTGCAAGGAAACAAGTAGGACGAGCCTGGTTACTAGGAAATTATATTGCACCTAATGTTTACTTTACTTATCCATAATGTGGCTTTGTTGTATCGTATTTACGTTGTCCCATGACAGAACTTGATATGAATCAACCACAGATCCATTCATTACTCAGTGTTGTTCAGAGACGTACAGTACAATGATGGAGAAGCACCGGTACAGTATTTCCCGGTCGCTGTCCTATTCCATGGCCTGCGAGTTCTCCCTAGCGAGATATCTGAAGTCACTCATGTATGAGACTCCAGCGGATGCGAAGATAGAAATAGCGGTCAGAATTGTAGCTACCTGTGATGTGATTTGAAACACACGTGGAATATCTGTCAGGGTGCGTCAGAATATTATTTGCCGATGTCATGATTGCATTGAGGTTGATGGTCATCAGTTTCAGGAGATTTTGTTGAGATAGGGTACAAGTAGTACGTTCATTGTGTCAATGATGGTATTTGCATTTAACAACAACTAATGTAGATAAAAAAGTTCACAGTATTCAATGAACTGTGGACGAAGCCCGACCAACAGGCATTACACGCATTGATCAAAAATGATAGTGCATTGAGAATGGCTAGTTTCTAGCTGAAATCTAGATCTGCCAATAAAATTTTAAAAGGACGATTGATAGCTGAAATCTATTATTTACATGTCAATATAACAGTCGCTGCGTGCAACAGCCTTGTGAATGGCAGGTAACCTGATGAAGTATGTTAACCTTCAGTTCCTATATTATGTGTCTTGAATGTTACCTATTATGTTGTTTATATAATAAGTGTTCAGATACAAGTGTTACAAAAAATGGTTCAAATGGCTCTGAGCACTATGGGACTTAACATCTGAGGTCATCAGTCCCCTAGAACTTAGAACTACTTAAACCTAACTAACCTAAGGACATCACACACATCCATGCCCGAGGCAGGATTCGAACCTACGACAGTGCCGGTCGTGCGGTTCCAGACTGAAGCGCCTAGAACCGCTCGGCCACAACGGCCGGCACAAATGTTACATCCCAACAGCATTATAATGACCGCAGAACGGATATGCATGCTGTTTATACTTAAGCTAGAACAGGTTTACAGGATTAATTGCACTACAAGTACAGTTCAATTATTCTAGGTGTTGTGTAAGGTTGTCAGCAGTACATGTTGGTGAAAGCGTTTGCTGTTTCAGTGAGTGTGTGTTTCGGTAGTGCTGTCTGTGTTAGTGTACGAATTGGAGCTGCTGTCTTAGGTGCTTCGTGTGCCTTGCAGTGTTCTGTTATACGGCGGAGTGTGTCAATATTCGTCATGTAATGTCCTTGAGGCGTCATCAGCGACTTTATTTGTTACTCCCACTCGTCTTTGTCTCTTATTGCCCGTATTGGTGTCTGATGTGCTGGTCTGTATCGTTGACAGTGCAAAAGTATGTGTGAAGGTAGGAGACGAGGTACTGGCGGAAGTAAAGTTATGAGGACGCGACGTGAATCATGCTAGGATAGGTCAGTCGGTGTAACACTTACCCAAGAAAGGCAACGGTCCCGAGTTCGAGTCTCGGTCTGGCACTCACTTTTAATCTGCCAGGAAGGTTCATATACAGCTGCTCGCTCGTCTAAAGATTCTCACCTGTTGTTGTTGTGGTCTTCAGTCCAGAGACTGGTTTGATGCAGCCCTCCATGCTACTCTATTCTGTGCAAACTTCTTCACCTCCAAGTGACTACTGCAGCCTAACATCCTTCTGAATCTGCTTACTGTATTCATATCTTGGTCTCCCTCTAAGATTTTTAGCCTCCACACAATATTAAATTGCTGATTCGTTGATGCCTCAGAACGTGTTCTACCAACCGATCCCCTCACCTAGTCAAGTTTTGCTACAAATTCCTCATCTCCCCAATTCTATTCAGCACCTCCTCATTAGTTTGTGATCTACCCGTCAATAGACTGGAAAATTGCTCAAGTTACACCAATACCCAGAAAAGGAAATAGGAGTAATCCTCTGAAATGCAGGTCCATGTCACTAACGTCGATTTGTAGTAGCGATTTGGAACATACACTATATTCGAACATTATGAATTACATCGAAGAAAACGATTTATTGACACACACTCAGCACGCATTCAGGAAACATCGTTCTTGTGAAACACGACTAGCTCTTTATATTTATGAAGTAATGAGTGCTATTGATAGGGGATGTCAAATAGATTCCATATTTTTAGATTTCCACAAGGCTTTCCAAACTGTTCCTCACAAGTGTCTTCTAACCAAACTGCGTGTCTATAGAATATCGCCTCCGTTGTGCTACTGGATTCGTGATTTCCTGTCAGAAAGGTCTCAATTCATAGTAATAAGGGAAAGTTCTCTGTATCACCAGATTTCGAAAACTTCTATTCTCTTCTTGTCTAAACTATTCATCGTCCATGTTACACTTCCATACATGGCTACTCTTCATACAAATACTTTCAGAAAAGACTTCCTGACACTCAAATCTATACTCGAAGTTAACAAATTTGTCTTCTTCAGAAACGCTTTTCTTGCCACTGCTAGTCTACATTTTATATCCTCTCTAATTCGACCATGATCAGTTATTTTACTCCCCAAAACAGCAAAACTCATCTACTTCTTTAAGTATCACATTCCCTAATCTGATTCCTTCAGCCTCACCTAATTTAATTCGACTTCATTTAATTACATAAAATTAATCGCCGGTAAAGCAAATGGCAGACTGAGATTCATTGGAAGAATCCTAAGGAAATGCAATCCGAAAACAAAGGAAGTGGGTTATACCCAAGTTCGATTCCCGGTGGGGTCAGGGATTTTCTCTGCCTCGTGATGACTGGGTATTGTGTGATGTCCTTAGGTTAGTTAGGTTTAAGTAGTTCTAAGTTCTAGGGGACTGATGACCATAGATGTTAAGTCGCATAGTGCTCAGAGCCATTTGAACCATTTGAAGTAGGTTACAGTACACTTGTTCGCCCACTGCTTGAATACTGCTCACTGGTGTGGGATCCGTACCAGATACGGTTGATAGAAAAGATAGAGAAGATCCAACGGAGAGCAGCGCGCTTCATTACAGGATCATTTAGTAATCGCGAAAGTGTTACGGAGGTGATAGATAAACTCTAGTGGAAGACTCTGCAGGAGAGACGCTCAGTAGCTCGGTACAGGCTTCAAGGACATACCTTCACCGAGGAGTCAAGCAGTATATTGCTCCCTCCTACGTATATCTCGCGAAGAGACCATGAGGATAAAATCAGAGAGATTAGAGCCGGCTGGCCAGAGTGGCTGTGCGGTTCTAGGTACTACAGTCTGGAACCGAGCGACCGCTACGGTCGCAGGTTCGAATCCTGCCTCGTGCATGGATGTGTGTGATGTCCTTAGGTTAGTTAGGTTTAATTAGTTCTAAGTTCTAGGCGACTGATGACCTCAGAAGTTAAGTCGCATAGTGTTCAGAGCCATTTAGATTAGAGCCCACACGGAGGCATACCGATAACACGAACAATATGAGACTGGAAGAGAAGGGAGAACCGATAGAGGTACTGAAAGTACCCTCCGCCACACACCATCAGGTGGCTTGCGGAGTATGGATGTAGATGTAGATGTAGATTATCCTCATTTCGCTTTTGTTGATACATCAGATTCGCACCTAACGACTAGAAAGCTGCACAGGTCACACCAACACCCAAGAAGTGAAATAGGACTGCTACCCTTACAGAATTAGGAGCTACCATACTGACAGAAAATTGCACCAAATCGGAGGGGCTGTCGTCGTCCCTTAACGTTTTGTAAGAATCCATCTGACTTGGGGGTTGCAAGCCACTATGGAATAGGAGGTAGGTGCGATCCCGTTGCGAGGATTCGTCGGCAAAGGGCTGTAACGCATTCTGACGTGAATGTAAAGGCAACATGCATTGGCCAGATCGCTGTGGGAGCGCCTGTGTGCCTGGAACCCTGAACAGCTACCTGCACGACTTCGTGGGGTGAGGGGCTGGTGGGGAGTGGGGACTCTGAGCGACCTGGGACTAGCGCGTCGGTACTGTGGGGTCTCTCGCTGGCGTAGAGGCTGTGGGTTTGGTTGGGGAACGCCTCACTCCACCTGTCCTCTGCTGCACTCTTGTCAGTCTGCCACCTGACACTATAGCCCACGGACACTGCGCTGTGTTCCGCGGGGCTGCGAGGCGCACATGTGTTGCACACTGCCAGCCTGCTGTTGGTACACTGCATGTGTTGAAACACAGCTCTTAAATGCCGCAACAGCTAGTGCATCTCCAATGCATCAGCCCTTACTAAATAGAATATAATCCCTTCTTCCCTGCAACTTCTGTTACAGTGTGGGATGGACTATCCCTTTTTGACCTGTGTTCTGTGGTATGCATTTGTTTTGAGTTGACTGTGTACATATGTGTTTTTTTTTGTGTCATATTTCGTAATTCTTACATACACAGCTTTTTAATGTCATACAGTCCGCAGCCATTTTTTTCAATATCATACATATATGCAACAGTAATTTCCCATTGTTTATGGTAATTAGAACAACTACTTTGGGTATGTCATAGAATAAGTATAATTGCCAAAGTGAGCGACATAAACTGAGGCGACAAAATTCGTGAGATACCGATGTGAACATACACACATGCAGTTAGTATAGCATACACAAGGTATAAAAGGGCAGTGCATTGGTAGAGCTGTGATTTGTACTCAGGTGTTTCATGCCAGAAAGTGTCAGATTTGATTATCGCCGTACGACGGGAATTACTAGACTTTGAATTCAGACTGGTAGTTACAGCTAGATGCATGGGACATTTCATTTCGGATATCATTAGCGAATTCAATATTCTGAGATTCACAGTGTCAAGGGTGTGGTGAGAACACCAAATTTCAGTCATTACTTCTCACCACAGACAACACAGTGTCCAAAAGTCTTCACTTAATGATCGAGAGCAATAGTATTTCCTTTCAGTTGTCACTGCTAACAGACAAGTAACACTGCGCAAAATAACCACATAAACCAATGTAGGATGTATTATGACAAATGCACTATGTGATCCAAAGTATTGTGACACCCACTCCCCCAAAAAAACATACGTTTTTCATATTAGGTGCATTGTGCTGCCACCTACTGCCAGGTACTCCATATCAGCGACTTCAGTAGTCATTAGACATTGTTATAAAGGAGACTGGGCGCTCCGCAGAAGTCCAAACGTGGTCAGGTGATTGTGTGTCGTTTGTGTCATACCCCTGTACGCGAGATTTCCACATTCCTAAACATCCCTAGGTCCACTGTTTCCAATGTGATAGTGAAGTCTAAATTTTAAGGGGCACGTGCAGCACAAAAGCATACAGGCCGACTGACAGAGACCGCTGACAGTTGAAGAGGGCCGTAATGTGTAGTAGGCACACATCTATCCAGACCATCACACAGGAATTCCAAACTGCATCAGGATCCACTTCAAGTACTATGACAGTTAGGCGGGACCTGAGAAAACTTGGATTTCATGCTCCAGCGGCAGCTCATAAACCACACATCACGCCGGTAAATGCCAAACGACGCCTCGCTTGGTGTGAGGAGC
The DNA here is from genome assembly GCF_021461385.2 of Schistocerca piceifrons. Taxonomy (NCBI): domain Eukaryota; kingdom Metazoa; phylum Arthropoda; class Insecta; order Orthoptera; family Acrididae; genus Schistocerca; species Schistocerca piceifrons. Next base: position 154,010,590 of record NC_060146.1, on the reverse strand, counting down.
GTAAATATTGGACGATTGAACAGTGGAGAAACGTTGTGTGGAGTGACGAATCATGGTACGCAATTTGGTGATCCGATGGCAGGATGTGGGTACGGCGAATGCCCAGTGGACGTCATCTACCAGCGTGTGTAGTGCCAACAATAAAATTCGGAGGCGGTGGTGTTACTGTGTGGTCGTGTTTTTCATAGAGAGGGCTTGCACCCCATGTTGTTTTTTGTGGCACTATCACAGCACAGGCCTACATTGATGTTTTCAGCACCGCATTGCTTCCTACTGTTGAAGAGCAATTCGGGTGTGGCGATTGCATCCTTCAACACTATCGAGCACCTACTCATAATGCACGGCCTGTGGCGGAGTGGTTAACGACAGTAACATCCCTGTAACAGACTGGCCTGCACAGAGTCCTGACCTGAATCCCACAGAACACCTTTGGGATGTTTTCGAAACGCCGATTTGGTGTCAGGCATCACCGACCGACATTGATACCTCTCCTCAGTTCAGCACTCCGTGAAGAATGGGCTGCCATTCCCCAAGAGACCATCTAGCATGCTGAACGTGTGCCTGGGCGATTGGAAGCTGTCATCGAGGCTAAGGGTGGGCCAACAACATACTGAGTTCCAGCATTACCGATGGATGGCGCCACGAACTTGTGAGTCATTTTCGGCTAGGCGTCCGGATAGTTTTGATCAAATAGTGTATATCGGTTAGGACAATGTGGCAAAATATGCGTTAATTGGCTGAAGCAGCAGACAATCAATGTGAGTGCCTTTACTAACAGAACGACATTGCCTGTAGAGCCTCTTCTGATCTTATGGCCATATCAGTTGGATCTTAAACGACTGGACTGGTCATTTTCTGTAGGTAAGAACTGATAGTAAGATTCAAGTGCGACGCATACCCCACGAAGCCAAACGCAAATCGGCAATGAGACTGTGCAAGCTAGTGATGGCTCCATGATGGTGCATTTACACGGAATGGACAGGTCCTCAGGTCCAACTGAAGCGATCATTGATAGGAAATGCTTATGTTTGGGTACCTCCAGACAATTTTCAGCTATTCATGCAGTTCATATTCCCAATATTTTATGGACGACTGTGCGCCATCTCACCAGGCTACAATTGTTAGCAACTGGTTTGAACAACATTCTGGAGTGAATGATTTGAGCATCCAGATTACCCACCATGAATCCTATTGAACGTTTATGGGACGTATCTGAGAGGTCAGTTGAGGCACAAACCCCTGTACCCTCAAAACTTTCGCAATTATCGACGCTATGGCTCAATACGTCTGCAGGGGGCTTCAACGACTTGTTGAGTTCATGCCATGTCAAGTTGGAGCACTATGCCGTGCAAAAGGAGACCCGACACGATACTGGAACGTATCCCAAGACTTTTGTCACCTTAGTGTAAAAATACATACTCTACTGGCCATTAAAATTGCTACAGACGCGAAATTTAATCGACAGGAAGAAGATGCTGGGATATGCAAATGATTAGGTTTTGAGAGCATTCACACGAGGTTGGCGCCGGTGGCGACACCTACAACGTGCTGACATGAGGAAAGTTTCCAACCGATAACTGATACACAAACAGCAGTTGACCGGCGTTGCCTGTTGAAACGTTGTGATGCCTCGTGTAAGGAGGAGAAATGCGTACCATCACGTTTCCGACTTTGATAAAGGTCGGATTGTAGACTATCGCAATTGCAGTTTATCGTATCGCGACATTGCTGTTCGAGTTGGTCGATATCCAATGACTGTTAGCAGACTATGGAATCGGTGGGTTCAGGAGGGTAATACGGAACGCCGTGCTGGATCCCAACGGCCTCGTATCACTAGTAGTCGAGAACACAGGCATCTTATTCGCCTGGCAGTAACGGATCGTGCAGCCACGTCTCGATCCCTGAGTCAACAGCTGGGGACGTTTACAAAACAACAACCATCTGCACGAACAGTTCGACAATGTTTAAAGCAGCATGCACTATCAGCTCGGAGACCGTGGCTGCGGTTACCCCTGACAGGAGCGCCTGCGATGGTGTACTCGACGACGAACCTGGGTGCACGAATGGCAAAACGTCATTTTTTCAGATGAATCCAGGTTCTGTTTACAGCATCATGAGGGTCGCATCCGTGTTTGGCGACATCGCGGTGAACGCACATTGGAAACGTGTATTCGTCATCGCTATACTGCCGTATCACCCGGCATGATGGTATGGGGTGCCATTGTTATGGGATGACACGTCTCGCATTGACGGCACTTTGAACAGTGGACGTTACATTTCAGATGTGTTACGACCAGTGGCTCTACCCTTCATTCGATCCCTGCGAAACCCTACATTTCAGCAGGATAATGCACGACCGAATGTTCCAGGTCCTGTACGGGCATTTCTGGATACAGAAAATGTTCGACCGCTACCCTGGCCAGCACATTCTCCAGATCTCTCACTAATTGAAAACGTCTGATCAATGGTGGCCATGCAACTGGCTCATCACAATACGCCAGTCAGTACTCTTGATGAACTGTGGTATCATGTTGAAGCTGCATGGGTAGCTGCACCTGCACACGCCATCCAAGCTCTGTTTGACTCAATGCCCAGGCGTATCAAGGCCGTTATTACGGCCAGAGGCGGTTGTTCTGGGTCTGATTTCTCAGGAGCTATGCACCCAAATTGCGTGAAAATGTAATCACATGTCAGTTCTAGTATAATATATTTGTCCAATGAATACCCGTTTATCATCTGCATTTCTTCTTGGTGTAGCAATTTTAATGGCCAGCAGTGTATTAGCGGTGATACCAGATGGTGACCTTTCAATAGTTACAAAGTGGGCTCTGTGCTATACTGGTACTGTACAATTCTTCCAGCGTGGGTGCAGCGTAGGCGTTTGGTACCAGCGTTGTCAACTGCTTGATAAGTAAACTCGTAGTAGAGATACTGACTGACTTGCATTAATGGAAAGAGGTAGGTACAGAAAATGATGCACGATGTCGTGCACGTACCCAGGATGTCGTTCTGGGGCGCCCACTTGATGATCTTGACGTTGGGCGGCTGACCAGGCAGGGAGTCGGACTCCCACTTCCAGAGCACCTTGTGGGGCAGCATGGCAAAGGCCTCCAGGAAGGCGCGCCTGCTGGCTTCGTCCAACTTGTCGCTCCGGATGTTGCTGCCCAGGCTCATGAAGATGGCCCCGTCTTTTGCTGAGTCCAGGAACTCCTTCAGGTCCTGCAGTGAAAAAAGTAAATGTTTGGTAATGATCGCTATGATATTATTATTTAGAATCTCGACGATGATGTCTTTAAGGGGACCTGGATGTCGTAAGGCTTCAAAAAATGGATTTTTTAAAAAAATCCTGTGATTCCTTCTGATTATCAAAAAATATACATTACGTATAGTACCTCATCATTTTCGTGTTTAAATGCATTTTTAAAGAAGATGCGGTGCGTGAGTTGTAGGGAAGCAGCCTACTTAACGCCATATAGAATTCATATGCTTTCCATTGTGTGCCACGTAGTCCGCTATAATTAGCTATGACGTCACGAATGTTGGACAGTACCTTAAAAGTAAAGTAAATAATCTGAAAAATTAATAGCGTGTCAGGAATGATGCTAAAATGATAATGTGCTAAGTTTCAGTTGTAACTTTAACAGTTTTCGAAATTTGGACGTTTTACGTGAAAATCATCGGCGCATCAGGAAGGAGCTAGAAACTTCAAAATTTATATTCGGATTCCTTTTTCACTGTAATTTACTGGAAACAGCATGCTGGTTCTCACAAAGTAATATTACGGTTGAAATTCATGGTTTTCGGTTTTTGTGTCCTAAGGGTATGGAAGCAAGACAGATGAAGTAAGTGATTAGATAAAGCTAGGATGTTTAGATTTAGGTAGAATAGAGATACGCTATAATAACAAAGATGTGAGAAGTTTCCAAAACGTAGCTATAAAATTATAGCTGTAGCGTCTCTCCAAAGGGCAAGTTCAGAGCTAATCTATTGCGTGCAGTGCAACTAAAATAATTCTCTCGCCAAAAGTATTTAACCTAGCCACATCAGAATTTTATTACAGATACTTACCTGTGTGCTGATAACACTATTAAATTGAGAGCTTCATTGGCCTTCAGCGAATGTAGCAATTAATTATTTAGTAACTTGAAGTGGTCGTTTACCAGCCCAGCGGCTAGTCAGGAAGGCAAATGTCGGCTGCGCCTTCGGCGGTCCGCACCGCGGCTATATAAATAAGAACGCTGCGATCTAGAGCATCGGTCTCCAAACGTTTTAGTCTGCGGGCCACATTGATTCCTCCACTAAGTCATAAGGGCCAAGATCTACCTAGTGGGATTAAAGAACCCTAGCACTCCATGATCACCGTAATGTAAGGCTAAAGGAAAGATGAAATTGCAAAAATCTAAGGTTGTGGGAATAGCTAACACTGAAACGAACTACGATTTTTATTTATTTAAATAATTTTGATTGGTGGACGTACCTGACCGAATTTCTGGCATATTTTATACTGGCGAATTTCGCCGACAAAAAAGTATGTCACTGCACATTCTTCACGATAGCGTCCTGCACAAGTTAACGAAATCTCAAAATCATTGTTAGCAACACTATTACTACAAGACGTAACAGAGGTAGAGTGTGTCAACGCATTGTTATTTCAAGCAGCGCAACAATAAGTTTAGTTATGTAGTCTTGTAGCGAGTAGCAGAGCCAGAGCATATATTTGATAGTTCTGTTGCGTGACTCTGTCTATGTTGCGAGTGTCTCACGAGTTTTTTAGTGTCTTATGCGCTTTACTAGTAGGTGTGGGACAATTCAAAGTTTAAATTCGAAGAGACAAGGAAAATCTGAAAATAGAAATACGTAAAGAAAGTGAAACCTTGCTTAAGAAGCATCTTCCATAATAATTGATTACTAAGGCTAGTCGCCGAAGTGGCGTCCATTTGAAAGACTTGCACCAGACTCGTGAGTAGAATAAAATGCAAAGAATTTTTTTACTTAAAATGTTTTCGCCAAACTAGTCTTTTAACCGTTTTTTTTTCACTATCGCACGGAGAATGGTCTGTCTGTTTATTGTGGATAGCCCCAAGTTTAACTATGACCTTCCGCTTTGTGCAGATAAGAGCTCCGACAATGTAACGGTGTATTGGTCGCGATAGGCAGTATAGGCACCACGTCAAATATTTGGCGGGCCGGATACCAGGGATGTCCGGCCAGCTAACGCGGGCCGGTTTGCCGTCCCTCGCGGGCCGGTTTCGGCCCGCGGGCCGTGGTTTGGAGACCCCTGATCTAGAGTCAGGCTCCAGTTCTCTTCTAGATTCGTATCAGCGCACACTCCACATCGGAAGCCGCGTCGCGTTTGCGCAGCTACAAGGCATAGCCTTGCATGCCGTATTATGTAACTCGGTATGCACGTAACAATGAGTTCGCATTGGAGTAAAGTGTTAATTGCAGAACGACTCCAGTGATTTATTCTCAGTTTGTGTACGTCGTATTTTCATGTGTCGCTGCAGACAGACCTACCATTACTAGCGTGGCGTTTGATCAGTATTAACATCAAATTTTGGCGAGCATTCACTTTGAACATTTACATCGATAACGGTTACTGAACAGTTTCGTTATCTAGGGATAATAGGAGCCGCGCAATAGACTCTGAACAACTCTGAGAGTACAATAGGTGATAGTAGCATTGCTTGGTTAAACATTAATTTGTTTGGAATTTTATGCTTTATCATTTTCAGAATATAGTGTAAATTGTTATAGTAAACTGCATTTTCTATGAATCCCGCACATCATCCTATACCCTCAGCATAGCGAACTTCAATGATCAATAAATCTATTTCTCCATCACAGTGGGCACAGTGAAATTTAATTACGGGCATCACGTTTTTGCTAATCACTTTCTTGTTGTCCGCAGCTCGTGGTCATGGGGTAGCGTTCTCGCTTCCCGCGCACGGGGTCCTGGGTTCGATTCCCGGCGGCGTCAGGGATTTTCTCTGCCTCGTGATGATTCGCTGTTGTGTGTTCTTCGTCATCATTTCATCATCATTGCCTCGCAAGTCGCCCGAGTGCGCCAACTAAAAAGGACTTGCAATACGGTGGCCGAACTTCCCCCGCATGCCATACGATCGTTTCATTTCACTTTCTTGTTGCCAACATCGTAGTTACAGAGCCTGTGTTGAGAATGGCAACAATACAATAGAAGATATAAATTTTCCACCCGCCGCCCCACAGAGTGCCTAGGTGTCACACTGCTGTCAAACACGAAACCTTGCTATAATGTCCCATAATGGTATTTCGGAATCGCTATTTCCATAACAACTCATTTGTGTAATAGCCTTGAAGAACATACCGGGTATACAATGAGCAGGGATTTATTGTCGATGCGAGTAGATTACTTGAGTTTGCTCATGTTTTTTGCGTTTGTTCGTGTTGTAAACTTGTTGTTGTCAATGCATTTTCAAGCATTTTGCATCGTAAAATGCCAAAAGTGAAGAAGTTTAATTGCAGTCATAAATTTTACGATGATCCACTTGATCTTTGTTGGAAATGGTAAAAATGAAGAAATTCTTTCGTCGCAATAAAGCGAGGTTAGGCCTAAAAGTTCGTCAGGCAGTGCTTGAAAACGCAGGTTGAAACACCTTACCGAAAATGAACGATAAGGTGTTGTAAATAGTGAAAATAACTGGTACATTTTAATTAGGAAGTGCAAGGTTTCAGAATTATTTTCTTTCTCTTGCTATATGTAAAGCTGTACCAATGAAAAATAATTTACGTTTAGTGAGGACGTAAGTAAGAGAGAAGGCCTATCTAGCAAATTTGTATTGGAATGTGAAGTGTGTAAAAGAACGAAATGTACAGCGACATCTCCTATAACACGCACAAAATGTAGGACATGAACATTCGCCTTCCTTATGCCATGAGACGTTTTGGGAAGGAAAGAAAGGCAGCCCAGATGTGTGCTATAATGGATTTTCCATCGCCAGTTGAAACAAATTTGTGAGCTATTATAAACGTTGGCATCGTGCCCTAACAGAAGTCAGTAAGCATCTATGCGGAGGAAACCGAAAGAAGCTACAGATGTTTGTCAATCTTCTGATATTGTTGCTGCATTGAGCGATTCCTGGCGGAAGAGAGACTATACGTCGCTGAATGGAGTTGTCACTGTTACCTCAGTATATACAGGCAACGCGATGCACTGTGAATGTCTGACAAAACTTTGCCAAGGCTGTGCCAGTAACGTAAATGAACACAAATGTGACAAATGCTTTGAAGGTTTCAGTGATGATACGGAAAGCAAGGGGGCACACTCTATTTTCAGTAGATCAGCTACTAGACGTGGTAATTCGATATACACTCACCACCTAGGTGATGCTGACTGTAGAAGCTGCAATGGTGGTGTAGTTGCTAAACCATATGGTGAACCTGAAGTTAAAAAAGTGGAATGTATAGCACATCAGAAGTGAATGGGGACGTAACAGGAAAAAGAACTCTCTGGTGGCCAGGCAATTGTTGCACAAGACAGACTCATCAAATTAACAATAGAGAACCTAATAGAAAACCTCACAGAATATTATGGTCTGGGCATCAGGAGAAACAGCGAAAATGTCAGTGAGATGAGAAAGTAATTTGAGCAATCCTGCTTCATAGAACATCCACTGATAGGCGTCCACAGCGTGGTCTCTGCCCAAAAGCGAACACTCCGTAGTGCATATGCACAAAACATAGACATGCACACTCCATGGCAGAAACTGTTATGGCAGAACTTAAAGCCAATATCCAGAGATCTTTCAGATTCTAAACTCCTGGAAAAATGTTTGCGTGGCAAAACACAGAATCCGAATTGAATCTTCAGTAGTTGTGTTTGTGTGTGCTTGCCAGTAATTGCTTTTGTAGGCCTGTCAGGTTTTCAGACTGGTGTGATAAACGCTACAATATGTTTTAATGATGGAGTAACAAGAAAATTAAAAGCCGTGAGCAGACTAGGCATCAGAACTCGGTACAACATGAAAAGTGGGCTGCTACAAGTGGACAGGCAACGTCTCACTGACGCTGAAAAAGCTGCTGAACCCATGAAAAAGAGACCAAAGAAAGGAGAAACGCTAAAGAAGATGAAATGACACACAGAATCAGCAAGGTTATGGAGCTGAAATGTTGTGACATTTATCATTGAGAAGGAAATGACATGCATATCTTTAGTTTCGATTTCTCATTATCAAAGTTTATATATACTTAGATATCATTATCCCATCCAATATTGCGTGAATAATAATATAGTGCTTCCCAACACAGTGAACCACATTATTCAAGAACTTTTAAAAATTTTAAGCTGGGAACGTCATATTTTCTTAAAAACTGACTACTAAAAACATTTCATTAATACCCAAAATAACAAATTGGTGAATATTCCTGTTTGACTGTTGCAACAACTGAATAATTAATAGAATAAAATTTATTTAGGTTTTTTATTTTGAATAGTGTGGAAGTACAATGTACCAAAAATAAAAATTACATATAATTTAGTATGCATGATTAAATTCAATACTCACTCCACTTTGTATCCCATGTTTCCCAATTTTTTTTCACATAGAGGTCACAATATACTAATTGTTCGGTAAAAGTTTCAATTGAATACCTACTAAAGTTCTTCAGTTGTTAGATTTCAAATTATTTGTAAATGCTACCGGCTATGACGTCTAGGTCTCCTTAATGCTGATTTTTATTTGAAGTTCAGTGGATGTATGGAGTCTAAGTACAATATGTGTGGACAATAAGAGGAACGTATGCAACTGGTTATATCATCGTCTCTAAACTATAAATATAATCTGTGTGTACACTAAGCACTCCACCAGAGGGCGTGATACAAAAGGGGCCTGTGTTGCCATTATCATATCCCTCTGTCCTGGCCCATTGCTTTGGAAGGTCAGTATATAAAACATCAACTAGAACAATCGCATAGAAAATGTTGCGGGGTAAGCCAATAAAAGACTGCTTCTTATTGGGAGAACACTTACATGATGCAAGAAACCTATTAATGAGACTGTCTACCTCAACGTTTGCTCCCTTCTGGAGTACTGCTGTGCGCTATAGGATCTTTATCAGACAGGACTGATAAAGGATATCGAAAAAGTTCAAAAAGGCTTGGTGTTATCACGAAGTGAAGAGAGTCCTTTGGATATGATTCACGAGTTGAGGAGAGAAACTTTAAGACAAAGGCATTTATTGTTGTGGTGCGGACTTTTCACGAAATTTCAATCATCAACTTTCTCCTCTGAATGCGAAAAATACTTTGTTGACTCCTACCCTCATAGGGAGAAATTAACACCGTATTAAAACAAGAGAAGCCATAGATTAAATTGTAAGATTTAAATATTGGTTCTTCTCCCATGGGGTTCAACAGTCGAAAGGAGGTGAAATAGGTGGAGTGTGTTTCGATGAACTCTCTGCCAAGCTCTTAAATGTAAACTGTAGCGACTTAGATATAGATGTATAAGCTCTAATATCTTTCATTTTCCCGTTGTCATCCATTTCCAAGGTGGGAGGAAGTAGAATGTCGCCTATCTCTTCTTACACCGTCGTTTCATGGCATTTAAATAGTAAACATCTTAAAGATTTAAATGTCTTATAAACCGGAACATATATTAAAATGTGCCTGTTGCAGTCCCCATCTTATACATTTAGCTAATACGCCTTGTAGTCCGTATATCATGTGCATTTAAATTAATGCCGATAGCTTTGTGAACAACGCGCTCTCAACTCTTCATACACTCATTACATGAAGTACAACCTCAAAAGTATGCCAGTATTCGTACACAATACGCAAATGCTTTAGAGATACAGAGAGCGTCAGAGAGAGAGAGAGAGAGAAAGGGAGAGAGCGGATACTTCTGTTGATGAGAGAAGACACTGTACTAAACAACATTAAATCAATATTTATTACATTTGCAGACAAATAATTAAAGCTATTACACTGAAGGACCAAAGGAACTGGTATAGGCATACGTATGACCCTGATTAAGGAAAAATGTGAAGCTATTCACATTAGTACTAAAAGAAATCAGCTAAATTTTGATTACGCGATAAGTCACACAAATCTCAAGGCTGTAAATTCACCTTAATACTTAAGGATTACAATTACAAATAACCTAAATTGGAACGATCACACAGATAATATTGTGGGTGGAGCAAACCAAAGACTGCGATTCATTGGCAGAACACTTAGAAGGCGCAACAGGTGTACTAAAGAGACTGCTTACACCACGCTTGTCTGCCCTATTCTGGAGTATTGCTGTGCGGTGTGGGATCCGCATCAGGTAGAACTGACGGATGACATCGAAAACTAGAAAGAAGGGTAGCAAGTTTTGTATTATCGTGAAATAGGGGAGATAGTGCTACAGACATGATACATGAATTGGAGTGGAAATCATTAAAAGAAAGGTGGTTTTCGTTGCGACGGGATCTTCTCATGAAATTTCAATCACCAGTTTCCTCCTCCGGTTGCGAAAACATTCTGTTGGCACCCACCTGCATAGGGAGAAATGATCGTCACGGTAAAATAAGAGAAATCAGGGCTCGCACAGAAAAATTTAAGTGCTCGTTTTTCCCGCATGCCGTTCCAGAGTGGAACGGTAGAGAGACAGCTTGAAGGTTGTTCATTGAACCCTCTGCCAGACACTTTATTGTGAATATCAGAGTAATCACGTAGATGTAGATGTATCCAAATACAGACATATGTAAAAAGGTAGAATACAGCCCTCCGGTCGGCAACGATTATACAAGGCAAAAAGTGTCTCGCGCAGTTGTTAGCTCGCTTGCTGCTGCTACAATGGCAGGTTATCAAGAATTTAATGAGTTTGAACGTGGTGTTATTGTCGGAGCACGAGCGATGGGATACAGCAATTCCGAGGTAGCGATGAAGTGGGGATTTTCCCGTACGATCATTTCACGAGCGTACCGTGAATATAAGGAATCCGATTAAACATCAAATCTCTGACACAGCTGCGGCCGGAATAAGATCGTGCAATAACGGGACCAACGCCGACTGAAGAGAATCGTTCAACGCGACTGAAGTACAACTCTTCCGGCAATTGCTGTAGATTGCAGTGCTGGGCCATCAACAAGTGTCATCGTGAGAAACATTCGGTGGAACATCATCGATATGGGCTTTCGGAGGCGAAGGCCCACTCGTGTACCCTTGATGACTGCACAACACAAAGCTTTACGCCTAACGTGGGGCCATCAGCACCGACATTGGACTGTTGACTGGAAACATGTAGCCTGGTCGGACGAGTCTCGTTTCAAACTGTATCAAGCGTATGGACGTGTAAGTGTATGGAGATAGCCTCATGAATCCATGGACCCTGCAAGTCACGAGGGGACTGTTCAAGCTGGTGGAGGTTCTGTAACGGTGTGGGCGTGCGCAGTTGGAGTGATATGGGACCCCTGATACGTCGATATACGACTGACAAATGACACGTATGTAAGTCCATTGTGCATTCCGACGGACTTGGGCAATTCCACCAGGATAATGTTACACGATGATAATAGAGTCAACTGTACTAAAATCTACTTTATCCATATTATAGTTTCTAAGAAATACTTTTTTAAATTTGTTAACAAAAAATATTAAGGTTTTTCTGTAGAAAATATTTTTTTTGTACTTCCTAATGGGGGAATATTAATGAGTGTACTACCAGACGTGGCTTTTTATGTTATGCAGAGTTTCTGAAAATTCCGTGCATTTATCTATGATAGTTTCTGATATAATGGGGAATATGTACTGAAAAATTTAGTTTGTGGGAAATTGCTTTAAGGAAAAAACTTTTGAAATTTGTAACTTAAAGTTAATTAAAGCTGTCCTGCTGCATGTGGTGGCCCTTCTTTGGCCTCTAGCAGGTCTTCCAGCTTCTTTTTCACCTTCCTGGATGTTTGTCTTGCTTTCTTGGCCACATTGGACGCAGACCTGTCTGCATCGGCTATCCTGATTTTATCGTAATGTTGCACCCCAGTGATCATATTTTCACCATGATTAATTCCCAGCTTTTTCAGTACCCAACACTTTCCAATATTACCACAATTCCTGGTTTCATTGTATGCATGCCTACAAATACTGTTTTAGGAAAGCGGTTCCAAATTATGCTGTTGAAACATTCATTTGGGTTATGTGTCTGCCCATGCAGACATTTCGTTAGAAAATCAGGATGAGCCAAGTCTCTAAAAATAGGTATAACTGCTGTAATAACAGCAACATGAAGAGAATGGTGTTGAGAATAAGATTCTCCAGTTGCCTGAGCCCTATTGTATTTGCACCACGAATTTTCTCCTGATGGACACAATCCCACAATCCACGACATGGCTTATCATTAGTAGAGGACTTATGGAAGAACATGGCCCAAACATCTCTCTTCATTGCCTCCAGATTTTATGTATTTCTCCTAATTGCCTGTCCAAAGTATACCTGCAAGTTTTCTGTAACAACTACTCGGAATCACACTCGGGAGTAAAAAAAAAAATCCCTAACGCGGAATGTAGGGTATATAAAGATCTAAAATATATGCAGAGAAGCGGGTGACAGAAAATTGGGCGAGGCACATAAACGCACGTGGTAGGAAAATGCTCTTTAAATGCTCGAAAAAATTTTTTTCAGCAAAATCCTTTTCAGAGTACTTAAATAAAATCTTAATCTATCGAAATATGATGAAAACCGGAAATAGATTTTTTTTCGACCTGAACCACGGTGTGGTCCTCTTAATGTAACTGAAACTAAGCTACCGCTAAGAACGACACACACACCCCTGCCCGAGGGACGACTCGAACCTCCGACGGGGGAAGCCACGCGGACCGTGATTACCTGAAAGCTCACGGCAATTTTGCCTGATTGGCATATCGATCCTGAAATGTACGACCTCGAACAGAAATTTTTGATCACCTCTTATATTAAAGTACCCAGTATATATTTGTCTAGCATTTGAGAAGAGAGCAGTTTGCGACTTCAAGACACTTAACAGATAATTTCAAACCGTTTCGAAACTTTTTCTCGCAAGCACCTTTGACATAATAATGAAAGGCAAAAAGTTTATGCTTACTGGACTTTCGCTGTTCATGCAGTAATACTTCAGCATCAGGCACTATATATTACTGTATTACTTCTTTAAGAGGACCACACTGTGGTTCAGGTCGAAAAAACTTGACTTCCGGTTTTCATCATATTTCGATAGATTAAGGTTTTATTTAAGCACCTTGAAAAGGATTTTGCTGAAAAAAATATTTTCGAGCATTTAAAGAGCATTTTCCTACTATGTGTGCTTATGTGCCACGCCCCCTTTCCTGTCACCCATTTTTCTGCATATATTTTAGATATTTATATCCCCTACATTGCACGCTAGGAATCGTTTTTTACTCCCGAGTGTGTTGGCTATCCTTGGAATGCAACGGTCAGTATTATTTTGTTTCTGCTCTTTGTAAACAACACGCTTTCTAACACGTGATTAGTTTTGTTCAAGTGTGATTGCGAGTAGTTGTTATACTTACGTTCGCAGTGCTTGTTTATGTGTGTTTTGTAGTGTTTATTGAAGATGACGAAACGTAAAAGCATTTTCAAGAAACGACAATTTAGAGGAAACAATTTTAGAAAGCTTTCTGTACAAGAGATTATGTCGCCTGACAACGATGTTTGTAATTGTAATTCTTCAACAAGTGGATCATCAAAGAAGCTCTCACAATTTCAAGAGGGTTACAACGAATTTACTGTAAGTGACAATGGGTGCAGTAACATTATTATAAATTTGAGAATATTATCAGATGTATTTTCTAAATTTGTACAATGTAGACAGTGTGGTGAGTCACAGAGTGTGAAAATTTGTGAGAGTGCCAGTGGGAGAAAAGGCCTAGCAATTGTTTTGGATTTAATTTTTACTAAACGCTCAGCTGTGATTTCATTTATGAGTTCTTCAAAACCAGATGCAAGTGACCCTTATGAAATCAATACCAGATTAATTTATGCCTTACGACCCATTGGCAAGGGCATGGCTGCAGGAAGAACGTTTTTTTCAGTGATGTACATCAACCACCAAATAAATTTGAAAAACTGACTGCAATATTAGAGAAAGCTATATGTGAGGTCATGGAAGAAAATGATGGATGTTCGGATATTGCATTTGCACATGATGGAAGTTGGCAGAAAAGAGGACATACTTCTCTGAATGGAGTAGTGACTGACACGAGTGTAGACCGATAAAGTGTTAGGTGTGGGGATAATGTCTAAATATTGCAAATGTTGTAAAGTCAATGAACATAAAGAACCCAACGGTGTGGCTAATTTTAGATGAACAAGTGGAGGTATGGAAGTTCATGGAGAACAACAAATATTTCATCGCTCCATAGAAACAAGAGGCGTACGTTACACCAAATATTTGGGCGATAGTGACAGTAAGGCATAAAACAATGTGGTGAACTCTAAGCCATATGGAGATGCCATTAGAAGCAAAATAAAATGTGTAGGTCATGTTCAAAAACGTTTGGGAACAAGGCTGAGAAAACTAACTGTTGCTATGAGAGGGTCGGTTAAATAAAACTGAAATAGAAAACTTGCAAGTATACTATGGGCAGCCAATTAGGAAAAATAAAGAAAATCTGGAAGCAATGAAGAGAGATATTTGGGCCATATTCTTCCGTAAGTCCTCTACTGATGGTAATCCATGTCAAGGATTGTGGCCATCAGGGAAAAATTCGTGGTGCAAACACAACAGGGCTCAGTCAACTGGAGAATCTTATTATCACCACCATTCTCTTCCTGCTGCTGTTATTTCAGCAATTAAACCTATTTTCAGAGACATGGCTCATCCTGATCTTCTAAGGAAATGTCTGCATGTGCCAGACACGGAACCCAAATGAATGTTTCAACAGCATAATTTGGAACCGCCTTCCTAAAACAGTATTTGTAGGCATGCATACAATGAAGCTAGGAGTTCATGATGCTGTTACTACAAATAACTGTGCTAATATTGGAAAGTGTTGGGTACTGAAAAATCTGGGAATTAATCATGGTGAAAATATGATCACTGGGCTGCAACATTGCGATAAAATGAGGACAGCCGATGCAGACAGGTTTGCATCTAATATGGCCAAGAAAGCAAGACAAACATCCATGAAGGTGAAAAAGAAGCTCGAAGACCTGCTAGAGGCCAAACAAGGGCCATCATATGCAGCAGGACAGTTTTAATTAAATGTAAGTAACAAATTTCAAGAGGTTTTTCTTTAAAGTCAATTTCCTGCAAACTAAAATTTTCAGTACATATGTCCCATTATACCAGAAACTATCATAGATAAAAAGAATGAAATTTTCAGAGACTCTGCATAACATAAAAAGCCACCTCTGGTAGTACATTCATTAATATTCACCCATTAGGAAGTTCACAAAAAATATTTTCTGCAGAAGAAACTTAATATTTTTGTCAATAAATTTAAAAAAGTATTTCTTAAAAGCTATAAAATGGATATAGTAGATTTTAGTACAGTTGACTCTGTTAACATCATGTAACATACAATAAAAATATTGAGGTCCTGCATCAAATAGTTTTTTCAGAAATGGGTCAAATACTTGCCTAAATTAACATGGGTTAGATAGGCAGGGTGTGGTCCCCTTAACTAATGGGTGTCCGGGAAGTAAGAACGAGTTTGAATTTTGCGTCATTTTGTCATATGACGATTGGTAGCCGTGGTTTTTTCATGTTTATTGTCTGCGACTCTCCTCATTAGTAGCCTGATACCTTTTATGTGTTGAGCATTCTTGTTTGATGTTCATTTTCATTGTGGAGCAAATGACAACTGAGCAAGGTAACCAGGTGATTAAAAGTTACTTCAAAAACAGTGAAAGTCTCACGGCATCCGTTCATGAATTGCGCGTGACACTCGGACGTGATGCTGCTCCGACCGAATCATCAGTTCGGAAGTTGATCCGGAAGTTTGAGACCACGGGCTCTTTTTCAATCGTTAAGCAAAAAAGGACGACCGCATCCTGTTCGAACACAAGAGAATATTGCTTTCGCGCGTGGCAATGTGATCGGAAGTCCAACAGTAGAATTTATCGACAAGTTCACTACATAAAATCCTTTCAAAAGATCTGAAAACGTATACGTACAAGATTGAACTTACGCAAGAGTTGGAGCCTGCAGATCATGGAAAGAGGCATCGATTTGCTCAATGGGTCTTGGCTCGAGAAGGGGAGAACGAGAACTTCACAAAAAGAATAATTTTATCAGATGAGGCGCACTTCCATCTCAGTGGGAACGTCAGTAAGCGGAACTGGAGAATTCGGGATAACGAAAATCTGCGTGTGACTGTGGAAGATGAGGTACATCCACAACGGACGGATGTCTGGTGCGGGTTCTGGGCAGGAAGGGTGATCGGTCCGTCCTTTTTTGAAAATAAAGAGGAAGCTGCCATCACTGTGAATGGCCACCGTTACCCATATATGCTTTCAGATTGGTTTCTCCTCTTATTGATGAAGATGACAATTTTTGCTTTTAACAAGATGGTGCGACGTGGCACACATGCTGCGAAGTGATTGCTCTGTTGTATGAAATGTTTCCTCAAAAAATTATCTCTTCGCACGGAGACCAGGAACGGCCTGCCAAATCATGCGATCTTAAACCTTGTGACTTTTTTTTGCGGAAATTTGTGGAATCAAAAGCGTACGTGAAGAAACGACAAACAATAGACCAAATGAAGGATGAAATTAAAAGGTCTATTAATGGAATTCCAATTGGTGATTGTGAACACGTGATCGAGAATTTCAATGATCGCACTGTTTGTTGCACCGCGGCCCAGTGTGGACATATGGAGGATATAACTTTTCATACATAAATGGGAGAAGTTACTTAATGTGATTGTAAAAAAATTACATTTTCAATAAATTTTGTATTTTCTATATTCGCCCCCATTCCCCAGACGCCCTCTACTGTCTCTACTCGCACTAAATTTTGCAGACAGTATCCATGTACATCACTAAATGTACCTGCAACGTTATATCATTATATGCCACATAGGTATGATAACGTAAACACTGAGATGTTTGAATAACTAGATTTTCTTAAAACGGAGCGCAAGTTATCCAGAGCAAACTCATGCGCTGTGTTACAGTGAGAGCGTTTCCTTAGCGAGTTGCAACAATTTTCAGCTCCATACTTAACAATCATATACAACCGTTCGTTCGAAGAAAGATCCGTACCCAAACACTGGAAAGTTGCACAGGCTACACCAATATTCAAGATAGGTAGGAGGAGTAATCCACTAAATTACAGGCCCATATCGTTAACGTCGATATGCAGCAGGGCTTTGGAACATATATTGTGTTCGAACATTATGAATTACCTCGAAGGAAACGGTCTATTGACACACAGTCAACATGGGTTTAGAAACATCGTTCCTATGGAATACAACTAGCTCTTTATTCACGTGAGGTGCTAAGTGCTATTGACAAGGGATTTCAGATCGATTCCGTATTCCTGGATTTCCGGAAGGCTTTTGACACTGTACCACACAAGCGGCTCGTAGTGAAATTGCGTGCTTATGGAATGTCGTCTCAGTTATGTGACTGGATCTGTGATTTCCTGTCAAAGAGGTCAGAGTTCATAGTAATAGACGGAAAGTCATCGAGTAAAACAGAAGTGATTTCAGGCGTTCCCCAAGGTAGTCTTACAGGCCCTTTGCTGTTCCTTATCTATATAAACGATTTGGGAGACACTCTGAGCAGCCGTCTTCGGTTATTTGCAGATGATGCTGTCGTTTATCGACTAATAAAGTCATCAGAAGACCAAAACAAACTGCAAACGATTTAGAAAAAATATCTGAATGGTGCGAAAAGTGGCAGTTGACCCTAAATAACGAAAAGTGTGAGGTCATCCACATGAGTACTAAAAGGAACTCGTTAAACTTCGGTTACACGACAAATCAGTCTAATCTAAAAGCCATAAATTCGACTAAATATCTAGGTATTACACTTACGAACAACTTAAACTGGAAAGAACACACAGAAAATGTTGGGATGGCTAACCAAAGGCTGCGTTTTATTGGCAGGACAATTAGAAAATGTAACAGACCTACTAAGGAGACTGCCTACGCTATGCTTGTCCGTCCTCTTTTAAAACACTGCTGCGCGGTGTGGGACTGACGGAGTACAACGAAAAAGTTCAAAGAAAGGCAGCACGTTTTGTATTATCGCGAAATGTGGGTGAGAGTATCACAGAAATGATACAGGATTTTGGCTGGAAATCATTAAAGGAGAGGCGTTTTTCGTTGCGACAGAATCTTCTCACGAAATTTCAATCACCAACTTTCTCCTCCGAATGCGAAAATATTTTACTGACACCGACATACATAGGGCGGACCGATCACCACGATAAAATAAGGGAAATCAGAGCTCGTACGGAAATATATAGGTGTTCATTCTTTCCGCGTGCTATACGAGATTGGAATAATAGAGAATTGTGAAGGTGGTTCGATGAACCCTCTGCCAGGCACTTAAATGTGATTTGCAGAGCATCCATGTAGATGTAGGTGTAGGTGTAAACACGATCAGAACTCTGCGTTTCCAGACGCACACCTTTCACTTGCTCAACTTGCAATATTTAACAAACTAACTCATTT
The DNA here is from genome assembly GCF_021461385.2 of Schistocerca piceifrons. Classification (NCBI taxonomy): domain Eukaryota; kingdom Metazoa; phylum Arthropoda; class Insecta; order Orthoptera; family Acrididae; genus Schistocerca; species Schistocerca piceifrons. The sequence continues at coordinate 153,991,951 of NC_060146.1, read as the reverse complement.
GTAAGGCAATCAAGTTTTGATGCTGTTTTATGCGTTGGTGTTCGATGTTGATATTACTGGCTGTTTCACTAAGCAGCAATCCAGAACTGTATCCAATGTCTTTCTGCAGTCAAAGGACACTGATTTTGTGTCGGCAGGAGTCTACAGTTGTTACTGTAAGCGTCAAAAAAATTTTAATTTTGCGACAGAATCACGTTTACGTTTTAAGAAAACTAGTTGCGACTCTCAGTTGACAATCCTCAGTTCCAAGTGCAACGCATAGTGTTCCTGTGCTGCACTGAGGATTCTTGTTTCAGACAGTCGAAACGAGTTCTTTGAAAACATAAACCTGATACTGTCGCAAAATAAATCTTTGTACCTTCGTAGCATCTGATCCTAAGTCCTCAACATGCAGGGCGATAAGCATCGCATCTGCGAAAACTATCAAATTAACAAAAAAAGCCAATCTGTAGTCATTTCAATTTTTACCATTCACTCATCACCTTAGCAAGATTAGGGCAATCGAGTGCCCTCTTAGGTATGGGCTTCAGAGTGTAAGTTACTAAGACCATTGCGTAACAAGAGTAGAGCATTGTCAGAAGAGAGATCGTGTTCCAGCTTTCCAGCAAGTGCAGTTCTGTTGCGTTACGGACGAAAGGTGTGCGATTGAAATGGTGCAGAAACTGAAAACGCAGTCCACAGATCAAGTACACGAGACGTGGGTCGAATCTTGTAGGCGAAACATCGAAATTGCACACAGATTTTACGCGAAATGGACCAAATGCACTGTCGCTTCCAACTGTAGTGAAATAGTGCCAAAAATTTGACCAAGGCCACAACCGAGACGGATGGTACTGATCGGGAAGACCAGATCTTGCACGATGCGATTTCCATCTTTTTGGCAAACCGAAAGAGGGAGAGACTTTCCACTGGCGAGGAAGTTCACAGAGCGTTTCTCGAACAGCCATGTGATCAAGGACCGGGTTTCTTTTGTCGAGGAACTGAACGACTGATAGAATCTTCCGACTTTGTTTGCAATGTGTAGGCGACTGTATTGAAAAATATCATGATGTATATGTGTCACTTTGAAGCACAGTGAAGCATTCAATAGCAAAAATGTTTAAGTTAATTTTTGATGTCCCCACGTACATCCAAGCAAGCGTTCTATATATTTTACGTTATGTGCAGAGCGACACACATTTTATCATAAGTTTCGTATTTAATAAGGGATAAAACATTTAGGAATTACTGCGGAGGGGGGTGGGGGGAGGGATGTGGTTGGCAAAATAAAATTTTCTGCACCTTAAGGTAGGCAACCCATCTTACACTGTCCACACACAGGACAATTGGGTGGCCTATCTTAAGGCGCAGGGAATATTTTTCCTGCCAGTTTTACTTTGTCTGCACCATATAACATGAATAACAGCAGCTATATAAGAAAAAATACACTTCATATTATTCCCCAAGAAGTACATTGACAAAAACAAATTAGAGGCAGATGGACTTAAACTGAGGGCGCTAGCGGCAACTAAAGTAAGTGAAAGGAGGAAGGAGGAGAGAAAGAGGAATGTGGTAGGAACACAAGTATTGAAGAGAGGGCGGAAGACAGTGGCCTGACTCACTGAGAAGTGAAAAGAGAAACAAACACAGCTGGGAGCTTCTGCTTTATTGTTTGACGGGGGAAGCTGGCACTGTATGATAATCTTTTCAGCGAAATGTTATGAGGGTGACAAAAGGAAACGATTCTGCATTTCCTAAACATGCAGCAGAGCATTCAGTTTTGTGCACACTACAGGGCAGCGTGTTCAAAATGGTTCAAATGGCTCTGAGCACTATGGGAATTAACTTCTGAGGTCATCAGTCCCCTAGAACTTAGAACTACTTAAACCTGACTAACATAAGGACATCACACACATCCATGCCCGAGGCAGGATTCGAACCTGCGACCATAGCGGTCACACGGTTCCAGACTTTAGTGCCTAGAACCGCTCGGCCACTCCAGCTGGCACAGTGTGTTCCACAGGCGGACAGCAGCAGCAGAGAAGGAGTTTCTGTTTTACAGATGGGCACAGCTAAGATACTAGAAAAGCGAGACATTGTGTTGGGACCATGATGGCATAGCATGTATATGATCTCTGATGCTAGGTACTGAGGTGTTTATGTGGTAATGAGCTTATGAAGCAGACACACAGAGTGGTAGACACATAACTTGTCTGGCCAGAACCATCCCAACTGGCCATATCGTGCATTGATGTGGTGTTGTGTACATAGTTCCACGTAGTCAGCGCGTACACAACTTTCCCACTAGAGCACGCCCCGCTAAGCACAACAGCGCAGGCGCAGCGCTCGTCCGTCTCCGCACTACGAGATGGCGCTGCCATAGAGACGGACCAAATTCTGCTTCCACTGATCTGCGTATTAATATGTAACGCAGCCAATGAGATTGCTGCTCGCGCAGTGATACATGAATGCACGAGGTATTATAATAAGTGTACAGACCTCCGATTAGTTAGTCTGCATTTGTCTGCACCAGTCTGTACCAGTCTGCATTAGTCTGTACCAGTCTGTACGAGTTCTACATTTGTCTGTACCAATCTATAGTCAAGTTTCAGTCTGCGCCTAATAAGATTACCATATTCCTGTACATAGCCATGAAGATAAATGTATAGACGTAGTATGAAGGCTTTCACGACCGGATGACATATCTTCTGGTAAACCTTCCGGGATGTAAGACGCGTCCGACCCGTCAGTCGGCAAGACTCACTGGAGGAGAAACACCCCTCTGAAGATGTCCAGCGCAGCTCTGGACGAAACGTTAGGAGATGAAGAGTTTCATGGACCACGACCTTACATCCTGGAAGGTTTACCAGAATGTATAGACACTTTTGTCAAGTATCAGAGATATATGTGAGAATAAGATTAACGTACCAATACCAAAGGAACTTCAGATGGTCGATTGTAAATAGCATCCAGAACCAAGTTAAGTAATTTTTATGCTTGTTATTATTTTAATAAATGTGTGTGAAAATTAATCAAGTTCTGTTTAAAGCTGGTCACCGTCAATCTGCTACTCTAAGCGTGCAAGTGGCTTTTCTATCATCTGACCTAACGGCAGAAGATAAACACGCCACGATAAGACCACGAGACATATTGCTGACACTCGCCTACTTCGTTAGAGCGACAAGTCAAATAATGTGATGGTGTGTATGCTGAAGGTCTTACAGTATGCACACCACATGTGGTCAAATAATGTTGCAAGATAAACAAGCATTGACGTTTTTTTCTGACTGTCTACAGTTTTCTCTACTCACGTAGTGCTGGATTACATGACAGTACACTCGTATCACAAAGTTCAGCGAATTCTAAAATCCGTGCTTGGAAGGGCACAGTGTGACAAGGTTCAACTCACCTTGGATAATGGCTGTGGAGGTTTCGCTTGCAGCCCTCCGATCTCAATGACGGCCGGCACCAGCGGCTTGGGGTAGTCCGTGCTGAAGTGGGTGTTGACCATCACGAAGCTGACGTTCTTCTCGATCTCGCTGGGCAGCGGCGTAGACTCGCCGAAGAACTTCCTGCTGAGCTCATCCTGCTCTGGCATGTATAAAAACGTCCGATACAGACCCACATACGTGTCGAGCAGGAAGTTTTGCATCCTCTGGGTGAATGTCATGTGGTCAGTGAGAGGTAACGTGTACGTATTCACGTAAGACGGGTTCTGGAAGTTTCCCGTCAGGTCGTTCGCCCACGGAGGACAGGCGTAGGCAGTGATACCGATGACTGGAGGGTTGCCGAATTTGCTGACAAATCCCAACACGCATTCCTGTAAGGCGACTTCCGTGATGACGAGGTCGAACGTCTCGTTCTTCGCCAGCTCTAGCAACTGTCGAGCACCTTTCGAGCTTAAGGTGTGTCGGCAAGTGGTTAGTCCCCAGGTGAAGATTTCCCCGACCATGCCCATCTGACTTACTTCGGCAAAGCTCTCGTAGTCGTAATCTTCGTGTATTGCCTCGTATGCCCCTTCTACCAGGATCTCCCTGAGGTTGGGAACGGGTTTCTTCTCCCGGTCTGGAGTGAACACAGTCACCTGGTGACCGCGTTTGGCGAGCTCGAGCGTGAGGGCCCGGTTGAAGATGTGGTGGCTGCGGGAGACGGTGGTCATCAGGCAGAGGATCCTGGCCGACTCACACAGGCCGGCGAGGCACACGACCAGTACTGCAGATGCCCACACTGTAGTTTTCCTCATCCTGAAACAGCAGGACATCATCAACTACTCACAGATGTTCGTCGATTAAAGAATCTTGGCTGGTTTACAGAATCCTACAAGTCACAAGGAAAGTACAGACACTCACGCCCTGAAACTATGGGGAACCATCAGCAGGTGAATATGTGGTAGCATCAAGAGATAGTGTTTATCGAGTACAATAGTTTTCCTGGGTCTCAGGGTCCCGCCAACCCAAGTGTAGTGTACTCACGAGGAGTCTGTTGTCTGTTTCATCGTGAAATACTAGGATATAAAATATACGAGGGTAATCCCAAAAGTAAGGTCTCCTATTTTTTTATAAGTACACATACCTGTTTATTTCTACAATGGTTTACATCAGTTTACAGCTTGAACATTTATCTATTTTTTGACATAATCACCATTTGTGTCGATGCATTTTTGTAGACGCTGTGGCAGTTTTTGTTTTCCCATGTCATACCAGCTCGCCGCCATGCTGTTCAGAAAGTTATGAACCTCTTCTTTCACCTCGTCGTCGGAGCTGAATCGCTATCCGGCCAAATGTTCTTTTAACCTAGGGCGCCAAGTCAGGACAATAGGGTGGTTCAAATGGTTCAGATGGCTCTGAGCACTATGGGACTTAACATCTGAGGTCATCAGTCCGATAGAACTTAGAACTACTTAGACCTAACTAAGGACATCACACACATCCATGCCCAAGGCAGGATTCGAACCTGCGACCGTAGCGGTCGCGCGGTTCCAAACTGAAGCGCCTAGAACCACTCGGCCACACCGGCCGGCACTATAGGGTGTGTGGGTGGTTATGTTCCACTGAAACTGTTGCAGGAGGCCGGCCGCGGTGGTCTAGCGGTTCTGGCGCTGCAGTCCGGAACCGCGGGACTGCTACGGTCGCAGGTTCGAATCCTGCCTCGGGCATGGGTGTGTGTGATGTCCTTAGGTTAGGTAGGTTTAAGTAGTTCTAAGTTCTAGAGGACTTATGACCTAAGATGTTGAGTCCCATAGTGCTCAGAGCCATTTTTTTGTTGCAGGAGAGCAACGGTTTGCCGAGCGATGTGTGGGCGAACGTTGTCATGGAGAATGTGTACGCTCTTGCTCAACATTCCTCTTTTCCGGTTCTGAAATGCCCGTTTAAGTTTTTTCTGAATCTCACAATACCTGTCAGCGTTAATTGTGGTCCCAGCGATTCAGCTCCGACGACGAGGTGTAAGAAGAGGTTCATAACTTTCTAAACAGCATGGCGGCGAGCTGGTATGACATGGGCATACAAAACTGCCACAGCGTCTACAAAAATGCATCGACACAAATGGTGATTATGTCGAAAAATAGCTAAATGTTCAAGCTGTAAACTGATGTAAACCATTGTAGAAATAAACAGGTCTATGTACTTATAAAAAAAATAGAAGACCTTACTTTTGGGATTACCCTCTTAGCACTATGAGAGATGGTGTTCATCACGTAAGGAATCTTCACTGAGTCTCATTACACACACGTACAGTGTAGCTTATATCCACACTGAAGTCTCCCACGTCCTGAAACATTAGGACGTAATCAACCAGTGAACGTTTGGTGTTGTGACGGATGTTCATCAGCCACATCATCTTGTCAGACACAAAGATGCTCACCAGGTAGTGAAAATCTCCTGGCTGTGCAAAATGGTGCTCATAAGGTGATTAGTTTTTTTCCTCACAGGGGTCCACCAATAGCTAGATTAGTCTACCTGACACAGCCTTCACATAACAAATGAACGAATACGTCACCGGTTTGAGGATACTCCTCATCTACAGTACGTTGGAGGACAACAATCTAACCTGTTAGGGCGTAAAGTCAAGCGCTGCCACAGCAGTCGGGAATGGTAGAGCGTAGATGGCTGTGAGAAGACGTCAGCCAATCACATGCTGATTGGACCTCCCTCCAGGATGACAACGCAACAGCAGTGGCCCTATGTGAAGAGGACATAAGCGCCGCGCGCTACTGATGCTGCCCGATTCAACAGCAGCTTCAAGACTATTGACTGGGATATCAGCGTCAACTCCACTTACTGCGCTTGTAGAATCTACGTTGCACATACTTGTGATAGTTTATATAGAAGAAGACTGCTTATTTTGTACGTCGCTCTTTGCTTGCAACACTTCTCTGTAATTGTCAAAGTTAAGTATTGTCATTTACTTTCTGTAATAAAAGTCATTAATACGATTTGTTTAAACTGTTTTCTAGCGAACCGAGTATCGTCGAGAATAAAATGGTCGACACCAGAGCGAACCCTTACACATTCAAAATAGTACAAAATCCTGATTTTGTGAGAATGTGGTGGTTGCGGGAGTTGTGCCCATCTACACGGCTTGTTGTTAGATTCCAACAACGTGGAGGGTCAGTATGGCCAAAACCTAGACGGCAGTCTTCTACATACTGAAACAACAGGACATTACGAACGTGTGATTAATGGTGTGCATCAGAAATCATCGTGGGCTTACAGGGACGACCAGTGAGAGCCTTAGAATGGCCAAAACACAATTGTACTCTCATAAGGTAATTGAGTGTGTTGGCCTCACAGGGACGAACCAGAAATAGGGTCAGCTTTGATGACACAGGATTTTATAAATGGCTGTACAAGTGATGGTATGGAGGAGACTCAGTACTTACAGTATCTTGCAGTACTTACGAGATCTCCCACCAGAGGGCAGGAGGGCCGACCCCGAGACTAAAGCCTCCCACTTCTTAAAACTATGTGACAGTATTAATTTGTGAGGATGTGTTGGCCGGCCGGAGTGGCCGAGCGGTTAAAGGCGCTACAGTCTGGAACCGCACGACCGCTACGGTCGCAGGTTCGAATCCTGCCTCGGGCATGGATGTGTGTGATGTCCTTAGGTTAGTTAGGTTCAAGTAGTTCTAAGTTCTAGGGGACTTATGACCACAGCAGTTGAGTCCCATAGTGCTCAGAGCCATTTGAACCATTTTTTGAGGATGTGTTGACGATGAGAGGTTGTGCTTAACATACGCACGTTATTGTTGGATTCACAAACTCGCAGTAGAAAGAGGGGCAGTGTACCCAGTCTGTGGTTTTACATGTCCTGAAACCGTAGATTATTATCTATGGATGAAGACGTGGTGCTGTGACAGTGATGCTCTTCAGGAATACGACCTTGGCAGACTCTCAATGGCTAACTACACAAAAGCCCAGTATGATCGACACACAGACAGATAGTTCATACACTGAAATACCAGGACGTTACCAGTAGGATCTGCAGCGAATTGACGCATGGTGCAGAGAATGGCAATTGAATCTCAATGTAGACAAGTGTAATGTGCTGCGAATACATAGAAAGAAAGATAGATCCCTTATCATTTAGCTACAAAATAGCAGGTCAGCAACTGGAAGCAGTTAATTCCATAAATTATCTGAGAGTACGCATTAGGAGTGATTTAAAATGGAATGATCGTATAAAGTTGATCGTCGGTAAAGCAGAAGCCAGACTGAGATTCATTGGAAGAATCCTAAGGAAATGCAATCCGAAAACAAAGGAAGTAGGTTACAGTACGCTTGTTCGGCCACTGCTTGAATACTGCTCAGCAGTGTGGGATCCGTACCAGATACGGTTGATAGAAGAGATAGAGAAGATCCAACTGAGAGCAGCGCGCTTAGTTACAGCATCATTTAGTAATCGCGAAAGCGTTACGGAGATGATAGATAAACTCCAGTGGAAGACTCTGCAGGAGAGAGGCTCAGTAGCTCGGTACGGGCTTTGATAAAGTTTCGAGAATATACCTTCAGCGAAGAGTCAAGCAGTATATTGCTCCCTCCTACTTATATCTCGCGAAGAGACCATGAGGATAAAATCAGAGAGATTAGAGCCCACACAGAGGCATACCGACAATCCTTCTTTCCACGAACAATACGAGACTGGAATAGAAGGGAGAACCGATAGAGGTACTCAGGGTACCCTCCGCCACACACCGTCAGGTGGCTTGCGGATTATGGATGTAGATGTAGATGTAGATGTAGTTGATGTTGTCGCTATGAGGGTGGGGCTCATTAGTGGCAGGACTCTGGCTGACAGTTAGTGGTCTACTGTACAGATGGCCAAGAGTGAAAGAGCAGGATATTATCACTGGGTAAAGATGTGCGAAATAAAGTGCTCATCGTTCACAGAATCGTGGATGGCTTTCATAGTTCCACCAGGCAAAGGGTCAGTAAACCCTTTATCTGGAATATAGTCACCAACACCCCGAAATTGTCAGACTACGAGCGAAGAAATGGTGATTGTAATGAAGGTAAAATTCAAATCTGTCTGCACCTGCTTCCTTTGGAATTGGAACTATTACATTCTTCTTGAAGGCTGAGGGTATCTGGCCTATCTCATGCGTCTTGCACACGAGATGGAGGAGTCTTGTCGTTGCTAGCCCTTCCACGGCTGTCAGTAGTTCTGACCGAATGTCGTCGCCTCCTGGAGCCTTGTTTCGGTTTAGGTCTTTCATCGCAATGTACAGAGTGTGGCCATTTTTAAAAGTGATACATGGATGATACACAATTTAGACAGGAAGAGAATAGAAGCTCTTGAAATGTGATGCTATGGAAGAATGCTGAAGATTAGGTGGGTAGATCACGTAAGTAATGAGGAATTACTGAATAAAATTGAGAAGAAAAGAAATTTGAGGCACAACCTGACTAAAAAAAGGGGTAAATTGATACGACAGATTGTGAGACATCAAGGGATCACCAATTTAGTATTTAGGCGAACTGGGGAGGCGGAGGGGGGGAGGTAAAAACCGCAGAGGGATATCAAGAGAGGAATACAGTAAGCAGATTCAGAGGGATGTAGGTTGCAGTAGTTACTCGGAGATGAAGAGGCTTGGACAGGATGTGTAATATACTGATTACTCCTTGCTACTGTAGTGTTATCTTGAAACTGTGAGAAAGGAGGATAGGCGTTCCAAGGCGCGGAAGCAGATACGATGCTGAGGGCAGACGAAACTAGGAGAGATATTGTTACATGAAGTAAACCGTAAGGGGAGAGCCTTGCGAAAATGCAAACGCCCCCAGACGCGGTCCCAGGGCGTTAGTTACTCCTCAAGGAATTAACATGTAACTTCATATGTCGTCTAGACGCTGTAGTAGGTTGTTACCGTAGAACTTTGTAACCAACAGGCACGTACTGGTGTATAAATCCAGCTTGATACCAGCCCTGAGAACAGCAACGTCACTAGACTCACAAGGGTTAGAAAGAGAGCGTAAATGCCAAAAACTGTTGACCCAGCAGTCCCAACTCCGGAGAGACAAAGTGGTGGGGCTAAATGACGTATAACAATAATGTTGCAAGCCTTCTTTGACAGAGCAGTTACATTTAGCTTTCAGCTGAACAGTGTTGATACCAAATAGGGACTCAGTGCAACTGCATTAACATCCCCGCCTTAGGAGCAGTAGAGGGGACCTAACATGTGATTGGCAGGCAACTGCAAAAGACCTACGGGATTAGCTGGGTGGCTTTAAGTGGGAAAAACAGTGCCCCCACGCGACTCTTTAAAACCTCTAGATTCCGCATTTCGGCAGAGTTCTCAGTCAGACGATCTGGGCACGGACCGTCGACTCCAGCCTCGGTCCAGCTCTGCGCAAGTCTGCTCTCTCACTTGGAGTGCCTCAGTGAACTGTGTCACATTCGGTTTTGCAACTAATCTGTTGCCTTAAGATGCTGCTAGTGTTTGCTACTGTGGTCAGCATCCACTCCTGGGACTTCTGCACTGGCTTCTATTGTAACAGTGTTGTTCATGCTTTTTCTAACCCTAGAACAAGCCTAAAGTGTATCAGTCCTGTCTGGAATAAACAGCTATTTCAAAACCCTGTTTGTCCAAGAGTCTCCACAACGAGTTCCCTACCGAACTCACCACCTGCATTTCTAGTAAATGCCTGCACCAGTGTTGGCTCATATAGAAGAAAACAATCAAATGCCTTCACTGTGAATTGTCCTGCCTTCTGCTCTGTACCGCTCGGGAGCGCAGAGTGACCATTAACCCCCTTTTTCCCTCTCCCACCTATGTCAGGACGCTACAGATGGAGTAGCATGGAGAGCTGCATCAAACCATTCTTTGGACAGAAGGCCACAACAGCATCAGTAATGAAGATTCTCATCAGAATCTGGACAACGGTAGGACCGCAAATGATTATACACTCCTGGAAATTGAAATAAGAACACCGTGAATTCATTGTCCCAGGAAGGGGAAACTTTATTGACACATTCCTGGGGTCAGATACATCACATGATCACACTGACAGAACCACAGGCACATAGACACAGGCAACAGAGCATGCACAATGTCGGCACTAGTACAGTGTATATCCACCTTTCGCAGCAATGCAGGCTGCTATTCTCCCATGGAGACGATCGTAGAGATGCTGGATGTAGTCCTGTGGAACGGCTTGCCATGCCATTTCCACCTGGCGCCTCAGGTTGGACCAGCGTTCGTGCTGGGCGTGCAGACCGCGTGAGACGACGCTTCATCCAGTCCCAAACATGCTCAATGGGGGACAGATCCGGAGATCCTGCTGGCCAGGGTAGTTGACTTACACCTTCTAGAGCACGTTGGGTGGCACGGGATACATGCGGACGTGCATTGTCCTGTTGTAACAGCAAGTTCCCTTGCCGGTCTAGGAATGGTAGAACGATGGGTTCGATGACGGTTTGGATGTACCGTGCACTATTCAGTGTCCCCTCGACGATCACCAGTGGTGTACGGCCAGTGTAGGAGATCGCTCCCCACACCATGATGCCGGGTGTTGGCCCTGTGTGCCTCGGTCGTATGCAGTCCTGATTGTGGCGCTCACCTGCACGGCGCCAAACACGCATACGACCATCATTGGCACCAAGGCAGAAGCGACTCTCATCGCTGAAGACGACACGTCTCCATTCGTCCCTCCATTCACGCCTGTCTCGACACCACTGGAGGCGGGCTGCACGATGTTGGGGCGTGAGCGGAAGACGGCCTAACGGTGTGCGGGACCGTAGCCCAGCTTCATGGAGACGGTTGCGAATGGTCCTCGCCGATACCCCAGGAGCAACAGTGTCCCTAATTTGCTGGGAAGTGGCGGTGCGGTCCCCTACGGCACTGCGTAGGATCCTACGGTCTTGGCGTGCATCCGTGCGTCGCTGCGGTCCGGTCCCAGGTCGACGGGCACGTGCACCTTCCGCCGACCACTGGCGACAACATCGATGTACTGTGGAGACCTCACGCCCCACGTGTTGAGCAATTCGGCGGTACGTCCACCCTGCCTCCCGTATGCCCACTATACGCCCTCGCTCAAAGTCCGTCAACTGCACATACGGTTCACGTCCACGCTGTCGCGGCATGCTACCAGTGTTAAAGACTGCGATGGAGCTCCGTATGCCACGGCAAACTGGTTGACACTGACGGCGGCGGCGCACAAATGCTGCGCAGCTAGCGCCATTCGACGGCCAACACCGCGGTTCCTGGCGTGTCCGCTGTGCCATGCGTGTGATCATTGCTTGTACAGCCCTCTCGCAGTGTCCGGAGCAAGTATGGTGGGTCTGACACACCGGTGTCAATGTGTTCTTTTTTCCATTTCCAGGAGTGTACATACTTCGCAAACCATTGTACGGTGCGTAGCGGAGGGTACATTGTAGCACTGCCAGTCATTCCATTTCCTGTTCCACTGCCCGAATTTCTCATACCTTGTCTTCAGCTACATCTATATCTACGTGATTACTCTGCTGTTCACAATAAAGTGCCTGGCAGAGGGTTCAATGAACCTCCTTCAAGCTGTCTCTCTACCGTTCCACTCTCGAACGGCACGCCGGAAAAACGAGCACTTAAATTTTTCTGTGCAAGCACTGATTTCTCTTATTTCATCGTGATAATCATTTCTCCCTCTGTAGGTGGGTGCCAACAGAATGTTTTTGCAGTCGGAGGAGAAAACTGGTGATTGAAATTTCATGAGAAAAACCCGTCGCAGCGAAAAACGCCTTTCTTTTAATGATTGCCACTCCAATTCACGTATCATGTCTGTGACACTATCTATCTCCCCTACTTCGCGATAATACATAACAAGCTGCCCTTCTTTGTACTTTTTCGATGTCATCCGTCAGTCCCACCTGATGAGGATCCCACACCACACAACAATACTCCAGAATAGGGCGGACAAGCGTGGTGTAAGCAGTCTCTTTAGTAGACCTGTTGCATCTTCTAAATGTTCATGGTCGTTACGCGAAATGTACATTGCTCACAGCAGAACTGTTCTACAATAAACCGCAAATGCCGGTTCTCTAAATTTTCTCGCTAGTGTTTTGCGATAATAAAACATCTTCCCTCCATATTCAAGTTCACAAGGTTTCTCCGTAATACTACCGGTAAAAAACCTAACATCACGCTTGTGAGTTGCTTAAATGTCTTTAATGCGACCTGGTGGGGACCCCAAAAACTCGAGAAGTACTCAGTAATGGGTCTGATTAGTGATTTATGGTTCAAAGGGCTCTGAGCACTATGGGATTTAACGTCTGAGGTCACCAGTCCCCTAGAACTTAGAACTAATTAAACCTAACTAACCTAAGGACATCACACACATCCATGCCCGAGGCAGGATTCGAACCTGCGACCGTAACGGTCGCGCGGTTCCAAACTGTAGCGCCTAGAACCGCTCGGCCACTCCGGCCGGCAGTGATTTATACGAAGTCTCCTTTACAGATGAGCTATACTTCGCTAGAATCCTTCCAGTAAACCAAAGTCGACTATCTGCCTCCCCTGTAACGTAGTTGCTCATTTCATTTCGTACCTCCTTGCAACGTTGTGCCTAGGTATTCAGTCGACGTGACTCTGTCAAACTGCGCCCCATTCATGCAGTATTCCAAGCATTACAGCATCTTTTCCTTTTTCATATGCATCGCCTATAGGGGCGATGTACAGCGGGGACTTCGTGTGCCTCAGGACCGCTACGGTAGCTGAGAAGGCCCTATGGGAACCCTGAAACGTGACGGCTAACGGGGCTCTGGTGAAGCTGCGATAGGCCTAGCAAGCCAGTAGTGGATAAATCAACTGCTTTTAAAAAAGGAACATGCCTCGGATCACGGAACGGATTTAAAGGAAACCGACCAAGCAATGGAAAAGGATTACGAGATGGTTTACGGCTGGGCACCTTAAACGTAAGGACTCTAACTGGGAAGTTAGAAGAAATTGTGGAAATGATGGAAAGGAGGAAATTGGACATCTTGGGACTTGCTGAGACTAGGTGGAGAGGAGATCGTGAAAAACCACTAAGTAAAGGATGTAAACTGTACCGGATAGGGAATGAGAGGGGAAGAAATGGAGTGGCAATAGTGGTCAGAGAGGGTCTGCAGGAGGAGGTGGAAGGTATCAATGATCGAATGATAAAAGCCAGAGTACGGGTGAAAGGAAAAAGCATTGAAATCATCCAAGCATATGCCCCACAGGTGAGGTGTACAAAAAAGGAGAAGAAGGAATTTGAAGATGACATGCAAAAGCAGCTAAATGGAATCAGATTATAATAGGGGACCTCAATGCACATGTTGGCACAGATAGGAAAGGATTCGAGGAGATAATGGGACCAGAGGGCTGGGGGAACCGAAATAGAGAAGGAAAATTGTTGCTGGAATTCTGCAAGAGGAATGGGCTGGCGATCGCAAATTCCTGGTACAAGAAGAGAAGTAGCCACAAAATAACTTGGTACAGTGGAGACTGGTCCCAAACTTCAGTAGTAGACTATGTACTAGTGGATAGGCAGATGATGAGCAGCGTCACAGATGTTAAGGTCATTCCATCTGAGGCCTTAGACAGTGACCATCGGCTGTTGGTAGCCACCCTGAGAGAGAAAAAAGATAGGAGGGCAACAGATATACAGGAGAAAAGGTTGAAGACATGGATGCTGAAAGAGGATGGACGGAGGACCCAGTACCAGACACTGATCAGGAAGAAGCTGCCAAAGGAAGGTCAGAGAACAGTGGAAGAAGAATGGGGAGATTTTAAGAGGGCTCTAGTTGAGGCAGCTGAGACTGTGTGCGGAAGAACTAGCACAAAGAGGAGAAGTAAGGAAACCCCATGGTGGAACAACATATGTAAAGAGGCAGTACTTCGAAAGAACAAAGCCTTCAGAGAATGGTTCCAGACCCGAACAGAGGAAGCTAGGGTAAAATATAAGGAAGCAAGAAAGCGGCACAGACCATAGTAAGGGCGGAGAAGAAGAAGTGGATGGAAAAATGGACAAGAATGTTAGAAGAGGACAGTGAAGGGAACAAAAAAGTACTTTACACCATGGTAAGAAATAAGAGGAACGACAGAAGCGAGTGCCTGAGGATCATGGATAATAATGGAAGAGTTGTGGAGGAAATACATGAGCTCAAAAAGATTTGGAAGGAGTACTTTGAAGATCTGTTGAATGCCGCCAAGCGGGTAACTAACAGCGATGGAGAGCCTAAGGCAGCCGACGATTATAATAGTGGGGAAATTGATGATCTAACTTGGAATGAAGTGGAAGAAGCCATAAAGAGGATGAAAGGGGGCAAGGAACCAGGTTGGGACGAAGTAACAGTGGATATGATACGAGCAGCAGGAGAAGCAGGAACCCAGTGGCTATACAGAGTGCTGAGGGTGGTGTGGAAGGAGAACAGAATTCCTGAGGATTGGAAGAAAGGAATTATAGTCCCGATCTTCAAGAAAGGGGATAAAAGGAGATGTGAGAACTACAGAGGAATCACCCTGCTATGCCACTGTGGAAAAATCTATGAAAAGATCCTGGAGAAGAGAATAAGAAGCAGTATTGAAAGTAGACTGCAAGAGGAGCAGTACGGTTTCAGACCGGGAAGATCAACAACGGACCTCATATTTGCGGTAAGGCAGCTGCAGGAAAGGCACTATGAGTACGGGAAGGACTTAATCATGGCCTTTTTGGATATTGAGAAGGCGTATGACAGTATCTGTAGGGACAAGCTCTGGGATGTGCTGAACGCAAAAGGGATAGATGAAGAGATAACACGAAAAGTCAGAAAAATGTATGAGGGAAGTGAGAGTAGTGTGAAAGTGGGGAGGGAACGTACTGCATGGTTCAAGCTGGAAAATGGGCTGCGACAGGGAAGTGCACTTTCGCCTTTATTGTTTATTATTGTTATGGATGAAATCCTACAGCAAGTATCGGATGCAATTGGAGATCATAAAATGAAAGCAGTGCTTTTTGCCGATGACCTGATGTTATGGGGAAATTGCGAGAAGGAGGTGCAAGAGCAGTTAGATGCATGGGAGGCAACGGCAGCACAATATGGAATGCATTTCTCTGCAAAGAAAAGTGAAATAATCGTCACAACAAGGAAGAAGAATAGGCCAAATGTGGATATAACTTGTGGAGGGGAAAAAACTACAAGTGGTAGAGAACTTCAAGTACCTGGGAAGCGTGATTGAAAGTAAGGCCGGCCGAAGTGGCCGTGTGGTTAAAGGCGCTGCAGTCTGGAACCGCAAGACCGCTACGGTCGCAGGTTCGAATCCTGCCTCGGGCATGGATGTTTGTGATGTCCTTAGGTTAGTTAGGTTTAACTAGTTCTAAGTTCTAGGGGACTAATGACCTCAGCAGTTGAGTCCCATAGTGCTCAGAGCCATTTGAACCATTTTTTGAAAGTAAGGGGGGAAACGAAATGGAAATAAATGAAAGGTGCAGAAAAGCAGGGCAGTTCTACAAATGCATTAGGGGGCTTATTTGGAGCAAGGAGGTGCCACAGAAATCCAAGGGAATTATATACCGAACCTACTTTGTCCCCATATTGGCATACGGAAGTGAGACATGGGTAATGCACAAAAGCGACAAAAGTAGAATACAGGCTAGTGAAATGAAGTTCCAGAGGAGCAGGTTGGGTGTAACAAGACGAGACAGATTGCGAAATGTATATGTGAGGGAAAGACTAAAGGAGGAACCAGTACAGGACAGGAAAATCAAGACTGCAGTGGTATGGACACATGAAGAGAATGGATGAGGGAAGAATTCCAAAGAGGATGTTTGATCTGCAACTGGAGGGGAAGAGGCCCAGAGGAGACCAAGAGATAGATGGGTGAAGGGAGTGAAGGAATGTGTGATGAGAAGAGGAGAGAACTGGACAAAGGTGGAAGAGGGGAGGCCGGCCGAAGTGGCCGTGCGGTTAAAGGCGCTGCAGTCTGGAACCGCAAGGCCGCTAAGGTCGCAGGTTCGAATCCTGCCTCGGGCATGGATGTTTGTGATGTCCTTAGGTTCGTTAAGTTTAACTAGTTCTAAGTTCTAGGGGACTAATGACCTCAGCAGTTGAGTCCCATAGTGCTCAGAGCCATTGTCTAAACCGGTAAAATAAATTTCTTTTATTTCCGTTCATGATCACAGGATTATTAGGTCCTTAGACTACCGGTTATGGTCAGCGATGGCCATCTTCAGGTCTGTTGTAAAACATGCCCTAATATCATGAAGTCATATTAGAAGGTATTTTAAAAGAGATCCGTAGATGGTGATCGCTGACCGAAACCGGTGTGTAAGGATCATGGACGGAAATGAAACTTCCGGACGTTCTGCACGTTCTGGATCACTGTTCTATTCGCGACCGCGTCACAGCTTGTGAAATTTTTCCGTACACTGCAGCGCCATCAGCAAAGAGTCGCAGATTGCCTCTCGGTCTATCCCTCAGATTTACTATTGTTTATAAAGAACAAGAGCGGCCCTATCACGCCTCCAGCTGTCTAAAGTCTAAACTGGAAATAACAATTAAAAAAGCCGAGACGTCGCGTTTTGCCCTTACTTATGGTCTTGCTATGTTGTCCGAACAAGAGGGAGCCAGGGCAGAAGCACAATAGGCGCAAAGATGCGAGCTGGTGCCGTAGAGACTCGCCACTTGCGCGAATTCCACCCGCGCCACAGGTGGCGCTGAGAATGAATATATAGACTTCGCCTCGGCCTATTGCAGGCCGAGTACAATCCACCAATGACCGGACGACAACGGACAGAAGTCTACTCAGAAGATAGAAGAGCAGCCCTCGCCCACTTGCTAATAGATCATCGTCCAGAGCTGACTTACACAGTGAACTCTTAGAAGTGGAAAGTTGCCGCAAATTGCATTTGCTATGTATAGTGAAGCTGACCTACGATTATTTGCACTTAGCCATTGAGAGTCTTTTTTGAGGGTCACTCCAAAAGAAATGCACAATTTTTTTAAACCATCTTTTATTCCACATGTTTGAAAGTTTTACAGTGCGTAGATATATCCTTTAGGAACAATATTTCGCCGGCCGGAGTGGCCGAGCGGTTCTAGGCGCTACAGTCTGGAACCGCGTGGCCGCTGCGGTCGCAGGTTCGAATCCTGCCTCGGGCATGGATGTGTGTGATGTCCTTAGGCTAGTTAGGTTTAAGTGCTTCTAAGTTCTAAGGGACTGATGACCTCAGAAGTTGAGTCCCATAGTGCTCAGAACCATTTGAACAGTATTTTCATTTCTCCACATAATTTCCATCCCTCTCAACTGCCTTAGGCCATCTTGGAACCAGCGCCTGTATACTCGCACGGTAAAATTCTGGACCAACCTGTTGGAGCCACTGTTTGGCAGCGTGCACAAGGGAGTCATCATCTTCAAACCTTGTTCCATGGAGAGATTCTTTCAGTTTCCCAAAGAGATGATAGTCACATGGAGCCAGGTCAAGACTGTAAGGCGGGTGTTTCACTGTTGTCCATCCGAGTTTTGCGATCGCTTCCATGGTTTTTTGGCTGACATGTGGCCGTGCATTGTCATGCAACAGCAAAACATCCTGCTTTTCCCGATGTGGTCGAACACGAGTC
This sequence comes from Schistocerca piceifrons, assembly GCF_021461385.2. Classification (NCBI taxonomy): domain Eukaryota; kingdom Metazoa; phylum Arthropoda; class Insecta; order Orthoptera; family Acrididae; genus Schistocerca; species Schistocerca piceifrons. Next base: position 153,973,942 of record NC_060146.1, on the reverse strand, counting down.
AGTCGAGATTGAAGTTTCTTCGGTGTTGTCACATATGCATGAGAATTTATGGTTGTTCCACTTGGCATGATGTCCACCAGCAAGAGTCCTTCGGAATCAAAAAACACCGTAGCTTTTCCAGCAGAAGGTGTGGTTTTGAATTTTTTTTTTGGGTGAATTTGCATGATGCCATTCCATTGATTGCCTCTACGTCTCTGGTGAAAAATGATGGAGCCATGTTTCATCACCTGTCACAATTCTTCCAAGAAATTCATCTCCACCATTCTCGTACTGTTCCAAATGTTCGCTGCATACCGTTTTTCTTGTTTCTTTGTGAGACACTGTCAACTTCCTGGGAACCTACATGGCACAAGCCTTTATAGCGCCAACATTTTCAGTATTCTGCAAACACTTGCTTCCCCTATCCCAACGTAGCGTGACAGTTCGTTCACTGTGATGCGTCTGTCAGCAGTCACCAATTCGTTAACTCTCTGCACATTGTCTGGAGTGTGTGCCGTACGAGGCCTGTCGCTGCGAGGACACTCCTCAAAATTGCCGTGCCCGCTTTCATCACGTAACCTGCTTGCCCGCCGACTAACTGTACTGCGATCGACAGCAGCATCTCCATACACCTTTTTCAACCTCTTGTGGATGTCTCCCACTGTCTCCTTTTCACAGTACAGGAATTGTATGACAGCGCGATGCTTCTGACGAACATCAAGTGTAGCAGCCATCTTGAAGACATGCTGTGACGGCGCCACTCACGGGAACAGGTTGAACTAAGTTTGAAACCAAGCGGGAAGGATGTATCTACACACTGTAAAACTTTCACACATGCATAATGAAAACTGTATTTTTACAAAAATAGTGTGCATTTCTTTTGGAGTGATCCTCGTATATTACATGCAGTATTGCAGACTTCATTATCCGACAAGTCACAAAGATAAGCAAAATTTTTTAACTCGTTTGTGTGTTACTAATTTGTTGGGGTGTTGTAGAACATTCTTTCTCCTATGCTGTTGCCTGACCCTAGGGCATAGTAGTGTAATAGTGACAGGAAGAAATTATCTGAGCAGTGTGCTGCACTAGAAGAGGTTTCACGAACTTACAAATTCTGCCTACCGTAGCAACATTGGCAACTGGGCCTCCACAGCAGTAGTGGCGAAGTCCTTACAAAACTGGCGACCAAGGTTTACAAAACGTCTAACTATAAAAGTGGCACCTATGGTCTAGAGCGGCGGTCGGCAGCAGACGGACAGCAGAAGGTCAAAAACTGGTCCGTCAAAGATATTTTCAAAGTATAAATAGGATACTCAAATGATTAAAAAAATATTTTTTTACGAGAAAAAGTACCACCACAGCTGTATCTTGAGAACGGCTTTCCTCAGGCCCCACCACTGCCAAAACAGTACTTGAGTTCTACATCTACATCTACATGGATACTCTGCAAATCACATTCAAGTGCTTGGCATAGGGTTCATCCAACCATCTTCACAATTCTCTATTATTCCAATCTCGCAGAGCGCGCGGAAAGAATGAACACCCATATCTTTCCGTACGAGCTCTGATTTCCCTTATTTTATCGATCGTTCCTCCCTATGTAGGTCGGTGTCAACAAAATATTTTCGCATTCGGAGGTGATAGTTGGTGATTGGAATTTCGTGATAAGATTCCGTCGCAACTAAAAATACCTTTCTTTTAATGATTTACAGCCCAAATCCTGTATCATTTCTGTGACACTCTCTCCCAGACGGAGGCCCTGCAAAAGAGGCATTACCGGGTGTCTGGAGTTATACCCTTAAAACTGTCAGACATCGAACACTGTAGCGCTGTCGCACGATGTCAGAGGTGCGTGACAAGCACCATGTGGACTGTAAGAATTACGAGCAGAGGCTATTGGACGTCGGTCCTAGCTCAACGATGACTCACTCGGCCCCACTGAAGCCTGTTGAGGGAGTCCAATTATCTCATGGAGCTCGTCCGCTGACTGCCTTCGCCAGCAACGCAAGCTGCGTTCACACGATGGAATCTGCAAGTCACCTAGCACGAGTGTCGTTTCGATTCCTCTCTCAATGACTAAAGACCGACGAGCCAAAACATTACGACCACCTGCTGTTGGCCATCTGTCTAATGCAATGTATATGGCCCATTCCGCGTATCGTCCATTCTGCCGTTAAAATTTCCTAAAACGGTCTTGATCGCGTGAATATTTTATTTAAACTGGTGACCGGTTTCGATCTGTTGTACTGTGATCATCTTCAGACCTTGTACTCTCCAAAGAGAGTAGTAAGCCAGCTTAGAGGTATCAAAATCATTATAAAGCGAAATAGTTGTAATATATAATTACTACGAATAGCATACCCATGATGATGGCGGCTGGAGGTGGGTTGGCTGAGCCAGTTACTCCAGACAGATGTAATAGACCACTGGCTGTAGCTCAGCTGCTCGTGGCTAAGTAGAGACAGACACTCCCCCCATCACCAGCATGGCGTCATTACTGGCCAACGGCTATGAGTCGTCAACATAAGTAATAAAAGCTACTCCTAAAATACGCTGACTTTGACCATAAAAGTAAAAACGAGAATAATTATTCATTTTAAACTCAAACTTCATATACAGGGTGTTACAAAAAGGTACGGCCAAACTTTCAGGAAACATTCCTCACACACAAAGAAAGAAAATATGTTATGTGGACATGTGTCCGGAAACGCTTACTTTCCATGTTAGAGCTCATTTTATTACTTCTCTTCAAATCACATTAATCATGGAACATTTGCACTGAAATGAGGATTGATACATTGTTGGATGAACCATTCGCAGAAGTGTACCCGTGGAGGCCAATGAGTTGCTGATAGTGCCTGCACACGCTGTACATGGTACGGAAACAACTGGTTCTCCCGTAGCACTCTCCATACAGTGAAAGGTGGCTACACTGAGCCACTGCGCCAGAGATTGCGCCAAAGAGTACTATTAAGCCGCCTCCACAGTGCTTGTTGAGAGCTCGTAGAGTGAGTGATTGTCAAGAACTCGTAGAAGCCAGTGCTTGGAAAGAACTCGTAGTAGTCAGTGCGTGGGCAGAGCTCGTAGAATACAGTGCGTGTTAAGATGTGCTAGTGGGCAAGGCTTGTCGAGATGTCGTAGTAAGGAGTGCTTGTTCCATGTTTTATGCAGTTATTTGATGGGAGAGATAGCAGATGTTACTCTAATGGAAATACTGTAACGATCAGAGTGCTTTTCGTCAATATATATGAAGGTAAAATATTGCGTGTTTTTTTTTCATCATTTCCATGTTTTAAATAATGCGTCATGACAGGTTCAGTCAACAAAGCGTCTGGCTTGTGTTCTTGTATTAGAGTTTAATTCTGGTTTCCTTACGCAATTGTAGTATTTGTAATTTTCTTTTATCACGTCAGTATAATTGGTATTTAAAAATTCTCGTCTTGTTGGAAAAGAACCGTGCGAGATGTGTACGTTGAGTCACACTCCCACATACAGAACAGTTATACTTGTGCTTTGGTTTCGTAGATTTTATAGTTGCTGGGGACTTAATTAATTAATTGTGTTAACGAAAATTTTCATTTCATTCTTTGTTGTTGTTCTAAGCAGTCAGATTGCGTAATAATAATAGTCAGGGCCAACCGTTTACGAGAAACAGCGTAAACGGACATTACAGCTACTAAAAACTAAAAAGTATTTTCAATAATATTTAATTAAGCCCCCATGCACGTGGCGACCGCTGCTTCGGATCGTCCCTTGGAATTCTTCTGATTGTGAAAATAGTAGACGGTAGTATTGTTGTAGTAATTTGTAGTTTAGTAATTGTAGTCTATTTTGCATGTGTAGATTTGGTAATTGGCATTCTTCTAATGGTATTTTTCAAAATTTAATTTTTATTGCCTTGTATACGCGTTTGACAATTTTGTGCAATTATTTCAATTGTTTGTTAATCGTGTTTGAGGGAAACATCTCGTGTGAATAGTATTGTTGGAGATAAGGAGTCATTGTGTGTAATTTTAGTACAGTGACGAATTTTTTTTATGTTTTGTAAATGATAACGCGATCAATGAAAAAGGCAAAAATGATGAATAGTGAGAATGACGAAATTGTTAACATGGCGAACTCGCCAACAGAGGAAAACAGTGCGATGAATAATGGAGTGGAAAACAATGTAATAAGTCGGGAAAATAGTCCGGAACCATTTCAAAATTTTTCTCAATCAGAAAATTCACAGGATACGAGATTAACGATAGAAGATTCTGAAATAGTATCGAACACAGATAGCTTTACAGCTATGACGAAGGAAACTGGTTTTGCGGGAAATGTTAGGGGCGAAAGGAGTTTCGAATCAGTTACCATGGGGCAGTTGATGAGTGCTATATTAAAAATGGAAACACGGTTTGGATCTGAATTAAAAACAGTGGGATCAAGAATAGGAACAATGGAAACACGAATGGAAACTTTGGGATCTGAAATAAAAAATGACATGGGAACAATGGAAACACGAATGGAAACTTTGGGATCTGAATTAAAAACAGATAGGGGAACAATGGAGCAGTTTCGATCTGAATTTAAAACAGAGATAGGAACTTTGGAAACACGGTTAGATTCACGAATAGGGACATGTTTCAAAAATATGAAAGATGAGTTAAAGAAAGAAATCAGAGAAGAAGTACAACCGATTTTGAATTCTCACAATAATAGATTAATTGCAGTAGAGATTAGACAAAGGGAACAGGATAGAGAACAGGAAGAAAGAGATCGCGTGATAGTACAAAGATTTTCAGAGTTAAATTTACAACGTGCAAACGATAAGAAAGAAATATTTGAAAGAATCGAGGAATCCGTACCAAATGACAGAATAAATAATCTAACACGACAATATGAACAGTTAACTACCAAATGTGTCAATACTGAAACCCGAGTTGCGACACTTACGGAAGACGTAAACAAACAGAAAGAAAAAATAGGTGATTTAGCGGAAAGAGTTGAGGAGATATCAGATAAACTGACAAATCTTAGTTTACATGGGGACAGAGATTCGGATGATACAGCACCATTGCCATTTGCAGAAACCGAAGAGTATCAGAACATAAATAAACATGTTGAAAATCAGGGAAAATTTAATGAACGCGTGAAAAGGGAAGTTGAGGCATTACGAAAGCAAGTCAAACAAATCGAAGGCGAAATAGTAGGAAAGGACAGTAGAAGGAACTTAGAATCACAGGTAGCAGAGGGGTTTGAAGAAAATAATTTGTTTCATTTACGGGATGCAACAAGAGAGCGCCAGGCGCGCGAACTTGACAATAATCGACATTGGGACTGGGACAGACGCGGTAGGTCTTTGTCGCCACGAGGCGAAAACTTTGACTATAAACACTTTTTGACTGTCCGGAAATTTAAGATCGTCCGCAGTTCTAAGAATGACATACATCCATGTGCATGGCTAGATCAATTTATGTACGCACTTCCACCAAATTGGCCACTAAGTCACAAACTGGAATTTATGTGTGGATATTTAGAAAACGAACCGGCGACGCGGATGCGCGCACTCATTAGAGATTGTAATAATCTAAATGATTTTTATCATGCATTTCTATCGGCATATTGGTCCGAAAACACGCAAGACAGAGTCAAACACAGTCTTATTATGCAGCGCAATTTCAGACAGTCTGAGTTCCGCACACCAGTGGAATATTTTGAAGACATGATTCGAAAGAATCAGTTCCTTTCCAACCCTTACAGCCCGACTGAATTAATTCGCATTTGTTTAACTAAGCTGCCACAATCCATAAGACAAATTGCTTTAGCCGGAAGATGTAAAGACGACATTGAGACTTTTAAGACTTTGTTGCAAGAACTTGAGTATGACAACGATGACGGGACCTCTTGTAACTTTTTCAGTAACAGTAATTACAATAGATTTTCAGAGAAAAGGGATAGTGGTCGGAACGGACGTTATAGCGGTAATTTTGAGAATGACAGACGTAACAGACAGGACAACAGATACCAGCCTTATGATAATAACAGACGTTCTAACAGAAATTACACAGACAATAGCGGTAATTCGTACCGGAATGATCAATCATACGGAAACAGTAATCGGTATCATCAGGACAGAAATTATTCATACAGTTATAGAAATTCTTATTACAGAAATAACCAGGGTAGTAGATACAACAATAATTTCAGAAGTGACAGTCGAAATTATACAAGAAGTAGTTATGCAGACAGACAGGAAAATAGAAATTTTAATAACAGACACAACCCAGAATTTGCATCTAACAGACAGGAGGGACCTAATTGGCATCCTCCACGTGACAGAACTTCTGAGAGACAAGTGCAAATCGTTGAAATTGATCCGCGAATTGACGCGAATAATCAAAGCCGTGACGCAAACAATCGACAATGACTTGTGGCTTCGGCTTCTGGCAGCAATATAGACGGTTCAGAAAGTAATGACACTACGACTTTACACTACGTACGCCTGGAAGACATGAGAGACATTTTGTTAGACGAAAAGGAAAATAATGTAGACGCATTTTTACATCCTGTTATTGAAGTATGTGTGGGTAAGAATAAGTTCACTGCAGTATTAGATTCTGGGAGCCCATTGAATGTCATTAGTGAATCAGTTTTTCGTATATGTGTAAGAACTATTGCTTGTCCTGTGTTACCTATTTCTAAAACTACAATTCGAGGTGCGATTTCTGGAAAAAGTGTGGAGGTCAAACAACAGACCAATTTAAATTTCATTTGACAAGGATACGAATTTTCTGCTAATTTTATTATTGTTCCATTACTCAGTACACAAATTATATTAGGTATGGAGTTTCTTAACGCACATAAGGCAATTTTGAACTTTAAAGAAGGAAGTGTGAATTTGACTGTTACCGGAATGACGAAATGTTAGAAATTTTTCGAGTGTTTAACAAGATCTGAGTCAGATACAAAATGTTTAAGGTTTCTTGCTTCTGATGTTTTCGTTGAGCATTATGACGACAGTGTGTTTATTCATGACAATGACAACAGATACAGAGACGCGATAGATAATATAATTAATAGCGAAGAATTAATTAATGAAAAGGTTAAGAAAGCTGAAGTGCCAGATGACGTTGCAAGAGAAGAGCTGCACCAAATTTTGACTTCACATGCTACAGTATTTAGTCATCACACAGGAACTATACAAGGCTTACAATACTTATTTAAAGTAAAGGAACACACACCATTTCGAGGAAAAACGTACGCTATTCCTTTGGCTTACAGAGACAAGGTTAAGAATGAACTTCAATACATGTTAGATCAGGGCATTATTGAGCCTGCAGTCAGTCCTTATACTAGCCCATTACACGTTGTTCTTAAAAAGGATGGGTCAATTCGTTTGGTTCTGGATTCCAGACAGATAAATAATATCATCATTCCTGAAACTGACCGCCCACAAAATTTAGATGAACTTCTTCAACATTTCCATGGAATTAAAGTCTTATCCACGATTGATATGCGCGCAAGTTTTTGGCAAATAGAACTCCACCCTGATTGTAGAAAATATACTGCCTTTTTAGCCTTTGGTAACTGTTACCAGTTTCGGAAATTACCGTTTGGACTTACTGTATCTTCAGCAGCATTCATTCGTAGCTTAAATGAAATTTTACCTGTTTATCTTCGTGACAATATTACTTCATATGTTGACGACATTCTTATTGCTAAACATTCTTGGAGTGAGCATAACAAAATTTTGGACTCATTATTACGTATCTTTGCAAAAGTTGGCATTACAGTAAACTTGGAAAAATCTGAATTTGGTCGTTCTCAGGTGAAATTTCTCGGTCACATTATTTCTACAGAAGGTATTCTTCCTGATCCAGAGAAATTAGACGCTATTCGTAATTATGCTGTTCCTACTACAAAACGTAATGTTCGTAGTTTCCTTGGTGTATGTAATTTTCTTAGACGCTTTGTTAAGTTGGACGATTTGGCCACACCTCGTTTATGTGAACTATCTGGAAAGAAATCTAATTGGTGTTGGGATGAGGAAGCTCAGACAGAATTTGAACAGCTTCGTGATGCTTTAGTTGCTGCTCCACTTCTTTCACATCCGGATTTATCTAAAGAATTTTGTTTGGCGACGGACTCATCATACAAGGGCCTAGGTGCACATTTATTTCAAGAGATAGAAGAAAACGGCGTTGTAGTCCAGAAAACTATTGCATTTGGAAGTCGTGTTCTTTCTAAATCAGAAAAGAATTATTCGATTACGGAACTTGAAGCTTTGGCTGTTGTTTGGGCTTTTACAAAATTTCGGACATTTTTGTGTGGTAGACATACGAAGGTTTACACCGATCATCGAGCTCTGGAATTTCTCATGTCGACAAAATTAACTCGTGGCAGATTGTCACGATGGGCGTAGTACCTACAGGAATTTGATTTTAGTATTGTTTAATACAGGGTTCTTCAAATATTGTTGCTGATGCTTTATCACGTGCACCTATGGGTTTGAAACAAAGTGCTGAAGAGGACTGCAAAGAAAACAATTATTGTTTGATGTATATTCAAGGTGTTGCGTTTGAGAACTTTATTTCGTCTTCGCTCCAGGACATCGCTAAGGAGCAAAATAAGGATCCAATCTGGAAGGACATTAAGGAGAAGTGGAGGAGAAAGGAAAGCGTAGCGATTAGACACCATTATTTAGTCCGCAATGACATTCTTTTTAAACGAAAATCGGTCGACAACTCCGTTTGGTTAGTTTGTATTCCTGATGAGTGGGTCAATAAATTGATTTGGTATACGCATTTCAGTTATGCGCACTTTGGGCCCAGAAAATGCTTTCACAAATTACGAGAAAATTGTTATTTCAGTAATATGGAAAAACGTATTCGATCTGTTCTGGCCAAATGCAAATTATGTCAAAAGGCTAAGCCGCCAACAGTTTCTCACAGAGCACCGTTGTTTCCTATCATTCCAGCGAAATTAAAGGATATGGCTGCAGTCGATTTGTTCGGTCCAGTGGTTCGATCTACTAATGGTTTTGCGTACATTTTCGTAGCAGTGGAACTGACGTCAAAATATGTGTGTTTTACACCTTTACGCAAAGCAACAGCTCGTTCAGTATCTAACGCTTTCATCAAACATTTTCTTAAAGAAGTTGGTCATGTTGATAAGGTTATATCAGATAATGGATCACAGTTTCGTTCTAAAATTTGGCTTCGTACTCTACAGCATCGTAAAATTAAACCAATCTTCATTTCACTTTTTCACCTTCAATCTAACGCTTCAGAGAGATGGATGAAGGAAATCAATAAATTGTGTCGTCTTTATTGTCATCAGAATCACAGAACGTGGGATCAGTATCTTCATATTTTTCAAAACATTCTGAATGATCTCCCTAATGATTCAACTTCCTTACCGCCTATATTGACATTAAAAAATAAAGCACCGACAAATCGCATTTCTGAAATCGTTCCTTTTCCGCCTTCACGGAAACTGCGGCATTCTGAAGTTGTCAACCTGGCTCTACGAAATATTGCATCTGCGGCTACTAGAAGAGAGAAATCAGCTAAGCGTCCTGGTCGTTCAAAATTCTTGTCAGTTGGTCAGAAGGTGTTAATTAAGTCTCATCGTTTGTCTCAAAAAGGAAAAGGCTTGTGTCGCAAATTTTTTCTGCTTTATAATGGTCCATATAGAATTCGTAAAATTATTCATGATAACACTGTCGAAGTAGAAACTCTTAAATCTCGACGCTCTAAAGGAATACATCATATATCTAATGTAAAAATTTTTGTGGAATGATATACTTTTCAAAAAAAAATTTTGTAGAATGACATACTTGTGAGAAACTAACAGCTACATGTAAACACGCAGAGAGTACAAGGATACCGCGCTGTGTTTTGGCGGCGGCACATACTCAAAGCAACAGTCAAGTCTGCGCGCCGCACAAGGCAGTCGTTGACCGCGAACAATTGCTTCCTACGTCACGCGCCTACAGCTGATCGAGCGCTCAGTGCGAATGCACTGACAGCCGTAAACAAATACACAGTTTAATTTCTCCGACTAAATTCAGTATAAAGCTATAGTGACTTGATGAATTATGTTATTAACATTCAGTATTTTTCAGGATACGGTTCTATAAAATATCTAAGAACTTCAGGTAAATTCTGTGTGTCTCCGACGTTAAGAGGACTTGCTATCGAGAAATTTTCAGGAAGAATGTAATTTCCAATAAGAAACTAATAAACTAAAAAAAAAGGTAACTGTTAATTGAGTTTATTTTTCAGGTAACATATTTCCACTTAGGTACGTACTTTAGACGTAATTTGCTGCTCGCGATTACGTGATTCATACTTTGTGCTAAATTTCATGTTCTATGAATTTACTTGTGAAGCAACGTGCTTGCGTACGTTAACTGATTTTGACAATGATTATTAATGAACTGGGTTGTAACTTGTATATATTATGCATCGCTTGGCTGCACTGCTTTTTCACTGATGTCATATTTTTCTATTATGTGCCTGCTATGCTTATTTATTTAAATTCTAATTGTAACCTGATTAATTGTGCTGATGTGGTTAGGTATGTAAGTTATACTTTGTGATTTATCTGCTTGCGCCTTCATGTTTACTTATTAAGATTACATATGAACATTTATTTGCTTATGCTGATATGATGCTAATGACCTGTTTATTACGTAAGATATATGTTTACTGCTATGCGTATGGATTGCATATTTACACATTTCTGTTTTGTTGTCATAACTACTCTTTAATTTGGTATATAGAAATGCTGATATACTGTGTATGAACATATAGTTTAGGTCACACTATTGTATTAATTATAGATTGTTCGCTTGGCAGAGCCTCGTTGTAAGAATTGTGCTGCTTCCACTTGCTGACATTCTGTTCTCTACTGGTATATTTACTCGCTATTGCTTGTTTTGCTTACGCTCAGTGCCTTATATTTTTAAGATAAGAAAATGAACTGCTATAATTCGACGAACGACATTGGTACAAAGAACTTCGTTGAAGTCACATGAGCTGAGGTTTTATGGAAGCTGTATAAATTTATGCTAATAGGAAGGAAGCTAACGACATGACATACCATTACTAGGTTTAGACCATTAACAGTTATTATACTGCATTTTTCGTGAGCAATTGAAATAGGAAGTGACACTTGATACAAGAAATACTCCACATGTTTGCTTCTGCCATAATTCTTGAAGTGGTGTACACACTGTGAAATATTGTGATCATTCACATTCCGTAATCGTACTTAATTATTGAGAGTTATTCGAACTAAGTCTGTTAGGGGTCATGTATGCATTTCTTTGTTTATAATTCATAATGAGCAGAAGATTTGGGTCAGATGGATTACACAGAGGTTGTGTGTTGACAATGTGTCTTCGGATTGTATGGGATGATGAGGTTTGCATTAGGATTTTATCTGTACTTGTTCGAGGAGACTGACTAGAGGAAAGAGTTGTGTTGGAAGTGAGATGATATTGGCAATAAGGTTCATATTTATCGACGTATTGAAGAGGTATTATTGAGGTATAGAGGTTATATGAAGTTGATGATTATTGGAGTTTTTGTGGACAAGAGGTAAGGTAAATGCTATTAATGATGAGGTTTATATGTATCGACGTATTGAAGAAGTATTAGTGAATTATTGAGATTGTGTGAAGTTGATGATTATTGGAGTTTTGGTGGATAAGAGGTAAAGTAAGTGATGAGCATATTTTTTTTGTTGGTCTTAATGGAACAAGGAGGATGAAGATAGCAGACTAGAACACTAAAGTAGAAGGAAGATAGTCTATACACACACTTTGTTAAATCACTAAGCAGTATAAGTCTATACACACACTTTGTTAGATCACTAAGCAGTATATACTTTTTTTTTGAAGAGAGGAAGTATTTGCATATCTTGGCTCACTGACGGTTGTTCAACAACAGTACATTTGATTTGGCTTGGCAAACATTGGTCTTGACATGATGACTATGACGTTGACCTAACTATTATCGACTGTTATACATTGCTGCCACTACTACTTGATACACATGATGCACATCAGATTTTGACAGAATTGCATTTACACAGTTAACACTATTCAATTACACAGTAGTACTTAATGTGGATGAAAGATGAGTGAGTGTGTTTTGTGTGTTTTCCTTTCCTAATCCTACCCACCTATCTCGTAAATATTATTTTATTTGTTTGTAGTGGCTTGCACTGACACCCATAAATATTATAGGTTTACTGATATTTGAGTATTTGTAATAGTTAATATGACAATTATCTGACATCTTTTGTGTGTTTATTAGAATTTGTATGTTTAGTGTAAGAGCATTGTAAAAGCATTTGTATGTGTATTCAAACTATTGTTCATGCCTGAACTGTCTGATTAGTGATGGTAAATATTATGGACTGTTACCTGCACTTTTCAACGTAATTTGTGACACTTAGGAATGATTAATTTCTGCTGTTGAACTATGTGATCAGTGATAGTGAATATTATGGACTGTTACTTGTACTTTTTCTTTGGTGTCACTAGGACATGTTTAATTTCTGCTGATGAACAGTGTGATTAGTATGTGCATTCAAACTATTGTTCATGCTTGAACTGAGTGATCGGTGATAATGAATATCATGGACTGCTGTCTGCACCTACTCAACAATGCTGGATGCAACTGATGGACTGCTTCTACTGAAATGATGTCACTTGTCGGTGTCTGCACCTGCTCAACATTGCTGGGTGCAACTGATGGACTGCTTCTACTGAAATGAAGTCCCTTGTTGCTGTCTGCACCTGCTCAACATTACTGGGTGCACAGATGAAGCTACTTCTTTGGAAATGATGTCACTTGTTGGTGTCTGCACCTGCTCAACATTGCTGGGTGCAACTGATGAACTGATTCTACTGAACTAATGCGACTTGTTGCTGTGTGTACCTCTTCAACATTGCTTGGTGCCACTAATGGAACTGCTTCTACTGAAATGATGTCACTTGTTGGTGTCTGCACCTGCTCAACATCGCTGGGTGCCCTTGTTAGAACTGCTTCTACTGAAATAATGTCGCTTGTTGCTGTCTGCACCTACTCAACATTGCTGGGTGCCACTAATGGAACTGCTTCTACTGAAATGAAGTCACTTGTTGCTGTCTGCACCTACTCAGCATTGCTGGGTACCTCTGATGGATTGCTTCTACTGAACTAATGTGACTTGTTGCTGGGTGTACCTGCTAAACTTTACTGGGTGCCACTGATGGACTGCTTCTACTGAAAAGATGTCACCTGTTAGTGTCTTTTTTTTGTATAAACTAATCATTGAAAGCATTTTATGTGAACATTTGTATAAACTGATTTTTTATGTATTGTGTAAACTATTATGTAAAGCCACATGTATGAAAAGAATTTGTATTGCCTACTGTATTTTATATATTAGGTTAGTGAAAGGTCAGTGCAAAGCCAAAATTTTAACTAATTATGTGATATTTAGGTATTAATATTATCTTTTATTTTTGTCTGTATTTTTCTGGACGAATTTGGTGGTATTTTCACCACCAATGCTGGCAAAAATACCATCAAATTCTGGCCTGTGAAGGAGGGGCATATGAAAGGTGGCTACACTGAGCCACTGCGCCAGAGATTGCGCCAAAGAGTACTATTAAGCCGCCTCCACAGTGCTTGTTGAGAGCTCGTAGAGTGAGTGATTGTCAAGAACTCGTAGAAGCCAGTGCTTGGAAAGAACTCGTAGTAGTCAGTGCGTGGGCAGAGCTCGTAGAATACAGTGCGTGTTAAGATGTGCTAGTGGGCAAGGCTTGTCGAGATGTTGTAGTAAGGAGTGCTTGTTCCATGTTTTATGCAGTTATTTGATGGGAGAGATAGCAGATGTTACTCTAATGGAAATACTGTAACGATCAGAGTGCTTTTCGTCAATATATATGAAGGTAAAATATTGCGTGTTTTTTTTCATCATTTCCATGTTTTAAATAATGCGTCATGACAGGTTCAGTCAACAAAGCATCTGGCTTGTGTTCTTGTATTAGAGTTTAATTCTGGTTTCCTTACGCAATTGTAGTATTTGTAATTTTCTTTTATCACGTCAGTATAATTGGTATTTAAAAATTCTCGTCTTGTTGGAAAAGAACCGTGCGAGATGTGTACGTTGAGTCACACTCCCACATACAGAACAGTTATACTTGTGCTTTGGTTTCGTAGATTTTATAGTTGCTGGGGACTTAATTAATTAATTGTGTTAACGAAAATTTTCATTTCATTCTTTGTTGTTGTTCTAAGCAGTCAGATTGCGTAATAATAATAGTCAGGGCCAACCGTTTACGAGAAACAGCGTAAACGGACATTACAGCTACTAAAAACTAAAAAGTATTTTCAATAATATTTAATTAAGCCCCCATGCAACAGTGACGTGGTCAGCATTACCTCGTACAGCAGCAACTTCTCTGACGCTGACATTAGGGTTATCGTCAACTGCACGAAGAATTGCCTCGTCCATTGCAGGTGTCCTCGTCGTTCTAGGCCTTCCCCAGTCGCGAGTCATAGGCTGGAATGTTCCGTGCTCCCTAAGGCACCGATCAATTGCTTCGAACGTCTTCCTGTCGGGACACCTTCGTTCTGGAAATCTGTCTCGATACAAACGTACCGCGCCACGGCTATTGCCCCGTGCTAATCCATACATCAAATGGGCATCTGCAAACTCCGTATTTGTAAACATTGCACTGACTGCTAAACCACGTTCGTGATGGACACTAACCTGTTGATGCTACGTACTGATGTGCTTGATGCAATGAGTCGCATGTCAACACGAGCACCGAAGTCAACATTAACTTCCTTCAATTGGGCCAACTGGCGGTGAATCGAGGAAGTACAGTACATACTGACGAAACTAAAATGAGCACTAACATGGAAATTAAGCGTTTCCGGACACATGTCCACATAACATCTTTTCTTTATTTGTGTGTGAGGAATGTTTCCTGAAAGTTTGGCCGTACCTTTTTGTAACACCCTGTATAACACTTTAAATGTGGATAAAGCTTCGTTATCATGAGAATGATCGTTTGAGAGTTGGCTGCCCTCTACAGGTGACGGATGGTGGGACGCCAGATTGGTAACTATGGAAACGACACTTTCATCGATTCCTCTATAGACCAAATATGTTGTAAAGGTTGCCTTTTGCAAAGGATGCCATCCAGTGCCCATGGAGACGATGTAAGAATCGATAATGTATCAATCTTTCGTGAAATTAAAAGATAATTCCTTAATATGCGTTTACACACATGAAATTATGTGCTGGGTCTGTCATAAAATGTGCATATCACATACTTAAAATAAAATATAATTAAAAGAAAGAGTACATTCTTCTAATAATTTTCGGGTGTGCAGCCGGACCCATTCGACATTCTGCCGCGATGTTTTGGTGCAGAGGCTTCCGGCCATCTGCAGGCGAGCAGGCAACTACTGAAGAAGCCAGTTTTTTTTTCTTTAATGCGTTTCGATTGCAGCAGTGTAATAGGCCGCACTTCAGCGTACAGAAAAGTTGAAAAACACAATTAGAATATAAACAGACAGTAAAAACAGGTGATAAAACGGTGACGTTTTAAATACTATAAAATGGCGGAAAGTTGTGGAATTTAAGATATAAAAACACGGGGTTGACGATGCGGATGAAGACACGCAGTAGACAGGTACAATTAAAAAACACGGCGACAGTCTGGTTTCTGTTCACACGAGATAAAAAAACTCAACTAGCGACATTATGGTGGCTGTTCGCAACACTGACAGGGGAAGCACAACACTGAACATTCGCTGAAAACAGAACTATAGAGGCGACACGGCGGCAGATGGGGGCGGGGTAAGGACCCGAACCGATGAGGGGGGAAAAAAAGGGGTGGAAGAGAGGAAAAGGAGGGAGCCGGTGGAGGGAGAGGCGGGGGGCGTAGCTCGGATGGTAGAGCGCCCGCTTAGCATGCGAGAGGTACTGGGATCGATACCCAGCGCCTCCAGAATTTTCATTGAAACAGAGGATGACACGCGTAAAGCTGAAATGCTAAACACCTTTTTCCAAAGCTGTTTCACAGAGGAAGACCGCACTGCAGTTCCTACTCCAAATCCTCGCACAAACGAAAAAATGGCTGACATCGAAATAAGTGTCCAAGGAATAGAAAAGCAACTGGAACCACTCAACAGAGGAAAGTCCACTGGACCTGACGGGATACCAATTCTATTCTAGACAGAGTACGCGAAAGAACTTGCCCCCCTTCTAACAGCCGTGTACCGCAAGTCTCTAGAGGAACGGAAGGTTCCAAATGATTGGAAAAGAGCACAGGTAGTCCCAGTCTTCAAGAAGGGTCGTCGAGCAGATGCGCAAAACTATAGACCTATATCTCTGACGTCGATCTGTTGTAGAATTTTAGAACATGTTTTTTGCTCGGGTATCATGTCGTTTTTGGAAACCCAGAATCTAGTCTGTAGGAATCAACATGGATTCCGGAAACAGCGATCGTGTGAGACCCAACTCGCTTTATTTGTTCATGAGACCCAAAAAATATTAGATACAGGCTCCCAGGTAGATGCTATTTTCCTTGACTTCCGGAAGGCGTTCGATACAGTTCCGCACTGTCGCCTGATAAACAAAGTAAGAGCCTACGGAATATCAGACCAGCTGTGTGGCTGGATTGAAGGGCTTTTAGCAAACAGAACACAGCATGTTGTTATCAATGGAGAGACGTCTACAGACGTTAAAGTAACCTCTGGCGTGCCACACGGGAGTGTTATGGGACCATTGCTTTCCACAATATATGTAAATGACCTAGTAGATAGTGTCGGAAGTTCCATGCGGCTTTTCGCGGATGATGCTGTAGTATACAGAGAAGGTGCAGCATTAGAAAACTGCAGCGAAATGCAGGAAGATCTGCAGCGGATAGGCACTTGGTGCAGGGAGTGGCAACTGACCCTTAACATAGACAAATGTAATGTATTGCGAATACATAGAAAGAAGGATCCTTTATTGTATGATTATATGATAGCAGAACAAACACTGGTAGCAGTTACTTCTGTAAAATATCTGGGAGTATGCGTGCGGAACGATTTGAAGTGGAATGATCATATAAAATTAATTGTTGGTAAGGCGGGTACCAGGTTGAGATTCATTGGGAGAGTCCTTAGAAAATGTAGTCCATCAACAAAGGAGGTGGCTTACAAAACACTCGTTCGACCTATACTTGAGTATTGCTCATCGCTGTGGGATCCGTATCAGATCTGGTTGACGGAGGAGATAGAGAAGATCCAAAGAAGAGCGGCGCGTTTCGTCACAGGGTTATTTGGTAACCGTGATAGCGTTACAGAGGTGTTTAGCAAACTCAAGTGTCAGACTCTGCAAGAGAGGCGCTCTGCATCGCGGTGTAGCTTGCTCGCCAGGTTTCGAGAGGGTGCGTTTCTGGATGAGGTATCGAATATATTGCTTCCCCCTACTTATACCTCCCGAGGAGATCACGAATGTAAAATTAGAGAGAGTCGAGCGCGCATGGAGGCTTTCAGACAGTCGTCCTTCCCGCGAACCATACGCGACTGGAACAGAAAAGGGAGGTAATGACAGTGGCACGTAAAGTGCCCTCCGCCACACATCGTTGGGTGGCTTGCGGAGTATAAATGTAGATGTAGATGTAGAAAAAAGGTTGGCAGGGCGGATGCAGAAAGGATTGGGGAAGGCAGTTGAGGGGAAAGCATAAAGACTCAGGGGAGAGAAGGGAGTCAATGAGTGAGTAGGTGGGGAAAAAACAGGATGGAAGGGGGGAGGGGAGAGGGAGCCCGGGAAAAGCTCAGAGGGAGGGAGGGTGAGGTGAGGATCGGAGTTGATACAAGGTGTAAATGGAGGGGAGGAGTGCATCATCTGGGAGGGAGAGTTGATGGAAGCCACCTTGGGAAAGGAGATGAAGGGTACAGAGGTGGACGGTAGGGGGGCACAATGGTGAAGGCACGGCTGAGGGCGGGGGTTGAGAGGAGCAACCAGGGGATGAGGGGAATCAAGTCGGTGGAAGGAAGCCAGGTACATTCACGGTATTTATGCCGAATCTCGCGAATGCGAAATGAGCTGGTGGCTGTTGGCGCAAGCGCCAGTTGATAACGTGCGCAGGACAAATAAGTTGCGTGTGCTGCCCTCGGTGGTGGAAGTGAGAGATGATCTAATCACTGAGTATCGAATGACCCCGTCGATTCTGCTGTGACTGAATAATTTTAATTATAGAATTCAAATTTTTATCTAGTCGAAAACCGTTACCACGATTTGTAAGATTATCGGCAAGACGTATTTCTACCTATTCTTTGATTACTGAATCCCCAAAAGTGGAAACTGGACCTAAAATTTTTGTTCTATTTCATTCCATTGAGTGTCCCATGGAAATACAGTGTTGTGATATTGATGATTTTGACGGTACCGAATATGGGCGTATCTTTCGTATTCTGTACAACGCTCGTGGACAGTTGGTGTCCTTTCGCCTATAACGTATGCAACACCACATTCACAGGGAATTTTGTGAACGCCCCCTTTTTGCAATTGTAAGTCCTCCTTAACAGATCCAACAAGGGGCAGGCTTCTCGTTGGTGGACGCAACCATCTGCTTGTCTTAGAAGACACATTCCCGGTGTATGGCAGGATCGCAGTTGATTTATAGTCGTCATCAGTGTCCTCCGTGCCGGCCGTTGTGGCCGTGCGGTTCTAGGCGCTTCAGTTTGGAACCGCGTGACCGCTACGGTCGCAGGTTCGAATCCTGCCTCGGGCATGGATGTGTGTGATGTCCTTAGGTTGGTTAGGTTTAAGTAGTTCTAAGTTCTAGGGGACTGATGACCTCAGATGTTGAGTCCCATAGTGCTCAGAGCCATTTGAACCATTTGAAGTGTCCTCCGTGCGTTGCTCCTTGATATTATATCTATGCATGGCCTTCCTTATTTGGCGTGAAGTGTAGCCATTCTTTTTAGAAACCTCGTCCACTTGTTCTAATTCTGCGTGGAAGTTTTCCGGATGATGTATTAAGGTACTAAGAACACCAGTGGTTTCTGGGTGGCTGAAGGCAGCTAGACGCCTGGATATATAATTCTGTGTGCGTGGATTTTCTGTGCACAGAATGTCCTAATGACCCATTATTCTCGAGGCGTACTAGCACGTCTATAAAAATGGAAATTCCGATATTTCTTAATCTCCATCGTAATCTTTACGTTCTCGTGTAATGAGTTTAAATGGCAAAGGAATTTCTCCAGTTTTTATCTGCCATGGGGCCATACAACAAGAGTATCATCTACATAACGCCAGAAAACAAAGTCCTCAATCAAAACCACCACAGGGGACAAAGGGCTCCTCATGGTGACGCCGCCTGTTTGTTCAAAGAATTCGTTATTAAATACCATACGAAGTAGGTTGAGGAGAGAGTATGCTC
The DNA here is from genome assembly GCF_021461385.2 of Schistocerca piceifrons. Lineage (NCBI taxonomy): Eukaryota > Metazoa > Arthropoda > Insecta > Orthoptera > Acrididae > Schistocerca > Schistocerca piceifrons. The sequence goes on along the minus strand of NC_060146.1, from coordinate 153,954,531 downwards.
AAACAAAGCCGTCAAGTCAGCACTAAATAAGTTGCCAATAGAACTTAACGAGTCAGATGAAGGAACTTTGGTAAAAAGTAGGACCACATCAAAGCTAGTAAATCTGAGCTGCTAAGCTTAGCTGTTTGCAAGCGATTGACAAAACCCACAGAATTACCTTTATAGTGACAACACTTACCCACATATGGCTTGAGCAGAGTGGCCAGATGCTTTCCAGTAGAATAGGTCGAGTCACAAATATTACTCACTATTAATCGTAGTGGGACACCATTCTTGTGAATCTTGGGAGGACCATATAGTCTTGGTGGTACTGCATTATGTGTCTCAGCCTCAGCGTTGGTCTCACAGAGTACCTTGCCAGTAAAAGTGATGCGTGTGCAGACAACACACACGAACGCCAGTTCTTACATAACAGGTCGCTACATGACAATGAAAAAAATAACGAAACGGCTGCCTAAAATGTATTCTAGAGCAGACAGTGAAAGCGAAGTTAATGTATACGTATGAGAAGAGATTTGCCTAGTGCATTTTAATATACTTTAGCCGGGTATCGACTCGTGCTACACGTTATGTTTGAATTGCATTGGTTTTCCTTTTCTTCCCCTGACGTGTTTGTTTGATATGTTGTCTGTTATTAAGTGGCTGCTTGGTTGTCTTTTACCATCTGCTATCGATATCTGCGTTTTGCATCCGGGAAGTTGCTATGGAGGAAGTGAGATCTTTGACCGGTGGTAACTTCGTGTGGTGGCGCGGAAGTAGGGGTGTGCGCTCAGAGTGTGTGGTGGACACGGGAGGGCAGTGTGGCTCGCCAGCGCGGACCAGTCGTGGTGGGTTGTACCGAGTCGCCACGTGATGTATGTCGGTTGTGTGTAACGAGCGGGTCGAGTTGACAGAAGTGCTCCCCGCGGGTTGGTTGTATACAGAATCGCCCCACGAGTAGTTGCTGTGCATTTCACCTTGGTGGGACGTTAACAAGCTTCTTTAAGTCCTCCGTTTCAACACTGGAGTTCAAAACCTAACATGAAGGAGCGGTCACTACCCGTCAACGTTGCAGAGAAGACGTGAACTCCGGTGACAGAGCGTGTTGTCGCGTGACCGTGGCGTGTTGGGTACGCTGGCGACGCGTGCGCGGTCGGATGTGTGGATCCTTGCCATCGGAGGTCGTGTACTGCCTGTTCGAGCATAACTGCAAGTTAACTTAGTGGAAGGTTTAATCATTAAGTAATAAGTTCGCGTAACCAGTGACTCTTCTGCCTTGTGGCCTCCGGCGATCGGGTTTCCTGTCCCCGGCAATTACACCATTGAAGACAGTGGTCTTTCCTCCTCCTCTCGTTACTGCCCGATGGGAGGTGTAGTTTTGGCAGTTTAATTGTTTCGCTATCCTGTCGTGTGTTATGAGTAAATTCACGCTTCTTGTTGGTTGATCATGTGGTCGCTCATTCAGGACTGTGTGGTGTAATGTTTCCTTCCACGAGGTTAGCTCTAATTCTGTCAGCAAGTTAAGCCATCTTATTACAAGTTTTCGCTGGCTAAAAGTCGGTGCAGTGACCAGCCTGAGAGTGGCAATTGTGTTTACGGGCGTATTTAAATTGGTCAGTATTCTGCCTAGCCTGAGCATCCCTGAGTGGGTGATTTGTGGCCGCCTTACACGGGTCCGCCATATCTGTTATGTCTAATGATATTCCAGGACACTTTTGTATAAAAACTTTTTTAATTCCTCCATTCCTTTATTGCCATTTATCGTGTTTGCTGAGACCTTTGATTTTTTTAATGGCGGTGTTGATAGCTTCACTACCTCACCGTACCTTATTAACAAAGCTCTGTATTTACTTTAGTAGCCTGGTTAATAATGTTCTTTAAATTTTTTTTTGAATTTTCGTCTGCTATAAATTACTTGATTACCGTTAGCGGCGTGTTTTATAAGGCTGTTTATTGCCGTACTGCTAGTATATATATGATATGAATAAAACATTTGTGTGTGAAAATCTCAACTCGACAGTAAACTACTAGAAATTTGGCCCCGTTTCCCAACTTGTGGTGTGGCTTGTAGTAACCGTAACCACTGTGAGTGTCAATACTGGTGCAGCAGAAGAAAACACATAATCCCGAAGACTTATTTAAAGGGAGGCTGTTTAATTCCCATTGTTGCTACAGGTGTTGTTAAGAATAATTTATGTAAAAATGCCTAGAATTGCAATGTCAAATTTGCCAACAAAGGCCTAAAAAACACAAGCATTACCATTGCGGCATGGGTTTATAATTAAAACCATAAAGGACATGAAGAAAATAAGTTGCAAAACAATCTGTAACTTCTAAGGTATTAATAACTATAGACAGAAACAGTAGTATTTGCATTTTACATTAAACATTTATTGGCATAAGTAGAACAATAATCCTTCTGTGTAAGGGTAACTAGAAGATAAGCATTAAAAAACGGGAAGAGCTGGGATGTTTTAGAGTAGCTCATTGAATGAATCGAAGAAAATTTTTTCTCTAAAATTCAATTATTCGTTAAGAAGACCCTCTGGCTCCTTTGTATGGTAAGTGTAAATTTCGAGAGCCTCAAGAGCAGTGGTTCCCAAACTTTATTAGACTAATTACCGCAGAGTACAACTAGACATTAAACTAGTAGCCCCTCGCACCCCCCCCCCCCCTCCGTCTGTTGTCCCTCCCCTCATTATCACCAACTTTAGCACCAAACCAAACTGTATAACAAAAGACTTTTCTTGGAATACTTTTATTTTTAAAATGATGAAAGATGAAGAATATCTAGTTTGTGTGTGTGTGTGTGTGTGTGTGTGTGTGTGTGTGTATTAGAATGAATAACGAAAGAATTCTTGGCGCATCGCAAGTACAGCGCACATGATAAGAAACTTAACTATCCACAGTGAGGGCAGACGCTTGCTACAAAACGTCCTTCTCCTGCATTACTTCTTTCCATTGCGGCTCTTGCTTGACTTGCACACTGCAACTCAACTTAAAATGAACCAATTTAAAATTTACTCTTCGTAAATGCTGCACTCCTTACTTCTGAACTGGCAGAAATTCGAAGACTTCATGCCTTTAATGCTTTGTGTCTGACCACAGCGACTAATAGTAATAGTAATAATAATAACAATAATAATATTGACCTACTCATCTGGAGTAGTGAAATGGAGTAAACAGACCTAGAAGCACTCAATACACTTACACGATCACAATGGCACAAATATAGAATACATCACACACATTCAGCAACAGCAAGATTCACATTAAGCAGAAAGGAAGGAGGAAGGGGATTTATCGACATAAAAAACCTACATTATGGACAGGTAGACAATTTAAGAAAATTCTTTATAGAACGAGCATAAACTAGCAAAATACACAAAGCAATCACTTATATAAATACATCGGCCACACCACTGCAATTTCATAACCGCTTCTACAACCCTTTAGATCACATAACATCAACAGATACGAAGAAAGTAAATTCGAAAAAGAAAACACTACATGGCAAGCACCAACATCTAACACAGCCACACATCGATTAAGACGCATCCAACACATGGCTAAGAAAAGGCAATATATACAGTGAGACGGAAGGATTCATGATTGCAATACAGGTCAAACAATAAACACCAGATATTACAGCAAGCATATTATTAAAGATCCTAATACCACAACAGATAAATGCAGACTTTGCAAACAACAAATAGAAACAGTATATCACATCACAGGCGGATGTACAATACTAGCAAATACAGAATACCCCAGAAGACATGACAATGTAGCAAAGATAATACATCAACAACTTGCCATACAACATAAACTAATAAAAGAACATGTTCCCACATACAAGTATGCACCACAAAATGTACTGGAGAATGATGAATACAAATTATACTGGAACAGAACCATTAAAACAGATAAAACAACACAACATAACAAACCTGACATCATACTCACCAATAAAAAGAAGAAATCAACACGACTAATCGAAATATCCATACCCAATACAACAAATATACAGAAGAAAACAGGAGAAAAAATTGAAAAATACATCCAACAGGCTGAGAAAGTCAAGGACATGTGGCATCAGGATAAAGTTGAAATTATACCAATTATACTATCAACTACAGGAGTCATACCACACAATATCCACCAGTACATCAACGCAATACACCTATATCCAAACTTATATATACAACTACAGAAATCTGTAATTATTGATACATGTTCAATCACCCGAAAGTTCCTAAATGCAATGTAACATATACGGTACGGTTAAAAGGAAGTCACGCTTGATCAAGGTCTGCGTCACTTCCCATTTTTAACCAGACCTAAGGTCTGGGGAAGGAAAGAAGATAATAATAATGATACCATGTACAGCACCATGCTATCTCTTATGTAGTCATTGCTGTGTGTTGCTGTTGATTAATTCATTTATCTGTTTTGAACGAGTAATGAAGCAATTTCTGGACTCCTGCAGGTATTATCTACAACTTGGAGAACACATTTTCTTGTGATAATTAGCATTTGTTACGTATATGTCTCACTTTTATCATCGGTGATGTACGGGGTAAAGATGTGTATATTGGGTGGACTGTTTGAGGAACCTGTAACCTCCACCGCATTAATGCTACTAATCGAGAATAAGTAATTACTGATAGCTTACATAATCAATGTTAGACTCTTACAAAATTGTGATAGTAGTAATGATCTGAAAAAAATTTGTTTCGTGACTCCAACAGAATCTATTCATTTAGTTTTTACCCCTCAGGAAATTTCATTTAACCTCTTAGGGGGTGATGACCCACAGGTTGGAAACCACTGCTCTACAGTATTAAGCAGAATACCTTTCGGACCTGTGTGCAAAATTTGAGGTTATTTTCGAAGGTTCCCTCAGAATGCTTGTTGAGATTTATTACTACACTCATGCTCATAATTTAAGGATAATGCTGATACATGGTGAAACAACGCTCTGGTGGGCGGTTTGCGGGTTTAAATCACCTCGGGGTATGACCATGCGGTGCGTTTGACCAGTGGTCGTCGCACGGTGGCGCTGGCAGCAGTCCACATACGCAGAGGGGTGTTGGTGCATGGCAGAGTATGGTGCAGCGGGTAAGTGTGCAGACGTTTTCAGACGTGCTAATGGTGACTGAGTGTTGAAAATGGCTCAAAGAACACATATTGATGACGTTATGAGGGCTAGAATACCAAGGCGACTGGAGGCTGGTCAAACACAGCAGGTCATAGCATGGGCCATCCGTGTGCCACAAAGTGTGATCTCAAGATTATGGCAACGATTCCAGCAGACAGGAAACGTGTCCAGGCGCTACAGTACGGAACGTCCACTGTGTACAACACCACAAGAAGACCGATATCTCACCATCAGTGCCCACAAACGGCCACAAAGCACTGCAGATAGCCTTGCTCGGGACCTTACCACAGCCACTGGAACAGTTGTCTCCAGACACACAGTCTACAGACAACTGAACAGACATGGTTTATTCGCCCAGAGATCTGGAAGGTGCATTCCACTGACCCCTGGTCACAGGAGAGCCAGTAAAGCCTGGTGTCAAGAACACAGTACATGGTCATTGGAACAGTGGTCCCAGGTTATGTTCACGGATCAGTCCAGGTATAGTCTGAACAGTGATTCTCGCCGGGTTTTCATCTGGCGTGAACCAGGAACCAGATACCAACCCCATAATGATGGTGTGGGGTGGGATTAGTATTGGTGGACGTACACCCCTGCCTGTCTTTGACAGAGGAACTGTAGTAGGGCAGCTGTTTCGGTACGTCATTTTGCACCAGCATGCCCGCCATTTCAGGGATGCAGTGGGTCCCACGTTCCTCCTGATGGATGATAACGCACGGCCCCACCGAGCTGCCATCGTGGAGGAGTACCTTGAAACAGAAGATATCAGGCGAATGGAGTGGCCTACCTGTTCTCCAGACTTAAACCCCATCAAGCATGCTCTCGGTAAACTTATCGCTGCACGTCTTCAAACCCCTAGGACACTTCAGAAGCTCCGACAGGCGCTGGTGCAAGAATGGGAGGCTATACCCCAGCAGCTGCTCGACCACCTGATCCAGAGTATGCCAATCCGTTGTGCGGCCTGTGTATGTGTGCATTGTGATCATATCCCACATTGATGTCGGGGTACATGCGTAGGAAACAGTGGTGTTTTGTAGTACACGTGTTTCGGAACGGTTTTCTCAACTTATGTCCAAAACTGTGGACTTACAGATCTGTGTCGTGTGTGTTCCCTATGTGCCTAGGCTATCTGCGCCACGTTGTGTGGCACCACATTTGCAATTATCCTTAATTTATGAGCATGAGTGTAGATCCTACAGTTCGTTGGTAGATTTGTGGAGCTATGTGGCAGCAGGTGTGTACACACATTACATTTAATCCCGGTAAATGACTGACCTTTGACCTTTGATTATGTACGCGGTGATTGCGCTCCATAGTGACCCAGATGGGAGATTCACTTAAGGCGGATTTAGTGGGCACGACATTAAAGGGATTTGACTGTTATGCTCCTCGAACCACGGTAGCACGATTCTGGCTTCGAGAAGAGGATAATTATACCGCTGAAATGGAAGACTCAAGCATGAAGGGATGCATTTAGTCCACAGCTAACATGGTGTCTTCGATTGCTACCACATGTCCCATGCACGCGTAGGAGAATTTTGCTACCACCAACCTGCGTCCGTGGCGCGATGTACGTTTCGAGCAACCATTTGCCGGGATGATGGCGTTTTGGAGACGACCATCGATCTGGTGTACCAAAAGCGTGGTTCTTCTGACGAGCCGACACGTTTCCAGTGATACACGGTCCAGTCTCGATGACCTCGAGTTCGCTAGATTCGTAATTGACGATGTCGTTGCTTCACCATGTGAACAGGTACGGATCGCCTGCTGCAGAGCCCATTGGTGAACAAGGTACGCTGAATGGTGCGCTCCGGAACACACGTGCTTCCACTGGCATTGTGCCCTTCCCTTAGAGGTGTCACAGATCGCCATCTTTACAGAGCAGACAAGCCTCAAGCCTCAGAACCCCCCCCCCCCCTCCTCCGTTCAGTGAACAGTCGTGGTGGACGTCCAACCGCTCAACGACTTTCCGTAGATGCTCACGATAGTAGTACGTGAACACTCTACCAGTAACTTAGCAGCTTTCTCCAATTGGAGCGCACATCTTCGCTAGGGTAATCCCCCATCCGGCTCTCCTCAGCTTACATACTTTTCTTACTGCGCCACGTTTCCGAAATGCCACCAGGAGGCATCCAACCTTGCAGTGGTCAGTGGACATAATGTTCTGGCTGATCAGTGTGTTCGCCTAAATACAAGTCGGAGATTGGGAACAAAGTGTCACGTTTCTTTGGCATAATCTGTGTAAACCTGCACCTTGCTTTGCTTCGAACTAACCGCTCAGAGACCGAGCGAGGTGGCGCAGTGATCAGCACACTGGCCTCGCATTCTGGAGGACGACGGTTCAATCTCGCCTCCAGCTATTCTGATTTAGGTTTTCCGTGATTTCCCTAAATCGCTCCAGGCAATTGCTGGGATGGTTCCTTTAAAAGTGCACGGCCGACTTCCTTCCCCAACCTTCCCTAATCCGATGAGTCCGCAGCTCGTGGTCGTGCGGTAGCGTTCTCGCTTCCCGCGCCCGGGTTCCCGGGTTCGATTCCCGGCGGGGTCAGGGCTTTTCTCTGCCTCGTGATGACTGGGTGTTGTGTGATGCCCTTAGGTTAGTTAGGTTTAAGTAGTTCTAAGTTCTAGGGGACTGATGACCATAGATGTTAAGTCCCATAGAGCTCAGAGCCATTTGAACCATTTGAATCCGATGAAACCGATGACCACGCTGTCTGGTCTCCTCCCCCAAAACCGACCCAACCCAACTTCTCAGTGCCGCTCGGAGTGGCCGCGCGGTTAGAGGCGCCATGTCACGGACTGCGCGGCCCCTCCCGCCGGAGCTTCGAGTCGTCCCTCGGGTTTGGATATGTGTGTGTTTTTCTTAGCATAAGTTAGTTTAAGTAGTGGGTAAGTCTAGGGACAGATGACCTCTACAGTTTGGTCCCTGAGGAATTCACACATATTTGAAGTGCTCAGTATTTGTAATGGTTTCGGCAGTGTGGTACCAGCGGAGGCAGTTTTGCACGAACTAGTTGCGTATTTCAGAAAAAGGAACAAACTAACATGCAGGGATGCAATGATCTCTACACGAGTTTTCGTCGATTAATCGGTCTCTTGTCCATTATCCCTGCTAAACTTAGACCACCAAGGACGCGATCAGAAGTAATTCAAGGAAACATTTTTCGTGGAAAAAGCACCTCTGGTGCATATAATACCGATCATCGCCTCCAATTCTTCCAGTGCTGTGGTCCAAGAGGAGTTTCTTATTCCATTTAGAACATTTGATCCAATGAGGGCATTCATGACCTACTCTCTGCCAACTAGGGAAAATCGACAAACCGGTTGTACCAGAACATAATCTTCAATCAGCCATGAAGCTCACCGCCATATGGACATTAGCTCTGCAGAGACCCTAAACAGTATTTTATCTTTGAAAAGATGACAACCGATTGTTAAGTTTTATTTTGAGAAGGATCATCTCTATGCGATTGCAGGTTCTCTCGACGTATTTCAGCTATGAACTCGGGTTATCAGCCGAGTGGCGTCGTCTTCTAGTCGCAACGTTTCAATGGATTGCGTATCCATCATCTTCGCCTACCACAGAGACTTACTGGACAGCGGTTTCTGCGGACTGTACTTCCAGATGTACATGATGATATCCGACTGAAGCAACGCCTCAACATGTTAGTCATGCATGACGGTGTTGTAGAGGACGTTTTCATTTACGAGTGCACCAGCTTCTGACACTGACGTATGGTCACCATTGGATAGGTAGAGGACGTTGCGACTAGAAGACGACGCTACTTGGCTGATAACCCGTGAAGATTCGTACGGATCATCTCTGCTTATCACATGTAACTCTGGCCACATCCCGTTTTTCTGCAGCATACAGAGTGTTCATTTTACGTGAAGACATCGAAATATCCGGAAGAATGCGCATCGGATCAAAAACAGTTATGATCTCAGTTTTTTTTGTCTTGGAGGGGGACATCCAACGATACCACGGTCGACCCACCACTCAAACCAATGCGTGACGTGTGTTGCTCATGCTTTGCGGGCTGTGTGATAGAACAGTGTACTGAAAGCAGCAGTGGTCCAGCTTTCATGTCCGTAGCAAGCCGAGATGGTGTTTGAGTACGGCCAAATAGAAGGAAACGGTGGAGAGGCAGCACGGCCATACCAAAGTAAGTCCTCTCACAGACACCAACCACAGGGCACAACATTTCAATTCTTTTTTCGTCCTTCTACACCGACGGACGTGCAGGGAGAAGGCGAACTGTGCGTACACCAGATCTAGAGGACCAGGTTCTACAGGATATTGAGGCAAACCTAGTACAAGTGACTCACCAACATGGTGTAAGCCAAAGTATAACTATGTGTATCCTGCATGACAACCTTCCTATCCCTATCACCTACAACGAGTGCAACGATTACAAGCAGCGGATTTCCCTCTGTGGGAAGATTTGTCGATGGTTTTTACACCAGACAATCACAATTATGTGATTCCTGTCGTCAGTCCTCTTAATACACTCCTGGAAATTGAAATAAGAACACCGTGAATTCATTGTCCCAGGAAGGGGAAACTCTATTGACACATTCCTGGGGTCAGATACATCACATGATCACACTGACAGAACCACAGGCACATAGACACAGGCAACAGAGCATGCACAATGTCGGCACTAGTACAGTGTATATCCACCTTTCGCAGCAATGCAGGCTGCTATTCTCCCATGGAGACGATCGTAAAGATGCTGGATGTAGTCCTGTGGAACGGCTTGCCATGCCATTTCCACCTGGCGCCTCAGTTGGACCATCGTTCGTGCTGGACGTGCAGACCGCGTGAGACGACGCTTCATCCAGTCCCAAACATGCTCAATGGGGGACAGATCCGGAGATCTTGCTGGCCAGGGTAGTTGACTTACACCTTCTAGAGCACGTTGGGTGGCACGGATTACATGCGGACGTGCATTGTCCTGTTGGAACAGCAAGTTCCCTACCCGGTCTAGGAATGGTAGAACGATGGGTTCGATGACGGTTTGGATGTTGAAAGGTGGCTACACTGTGCCACTGCGCCAGAGAGTGCGCCAAAGAGTACTATTAAGCCGCCTCCACAGTGCGTGTTAAGAGCTCATGGCAGTCAGTGCTACCAGAGAGCTCGTAGAGGACAGTGTGTGTTAAGAGTTCGTACTGAGATGTACTAGTGGGCACTGCTTGTCGTGAAGTCGGAGTAAGATGTTGTAGTAAAGAGTGTTGTTCCTTGTCTTATGCAGTGATTTGATGGGAGAGATAGCAGATGTTATTGTAATGAGTGCATTTCGTCAATATATGAAGGTAAAATTTATAATGTTCCTTTATTAGTTGTGTATCTGAAATAATGTGTCACTACAGGTTCAGTCAACAAAGCATCTGGCTTGTGTTCTTGGATTAGAGTGTAATTGTGATTTTCTTGCGTAATTATAGTTTTTCTAAATTTCTTTTGTCACGTCAGTATAGTTGGTATTAAAAAATTCTTGTCTTGTTGGAAAAGAACCGTGCCAGATGTGGGCGTTGAGTCACACTCCCACATACAGAACAGTTACTCTTGTGCTTGGATTTTGTAGGTTTTATAGTTGCTGGGGACTTAATTAATTAACTGTGTTTACGAAAATTTTCTTACATTGTTCTTTGCAGTCAGATTGCGTAATAATACTAGTCAGGGCCAACCGATTACGAGACACAGCGTAATCGGACATACAGCTACGAAAAAAAAAAATCATTTTCAATCATTTATTTAATTAAGCCCCCACGCACGTGGCGACCGCTGCTTCGGATCGTCCCTTGGATTCTTCTGATTGTGAAAATTGTAGACTGTAGTATTGTTGTAGTAATTTGTAGTTCAGTAATTGTAGTCTGTATTGAATGTGTAGATTTGGTAATTGGCATTCTTCTAATGGTATTTTTCAAATTTATTTTTTGTTGTTGTCTTGTATACGCGTTTGAAAATCCAGTGCAATTATTTCAATTGTTCGATTGATCGTGTCTGAGGGAGACATTGCATGTGAATGGTATTGTTGAGATAAAGAGTCACCGTGTGTAATTTTCGTACAGTGACGAATTCTTTGTATATTTTGTAAATGATTACGCGATCAATGAAAAAGGCAAAAATGATGGATAGTAAGAATGACGAAAATGTTAACATGGCGAACTCGCCAACAGAGGAAAACAGTATGATGGATAATGAAGTGGAAAACAATGTAATAAGTCGGGAAAATAGTCCGGAACCATTTCAAAATTTTTCGCAATCAGATAATTTACAGAATACGAGATTAACGATAGAAGATTCTGAAATAGTATCGAACACAGATAGCTTTATGACCATGCAGAAGGAAGTTAGTTTTGCGGGAAATGTTCGGGGCGAAAAGAATTTTGAACCATTAAATATGGAGCAGTTGATGGGTGCAATATTAAATTTGGGATCTGAATTAAAAACAGTGGCAACACGTTTAGAAACACGGATGGGAACAATGGAAACACGAATGGAAACTTTAGGATCTGAATTAAAAACAGATATGGGAACAATGGAAACACGGATGGGAACTTTGGAAACACGGATAGATTCACGAATAGGGACATGTTTCAAAAATATGAAAGATGAATTAAAGAAAGAAATCAGGGAAGAAGTACAACCGATTCTGAATTCTCACAATAATAGATTAATTGCAGTAGAAATCAGACAAAGGGAACAGGATAGAGAACAGGAAGAAAGAGATGGCGTGATAGTACAGAAATTTTCAGAGTTAAATTTACAACGTGCACAAGACAAGGAAGAAATAATTGAAAGAATTGAGGAATCCGTACCAAATGACAGAATAAATAACTTAACGCAACAGTGTGAACACTTAACTACCAAATGTGACAATACTGAAACCCGAGTCGCGACACTTACGGAAGACGTAAATAAACAGAAAGAACAATTAGGTGACTTATCGGAAAGAGTTGAGGAAATTTCAGATAAATTGACAAATCTTAGTTTACATGGGGACAGAGATTCGGATGATACAGCCCCATTACCATTTGCAGAAACCGAAGAGTATCAGAACATAAATAAGCATGTTGAGAATCAGGGAAAATTTAATGAACGCGTGAAAAAGGAATTTGAGGTTTTAAAAAAGCACGTCAAACAAATAGAAGGCGAAATTGTAGGAAAAGACAGTAGAAGAAACTTAGATTCACAGATAGCAGAGGGGTATGAAGAAAGTAATTTATTTCATTTACGGGATGCAACAAGAGAGCGCCAGGCGCGCGAACTTTACAATAATCGACATTCGGACTGGGACAGACGCGGTAGGTCTTTGTCGCCACGAGGCGAAAACTTTGATTATAAACACTTTTTGACTGTCCGGAAATTTAAGATCTTCCGCAACTCTAAGAATGACATACATCCATGTGCATGGTTAGATCAATTTATGTACGCACTTCCACCAAATTGGCCACTAAGTCACAAACTGGAATTTATGTGTGGATATTTAGAAAACGAACCGGCGACGCGGATGCGCGCAATCATTAGAGATTGTAATAACCTAAATGATTTTTATCATGCATTTCTATCGGCATATTGGTCCGAAAACACGCAAGACAGAGTCAAACACAGTCTTATTATGCAGCGTAATTTCAAACAGTCTGAGTTCCGCACGCCAGCGGAATATTTTGAAGACATGATTCGAAAGAATCAGTTCCTTTCCAACCCTTATAGTCCGACTGAATTAATTCGCATTTGTTTAACTAAGCTGCCACAATCCATAAGACAAATTGCTTTAGCCGGAAGATGTAAAGACGACATTGAGACTTTTAAGACTTTGCTACAAGAACTCGAGTACGACAATGACGACGGGACTACCTGTAATTTTTTCAGTAACAGTAATTATGATAGATTTTCAGAGAAAAGGGACAGTGATCGGAAAGGGCGTTATATGGGTAACTTTGAGAATGACAGACGTAACAGACAGGACAATAGATACCAGCCTTATGACAATAACAGACGTTCTAACAGAAATTACACAGACAATTATAGTGACGGTAATTCGTACCGGAATGATCAATCATACGGAAACAGTAATCGGCATTATCGAGACAGAAATTATTCATACAGTAATAGAAATTCTTACTACAGAAATAACCAGGGTAGTAGATGCAACAATAATTTCAGAAGTGACAGTCGAAACTACACTAGAAGTAGCTATGCAGACAGACAGGAAAACAGAAATTTTAATAACAGACACAACCAAGAATTTGTATCTAACAGACAGGAGGGACCTAATTGGCATCCTCCACGTGACAGAACTTCTGAGAGACAAGTGCAAATCGTAGAAATGGATCCGCGAAATGACGCGAATACTCAAAGACGTGACGCAAACAATCGACAATGACTTGTAGCTTCGGCTTCTGGCAGCAATATAGACGGTTCAGAAAGTAATGACACTACGACTTTACACTACGTACGCCTGGAAGACATGAGAGACATTTTATTAGACGAAAAGGAAAATAATGTAGACGCATTTTTACACCCTGTTATTGAAGTATGTGTGGGTAAGAATAAGTTCACTGCAGTTTTAGATTCTGGGAGCCCATTGAATGTCATTAGTGAATCAGTTTTTCGTATATGTGAAAGAACTATTGCCTGTCCTGTGTTACCTATTTCTAAAACTACAATTCGAGGTGCTATTTCTGGAAAAAGTGTGGAGGTCAAACAACAGACCAATTTAAATTTCATTTGTCAAGGATACGAATTTTCTGCTAATTTTATTATTGTTCCATTACTCAGTACACAAATTATATTAGGTATGGAGTTTCTTAACGCACATAAGGCAATTTTGAACTTTAAAGAAGGAAGTGTAAATTTGACTGTTGCTGGAATGCCGAAATGTTTAAAATTTTTCGAGTGTTTAACAAGATCTGAGTCAGATACAAAATGTTTAAGGTTTCTTACTTCTGATGTTTTCGTTGAGCATTATGACGACAATGTGTTTATTCATGATAATGACAACAGATACAGAGACGCGATGGATGATATAATTAATAGCGAAGAATTAATTAACGAAAAGGTTAAGAAAGCTGAAGTGCCAGATGACGTTGCAAGAGAAGAGCTGCACCACATTTTGACTTCACATGCTACAGTGTTTAGTCATCACACAGGAACTATAAAAGGCTTACAATATTTATTTAAAGTAAAAGAACACACACCATTTCGCGGGAAAACGTACGCTATTCCTTTGGCTTACAGAGACAAGGTTAAGAATGAACTTCAGTACATGTTAGATCAGGGCATTATTGAGCCTGCAGTCAGTCCTTATACTAGCCCATTACACGTTGTTCTTAAAAAGGATGGATCAATTCGTCTGGTTCTGGATTCCAGACAGATAAATAATATCATTATTCCTGAAACTGACCGCCCACAAAATTTAGATGAACTTCTTCAACATTTCCATGGAATTAAAGTTTTGTCCACGATTGATATGCGCGCAAGTTTTTGGCAAATAGAACTCCACCCTGACTGTAGAAAATACACTGCCTTTTTAGCCTTTGGTAACTGTTACCAATTTCGGAAATTACCGTTTGGACTTACTGTATCTTCAGCAGCATTTATTCGTAGCCTAAATGAAATTTTACCTGTTTATCTTCGTGACAATATTACTTCTTATGTTGACGACATTCTTATTGCTAAACGTTCTTGGAGTGAACACAACAAAATTTTGGATTCATTATTACGTATTTTTGCACGAGTTGGCATGACAGTGAACTTGGAAAAATCTGAATTTGGTCGTTCTCAGGTGAAATTTCTCGGCCACATTATTTCTACAGAAGGTATTCTTCCTGATCCAGAAAAATTAGACGCTATTCGTAATTATGCCGTTCCTACTACAAAACGTGACGTTCGTAGTTTCCTTGGTGTCTGTAATTTTCTTAGACGCTTTGTTAAATTGGACGATTTGGCCACACCACGTTTATGTGAACTATCTGGAAAGAAATCTAATTGGTGTTGGGATGAGGAAGCTCAGTCAGAATTTGAACAGCTTCGAGATGCTTTAGTTGCTGCTCCACTTCTTTCACATCCGGATTTATCTAAAGAATTTTGTTTGGCAACGGACTCATCATACAAAGGCCTAGGAGCACATTTATTTCAAGAGATAGAAGAAAACGGCGTTGTAGTACAGAAGACTATTGCATTTGGAAGTCGCGTTCTCTCTAAATCCGAAAAGAATTATTCGATTACGGAACTTGAAGCTTTGGCTGTTGTTTGGGCTTTCACAAAATTTCGCACATTTTTGTTTGGCAGACATACTAAGGTTTACACCGATCATCGAGCTCTGGAATTTCTTATGTTGACAAAATTAACTCACGGCAGATTGTCACGATGGGCGTTGTACCTACAGGAATTTGACTTTAGTATTGTTTACATACAGGGTTCTTCTAATATTGTTGCCGATGCTTTATCACGTGCACCTATGGGTTTGAAACAAAGTGCTGAAGAGGACTGCAAGGAAAACAATTTTTGTTTGATGTATATTCAAGGTGTTGCTTTTGAGAACTTTATTTCGTCTTCGCTCCAGGACATCGCTAAGGAGCAAAATAAGGATCCAATCTGGAAGGACATTAAGGAGAAGTGGAGGAGAAAGGAAAGCGTAGCGATTAGACAGCATTATCTAGTTCGCAATGACATTCTTTTTAAACGGAAATCGGTCGACAACTCTGTTTGGTTAGTTTGTATTCCTGATGAGTGGGTCAATAAATTGATTTGGTATACGCATCTCAGTTATGCACACTTTGGTTCCCGAAAATGCTTTCATAAATTACGAGAAAATTGCTACTTCAGTAATATGGAAAAACGTATTCGATCTGTTCTTGCCAAATGTAAATTATGTCAAATGGCTAAGCCTCCAACGATTTCTCACAGAGCACCGTTGTTTCCCATCATTCCAGCGAAATTAAAGGAGATGGCTGCAGTCGATTTGTTTGGTCCAGTGGTTCGTTCTACTAATGGTTTTACGTACATTTTCGTAGCAGTGGAACTGACGTCAAAATATGTGTGTTTTACACCTTTACGCAAAGCAACAGCTCGTTCAGTATCTAATGCTTTCCTCAAACATTTTCTTAAAGAAGTCGGTCACGTTGACAAGGTTATATCAGATAATGGATCACAGTTTCGTTCTAAAATTTGGCTTCGTACTCTACAGCGTCGTAAAATTAAACCAATTTTCATTTCACTTTTTCACCCTCAATCTAATGCTTCAGAGAGATGGATGAAGGAAATCAATAAATTGTGCCGTCTTTATTGTCATCAGAATCACAGAACTTGGGATCAGTATCTTCATAGTTTTCAAAATATTCTGAATGAACTTCCTAATGATTCAACTTCTTTACCGCCTATACTGACATTAAAAAATAAAGTGCCAACAAATCGCATATCTGAAATCATTCCTTTTCCGCCTTCACGGAAACTGCGGCATTCTGAAGTTGTCAACCTGGCTCTACGAAATATTGCGTCTGCGGCTGCAAGAAGAGAGAAATCAGCTAAACGTCCTGGTCGTTTAAAAATCTTATCAGTTGGTCAAAAAGTGTTAATTAAGTCTCACCGTTTGTCGCACAAAGGAAAAGGCTTGTGTCGCAAATTTTTTCTGCTTTATAAGGGTCCATATAGAATTCGTAAAATTATTCATGATAACACTGTCGAAGTAGAAACTCTTAAATCTCGACGTTCTAAAGGAATACATCATATATCAAACGTTAAAATTTTTGTGGAATGACATACTTGTGAGAAACTAACAGCTACATGTAAACACGCAGAGAGTACAAGGATACCGCGCTGTGTTTTGGCGGCGGCACATACTCAAAGCAACAGTCAAGTCTGCGCGCCGCACAAGGCAGTCGTTGACCGCAAACAATTGCTTCCTACGTCACGCGCCTACAGCTGATCGAGCGCTCAGTGCGAATGCACTGACAGCCGTAAACAAATACACAGTCTAATTTCTCCGACTAAATTCTGTATAAAGCTATAAGGACTTGTTGAATTGTGTTATTAACATTCAGTATTTTGCAGGATACGGTTCTATAAAATATTTAAGACCTTCAGGTAAATTCTGTGCGTGTCCGACGTTAAGACGACCTGCTATCGAGAAATTTTCAGGAAGAATGTAATTTCGAAGAAGAAACTAATTAACTAAAAAAGGTAACTGTTAATTGAGTTCATTTTACAGGTAACCTATTTCCACTTAGGTACGTACTTTAGACGTAATTTGCTGCTCGCGATTACGTGATTCATACTTTGTGCTAATTTCATGTTCTATGAATTTACGAGTGAAGCGACGCGCTTGCGTACGTTAACTGAATTTGACAATGATTATTAATGAACTGGGTTGTGACTTGTATATATTATGCATCGCTTGGCTGCTATGCTTTTTCACTGACTGATTTTGACAATTACTGATTAATGAACTGGGTTGTAACTTGTGTATATTATGCATCGCTTGGCTGCTATGCTTTTTCACTGATGTCATATTTTTCTATTATGTGCCTGCTGTGCTTATTTATTTAAATTATAGTTGTCACCTGATTAGTTGTGCTGATATGTATGTAAGTTATACTTTGTGATTTATCTGCTTGCGCCTCCATGTTTACTTGCTAAGATGACATATGAACATTTATTTGCTTATGCTGATATGTTGCTAATGACCTGTTTATTACGTAAGATATATGTTTACAGCTATGCTTATGGATTACATATTTACACATTTCTGTTTTGTTGTCATAACTACTCTTCAATTTAGACTATAGCAATGCTGATGTACAGTGTACGAACATAGAGTTTAGGTCACCCTACTGTATTAATTATAGATTGTTCGCTTGGCAGAGCCTCGTTGTAGGAATTGTGCTGCATCCACTTGTTGACATTCTGTTCTTTACTGGTCTATTTACTCGCTATTGCTTGTTTTGCTTACGCTCAGTGCCTTATATTTTTAAGATAAGAAAATTCACTGCTATAATTCGACGAACGACATTAGTACAAGAAAGTCATTGAAGTCACATGAGCTGAGGTTTTATGGAAGCTGTATAAATTTATGCAAATAGGAAGGAGGCTAACGACATGACAGACCGAAACTAGGTTTAGACCATTAACAATTATTAGACTGCATTTTTCGTAAGCAATTGAAATAGGAAGTGACACTTGACACAAAAAATACTCCACATGTTTGCTTCTGCTATGATTCTTGAAGTGGTGTACACACTGTGAAATATTATGATCATTCACACTCCGTAATCGTACTTAATTACTGAGAGTTATTCGAACTAAGTCTGTTAGAGGTCAGGTATGCATTTCTTTCATTTAATGATGGACGAGGAACCAAAATGTATCTTATAATTTATAATGAGTAGAAAATTTGGGTCAGATGGATTACACAGAGGTTGTGTGTTGACAATGTGTCTTCGGATTGTATGAGATGATGAGGTTTGCATTAGGATTTTATCTGTACTTGTTCGAGGAGACTGACTAGAGGAAAGAGTTGTTATGGAAGTGAAATGATATTGGTGCTGAGGTTTATATGTAGCGACGTATTATTGAGGTATAGAGATTATATGAAGTTGATGATTATGGAGTTTTTGTGGACAAGAGGTAAGGTAAATGATATTGATGATAAGAGTTATATGTATCGACGTATTGAAGAAGTATTAGTGACGTATTGAGATTATGTGATGCTGTTGATTATTGGAGTTTTGGTGTATAAGAGGTAAAGTAAGTGAGGAGCATATTTTTTTTTGTTGGTCTTATGGAACAAGGAGGATGAAGATACCAGACTAGAACACTAAAGTAGAAGGAAGATAGTCTATACACACACTTTGTTAAATAACTAAGCAGTATATACTTTTTTATGGAAAAAGGAAGTAATTGCATATCTTGGCTCACTGACAGTTGTTCAACAACAGTACATTTTGATCTGGCTTGGCAAACATTGGTCTTGACATGATGACTATGACGTTGACTAACTATTATTGAC
Organism: Schistocerca piceifrons; assembly: GCF_021461385.2. NCBI lineage: Eukaryota > Metazoa > Arthropoda > Insecta > Orthoptera > Acrididae > Schistocerca > Schistocerca piceifrons. Next base: position 153,935,379 of record NC_060146.1, on the reverse strand, counting down.
TGTTATACATTGCTGCCAGTACTACTTGATACACATGATGAACATCAGATTTTGACAGAATTACATTTACACAATTAACACTATTCAATTACACAGTAGTACTTAATGTGGATGAGAGATGAGTGAGTGTGTTTTGTGTGTTTTCCTTTCCTAATCCTAACCACCTATCTCCTAAATATTATTTTATTTGTTTGTAGTGGCTTGCACTGACACCCATAAATATTATAGGTTTATTGGTATTTGTGTATTGTAATAGTTAATAGGACAATTATCTGACATCATTTGTGTGTTTGTTATGATTTGTATGTTACTGTAAAAGCATTTGTATGTGTATTCCAACTATTGTTCATGCCTGAACTGTCTGATTAGTGAAGATAAATATTCTGAACTGTTACCTGCACTTTTCAACATGATGTGTGACATTAGGACATGTTTAATTTGTGCTCATAAACTCTGATGGACAGTGTGATCAGTGCTAGTGAGTTTGATCGAACTGCTTCTGCAGAGAGATGTGACTTTTTGCTGTCTGCACCTACTCAATATTGCTGGGTGCCACTGATGGACTGCTTCTACTGAAAAGATGTCCCCTGTTGCTGTGTGCACCTGATCAACATTGCTGATGCCACTAATGGACTGCTTCTACTGAAATGGTGTCACTTGTTGGTGTCTGCACCTGCTCTCAACATTGCTGGGTACAACTGATGAACTGTTTTTACTGAAATGAAGTCACTTGTTGCTGTCTGCACCTACTCAACATTGCTGGGTGCCTCTGATGGACTGCTTCTACTGAACTAATGTGACTTGTTGCTGTGTGTACCTCTTGAACTTTACTGGGTGCCACAGATGGAACTGCTTCTACTGAAATAATGTCACTTGTTGCTGTCTGCACCTGCTCAACATTGCTGGGTGCAACTGATGGACTGCTTCTACTGAAATGGTGTCACTTGTTGGTGTCTGCACCTGCTCTCAACATTGCTGGGTGCAACTGATGAACTGTTTTTACTGAAATGAAGTCACTTGTTGCTGTCTGCACCTACTCAACATTGCTGGGTGCCTCTGATGGACTGCTTCTACTGAACTAATGTGACTTGTTGCTGTGTGTACCTCTTGAACTTTACTGGGTGCCACAGATGGAACTGCTTCTACTGAAATAATGTCACTTGTTGCTGTCTGCACCTGCTCAACATTGCTGGGTGCAACTGATGGACTGCTTCTACTGAAATGGTGTCACTTGTTGGTGTCTGCACCTGCTCTCAACATTGCTGGGTGCAACTGATGAACTGTTTTTGCTGAAATGAAGTCACTTGTTGCTGTCTGCACCTACTCAACATTGCTGGGTGCCTCTGATGGACTGCTTCTACTGAACTAATGTGACTTGTTGCTGTGTGTACCTCTGGAACTTTACTGGGTGCAACAGATGGAACTGCTTCTACTGAAATAATGTCACTTGTTGCTGTCTGCACCTACTTAACATTGCTGGGTGCATCTAATGAACTGTTTCTACTGAAATGAAGTCACTTGTTGCTGTCTGCACCTACTCAACATTGCTGGGTACCTCTGATGGATTGCCTCTACTGAACTAATGTGACTTGTTGCTGGGTGTACCTGCTAAACTTTACTGGGTGCAATTGATGGACTGCTTCTACTAAAAAGATGTCACCTGTTAGTGTCTTTTTTTTTGTATAAACTAATCATTGCAAGCATATTATGTGAACATTTGTATAAACTGATTTTTTGTATATTGTGTAAACTATTATGTAAAGTCACATGTATGAAAAGAAGTTGTATTGCTTACTGTATTTCATATGTTAGGTTAGTGAAAGGTCAGTGCAAAGCCAAAATTTTTAACTAATTATGTGATATTTAGGTATTAATATTATCTTTTGTTTTTGTCTGTATTTTTCTGGACGAATTTGGTGGTATTTTCACCACCAATGCTGGCAAAAATACCATCAAATTCTGGCCTGTGGAGGAGGGGCATATGAAAGGTGGCTACACTGTGCCACTGCGCCAGAGAGTGCGCCAAAGAGTACTATTAAGCCGCCTCCACAGTGCGTGTTAAGAGCTCATGGCAGTCAGTGCTACCAGAGAGCTCGTAGAGGACAGTGTGTGTTAAGAGTTCGTACTGAGATGTACTAGTGGGCACTGCTTGTCGTGAAGTCGGAGTGAGATGTTGTAGTAAAGAGTGTTGTTCCTTGTCTTATGCAGTGATTTGATGGGAGAGATAGCAGATGTTATTGTAATGAGTGCATTTCGTCAATATATGAAGGTAAAATTTATAATGTTCCTTTATTAGTTGTGTATCTGAAATAATGTGTCACTACAGGTTCAGTCAACAAAGCATCTGGCTTGTGTTCTTGGATTAGAGTGTAATTGTGATTTTCTTGCGTAATTATAGTTTTTCTAAATTTCTTTTGTCACGTCAGTATAGTTGGTATTAAAAAATTCTTGTCTTGTTGGAAAAGAACCGTGCCAGATGTGGGCGTTGAGTCACACTCCCACATACAGAACAGTTACTCTTGTGCTTGGATTTTGTAGGTTTTATAGTTGCTGGGGACTTAATTAATTAACTGTGTTTACGAAAATTTTCTTACATTGTTCTTTGCAGTCAGATTGCGTAATAATACTAGTCAGGGCCAACCGATTACGAGACACAGCGTAATCGGACATACAGCTACGAAAAAAAAAAAATCATTTTCAATCATTTATTTAATTAAGCCCCCATGCAATGTACCGTGCACTATTCAGTGTCCCCTCGACGATCACCAGTGGTGTACGGCCAGTGTAGGAGATCGCTCCCCACACCATGATGCCGGGTGTTGGCCCTGTGTGCCTCGGTCGTATGCAGTCCTGATTGTGGCGCTCACCTGCACGGCGCCAAACACGCATACGACCATCATTGGCACCAAGGCAGAAGCGACTCTCATCGCTGAAGACGACACGTCTCCATTCGTCCCTCCATTCACGCCTGGCGCGACACCACTGGAGGCGGGCTGCACGATGTTGGGGCGTGAGCGGAAGACGGCCTAACGGTGTGCGGGACCGTAGCCCAGCTTCATGGAGACGGTTGCGAATGGTCCTCGCCGATACCCCAGGAGCAACAGTGTCCCTAATTTGCTGGGAAGTGGCGGTGCGGTCCCCTACGGCACTGCGTAGGATCCTACGGTCTTGGCGTGCATCCGTGCGTCGCTGCGGTCCGGTCCCAGGTCGACGGGCACGTGCACCTTCTGCCGACCACTGGCGACAACATCGATGTACTGTGGAGACCTCACGCCCCACGTGTTGAGCAATTCGGCGGTTCGTCCACCCGGCCTCCCGCATGCCCGCTATACGCCCTCGCTCAAAGTCCGTCAACTGCACATACGGTTCACGTCCACGCTGTCGCGGCATGCTACCAGTGTTAAAGACTGCGATGGAGCTCCGTATGCCACGGCAAACTGGCTGACACTGACGGCGGCGGTTCACAAATGCTGCGCAGCTAGCGCCATTCGACGGCCAACACCGCGGTTCCTGGTGTGTCCGCTGTGCCGTGCGTGTCATCATTGCTTGTACAGCCCTCTCGCAGTGTCCGGAGCAAGTATGGTGGGTCTGACACACCGGTGTCAATGTGTTCTTTTTTCCATTTCCAGGAGTGTAGATTAAGTCTGCGTAATCGTCATTTATGAGCTGCAGATAATCCTTGGGGAATGGTTGAGGCGTATCATTAATGTCAGTTTAGCATCAATGTGCGGGCAGGGATTCACACTTGGACCAGTTATTATACCACAACGCCTTGACAGAGAAATGTACCCGGACTTCCTGCAGAATATTCTGCTTGGGATGCAGTAGAACGTGCCTTTAGCAATACAACAGGTTATATGGTTTCTACATGACGGAGCTGAACCACAGTTTCGCATTACAGTTGGTGAATGAAGATGATGCCACTCCATGGGCTGCCTTTCTATTTCCGGCGCAAAGTGGTGCACCGAGCTTTCGTCCCCCGTAACGATCCGTGACAGAAAGGCCTCTCCGTCGGTCTCAAAACGTTCCAACAATTCAGATGAAATGGCCTTTCTTTAAACCTTGCGGTCTGCCCTGAGCTTTCGTGGAACCCATCGTGAACACCTCTTTGAACATCCGACAGTGTCGATCGTTGCAGACGCACTTCCAATGCTGACCGACAACTGTGAAGCCAATTGTCGAGTTGTGATGCGCCTGCCGGCACGAATAATGGCATTCACACGATTCAGCACGTCTGGATCAGTGGCTGTGATAGGACTTTCAGTGCGTGGCTGATCGTGGTTCTCTATCTCTGCATTTCCTGAGACTGTAACTTCAAATGTTCAAATGCGGGTTAATGCCTAAGAGACCAAACTGCTTAGGTCATCGGTGCCTAGACTTACACACTACTTAAACTAACTTATGCCAAGAACAACACACACACCCATGCCCGAAAGAGGGCTCTGACCTCCGGCGGGAGGGGTCGCGATGTCCGTGACATGACGCCTCAAACCGAACGGCCACTCCGCGCGGCAAGTTGTAACCTTCTCTACCCATCACCCAACCGTACTCCTATCAACTGAAACGTCGCCACACACTGCACAAAAATGTTTATGGATGTTCACCACGGTTTCTTTTTCTACACACAGGAATTCGATAACAGCACGCTGCTTGTAACTAGAGTCGTATGTAGAGGCCATTTTGACGTTGTACTACGGCTCTGCCCTCTGTCAGAACGCTCGAAATATCACCAGCGCACTGAACAAACATCAAATGTGAGACCACAACAAGGACGTTTGTCTATGTATATTAATGGTTCAAATGGCTCTGAGCACTATGGACTTAACTGCTGAGGTCATCAGTCCCCTAGAACTTAGAACTACTTAAACCTAACTAACCTAAGGACATCACACACATCCACGCCCGAGACAGGATCCGAACCTGCGACCGTAGCAGTCGCGCGGTTCCAGACTGTAGTGCCTAGAACCGCTCGGCCACCCCGGCCGCCCAATGTATATTAATGTCTTTTTAAAAAAAAAAATGTGGGACACTATTTGACCTTCGTATTTCTGTTAACGTTCCTTGTGCATATTTCTTTTCTCGTCTCATAATTCTGCTCGCAGAAGCAATGCATAAAATTCATAGTTGTACCGCTGCTTTTAAGCGCATGTGTGGAAACTGAAAGGTCGCAGGATAGAATCTCGGTCGGACCAAGGATTTATCAGGCTGCATTTTAGCCTACCATTCAACTATAACTCATGGGGATATTCGCTAGAGATGACACATAGCTCAGATTCCACATTAAAGTGTAGATTCCCCTTTCTTGACTGGATAACTATGCTGGAGATAAGCAAGCCACCAAAGTGGCGTCCAATAGAAAGACCTGCACCAAGCCACTGAGACATACGGAATTATTGTTACTAGTATCGTCTGCGATCTGAAATCGAGCCACAGTGTTTATAAAGTATTGAAAGTGAATTTTTTAATATAGTTGTCAGAATCTATTCATACGCAGATTCTTATTTCTTACCTGAACACTATGCAGAATTTTTGTTCTTAAATGAGTGCTATGAGGAAAAGAACGTTGTGAACGACCACAGGTAGAAGTTGTTGGGCCTAAATTTCACCCTCAAAACAGACCATAGGAAGTGCTGCAGTGTAGCTACGAATATCATCGAATTAATTCCTTCATTTCTCTTTAATCGTTCGATCATTCGAAGTGCATCCTTGATACAGTCTGTTGAAAAATAACTTCTGTGTTAACAGCGGCAAATTAACCTTATCCTTGTGACAAAACAATGTTAATTTCGTTTATCACATAAAACAATCGCAGATGCGGAATGTTTTGCGTTACAAAATCTGTACTGTAAATTCATCTAATCGCAATTATCACTCGCAAAATTATGTTCAGTGCACATTTAAATGTATCTTTCAAAACATCACGTAAAGTAACCTCAGATGCGAAATGTTTTTGATTACAAAATCTGCAACTGTAAATTCATCAAATCGCAATTATTACTCGCAAAATTATGTGGAATTACATTCGGTGCATATGTAAAAATATCTTTCACAACAAGAATAATCGTTATCAATGTCCTATTACTTTGTCTAAGCAAAAAATTGTCTCTCTCTAGCTCAATGTTTTTCAGTTTCACTTGTTGAAGTTCTTCTTCGAGGCACAGCCGAAAACAAATACAGTTCTCGTGGAGTAAGGGTAGTCGTAACTCTTCAAATTGTAGCAATTGAAAATCAAAAAACTTACTTCAGAATTAGTGGTAACGGCATCTGATGAACACAAAGCTACTTCCGTTTACTCTTACTCAGAAGTGAGCGAAGAAACGTCAATATACAGCGAGATGTACAGTCTTTGTTGCCGCCTAAGGCTTCTTTACTACGACGTATTGTTTTCAACGACGTAGCAGTTTGGTATCGCAGCTGCACACGCGTGCCAGGCATGCGTGTGCAGCTGCGAATGGCCGGCCGGAGGGGCCGAGCGGTTATAGGCGCTACAGTCTGGGGCCGCGCGACCGCTACGGTCGCAGGTTCGAATTCTGCCTCGGGCGTGGATGTGTGTGATGTCCTTAGGTTAGTTAGGTTTAAGTACTTATAAGTTCTAGGGGACTGATGACCTCAGAAGTTAAGTCCCATAGTGCTCAGAGCTATTTGAACCATTTTGAACTGCGAATGGACTAATGGTTCAAATGGCTCTGAGCACTATGGGACTTGACTGCAGTGGTCATCAGTCCCCTAGAACTTAGAACTACTTAAACCTAACTAACCTAAGGACATCACACACATCCATGCCCGAGGCAGGATTCGAACCTGCGACCGTAGCGGTCGCGCGGCCCCAGACTGGAGCGCCTAGAACCGCTCGGCCACTACGGCCGGCGCGAATGGACTATCTGCAGTATATAACCACCAACATCCCTACAATAATGTGATTTCGCGAACGGTTGTTGCTTTCAGCCGTCCTTTCTAGCGTAGCACCTCATCGGTACTGGGTAGAAGAAGTTACTACCAGTATGAGAGACAGAGCGAAAGTGTTCTAAAGTGTCTACTTACTTTCTTTCCTCTCTTACCGGCTACGTACACCCGTGATTTGCGACTTGTGCACATCTGCGGCAGGGAATATCACAAGTTCTGCACTGAATCTTATAAGATGCAAAATATATAGGGCAGACAGGAAGATCATTCGCGATCCGGTATAAAGAACACAAAGATGCGTTCAGGTTAGGAAATTATGACAAATCAGATGTTGCGAACCATATACATGAAACAGGCTATATATTTTGCATCACAAGTTCTGCACTGAATCTTTGTTGTTGTTGTTGTGGTCTTCAGTCCTGAGACTGGTTTGATGCAGCTCTCCATGCTACTCTATCCTGTGCAAGCTTCTTCATCTCCCAGTACCTACTGCAACCTACATCCTTCTGAATCTGTTTAGTGTATTCATCTCTTGGTCTCCCTCTACGATTTTTACCCTCCACGCTGCCCTCCAATGCTAAATTTGTGATCCCTTGATGCCTCAAAACATGTCCTACCAACCGATCCCTTCTTCTAGTCAAGTTGTGCCACAAACTTCTCTTCTCCCCAATCCTATTCAATACCTCCTCATTAGTTACGTGATCTACCCACCTTATCTTCAGCATTCTTCTGTAGCACCACATTTCGAAAGCTTCTATTCTCTTCTTGTCCAAACTGGTTATCATCCATGTTTCACTTCCATACATGGCTACACTCCATACAAATACTTTCAGAAACGACTTCCTGACACTTAAATCTATACTCGATGTTAACAAATTTCTCTTCTTCAGAAACGATTTCCTTGCCATTGCCAGTCTACATTTTATATCCTCTCTACTTCGACCATCATCAGTTATTTTACTCCCTAAATAGCAAAACTCCTTTACTACTTTAAGTGTCTCATTTCCTAATCTAATCCCCTCAGCATCACCCGATTTAATTTGACTACATTCCATTATCCTCGTTTTGCTTTTGTTGATGTTCATCTTATATCCTCCTTTCAAGACACTGTCCATTCCGTTCAAAGTCCTTTGCTGTCTCTGACAGAATTACAATGTCATCGGCGAACCTCAAAGTTTTTACTTCTTCTCCATGAATTTTAATACCTACTCCGAATTTTTCTTTTGTTTCCTTTACTGCTTGCTCAATATACAGATTGAATAACATCGGGGAGAGGCTACAACCCTGTCTCACTCCTTTCCCAACCAATGCTTCCCTTTCATGCCCCTCGACTCTTATAACTGCCATCTGGTTTCTGTACAAATTGTAAATAGCCTTTCGCTCCCTGTATTTTACCCCTGCCACCTTCAGAATTTGAAAGAGAGTATTCCAAAAAAAAAAAAATGGTTCAAATGGCTCTGAGCACTATGGGACTCAACTGCTGAGGTCATTAGTCCCCTAGAACTTAGAACTAGTTAAACCTAACTAACCTAAGGACATCACAAACATCCATGCCCGAGGCAGGATTCGAACCTGCGACCGTAGCGAGAGAGTATTCCAGTTAACGTTGTCAAAAGCTTTCTCTAAGTCTACAAATGCTAGAAACGTAGGTTTGCCTTTTCTTAATCTTTCTTCTAAGATAAGTCGTAAGGTTAGTATTGCCTCACGTGTTCAAACATTTCTACGGAATCCAAACTGATCTTCCCCGAGGTCCGCTTCTACCAGTTTTTCCATTCGTCTGTAAAGAATTCGCGTCAGTATTTTGCAGCTGTGACTTATTAAACTGATAGTTCGGTAATTTTCACATCTGTCAACACCTGCTTTCTTTGGGATTGGAATTATTATATTCTTCTTGAAGTCTGTGGGTATTTCGCCTGTCTCATACATCTTGCTCACCAGATGGTAGAGTTTTGTCATGACTGGCTCTCCCAAGGCCATCAGTAGTTCTAATGGAATGTTGTCTACTCCCGGGGCCTTGTTTCGATTCAGGTCTTTCAGCGCTCTGTCAAACTCTTCACGCAGTATCTTATCTCCCATTTCATCTTCATCTACATCCTCTTCCATTTCCATAATATTGTCCTCAAGTACATCGCCCTTGTATAAACCCTCTATATACTCCTTCCACCTTTCTGCCTTCCCCTCTTTGCTTAGAACTAGGTTGCCATCTGAGCTCTTGATATTCATACAAGTGGTTCTCTTCTCTCCAAAGGTCTCTTTAATTTTCCTGTAGGCAGTATCTATCTTACCCCTGGTGAGACAAGCCTCTACATCCTTACATTTGTCCTCTAGCCATCCCTGCTTAGCCATTTTGCACTTCCTGTCGATCTCATTTTTGAGACGTTTGTATTACTTTTTGCCTGCTTCATTTATTGCATTTTTATATTTTCTCCTTTCATCAATGAAATTCAATATTTCTTCTGTTACCCAAGGATTTCTATTAGCCCTCGTCTTTTTACCTACTTGATCGTCTGCTGCCTTCACTACTTCATCCCTCAGAGCTACCCATTCTTCTTCTACTGTATTTCTTTCCCCCATTCCTGTCAATTGTTCCCTTATGCTCTCCCTGAAACTCTCTACAACCTCTGGTTCTTTCAGTTTATCCAGGTCCCATCTCCTTAAGTTCCCGCCTTTTTGCAGTTTCTTCAGTTTCAATCTGCAGTTCATAACCAATAGATTGTGGTCAGAAGCCACATCTGCCACTGGAAATGTCTTACAATTTAAAACCTGGTTCCTAAATCTCTGTCTTACCATTATGTAATCTATCTGATACCTTTTAGTATCTCCAGGATTCTTCCAGGTATACAACCTTCTTTCATGATTCTTGAACCAAGTGTTAGCTATGATTAAGTTATGCTGTGTGAAAAATTCTACAAGGCGGCTTCCTCTTTCATTTCTTCCCCCCAATCCATATTCACCTATGTTTCCTTCTCTCCCTTTTCCTACTCTCGAATTCCAGTCACCCATGACTATTAAATTTTCGTCTCCCTTCACTACCTGAATAATTTCTTTTATCTCATCATACATTTCATCAATTTCTTCATCATCTGCAGAGCTAGTTGGCATATAAACTTGTACTACTGTAGTAGGCATGGGCTTTGTGTCTATCTTGGCCACAATAATGCGTTCACAATGCTATTTGTAGTAGCTAACCCGCACTCATATTTTTTTATTCATTATTAAACCTACTCCTGCATTACCCCTATTTGATTTTGTATTTATAACCCTGTAATCACCTGACCAAAAGTCTTGTTCCTCCTGCCACCGAACTTCACTAATTCCCACTATATCTAACTTTAACCTATCCATTTCCCTTTTTAAAATTTCTAACTTACCTGCCCGATTAAGGGATCTGACAGTCCATGCTCCGACCCGTAGAATGCCAGTTTTCTTTCTCCTAAATCTTATAAGATGCAAAATATATAGGGCAGACAGGAAGATCATTCGCGATCCGGTATAATGAACACAAAGATGCGTTCAGGTTAGGAAATTATGACAAATAAGCTGTTGCGAACCATATACATGAAACAGGCCATCCCCTTAATGGCATAGAAGATAACGTAGAAATATTGCATGTAGAAAAGAAAGGGAGGAAACTTGATTTACTTGAGGAATTCGAGATAGCTACCCATGAAAAGAAACAATGCAATATTCTAAATGCACAAGATAATTTTAAAGAAATGAGATTTTTTAGCGGGTTTTTAGAATTATTTTAGGGTAGGTATGCGACTTTAAACTTGTAGCATGTCACTGACGGAGTTGCGAGAGGCTAACAATGGCAGACCAATGCAATAAGGAAATAAGGCGCCCAATAGCATAGCGTTACCGTCAAGCACACGGCCGTAACCACGCCACAACACCTAGGCACGGCAGTCCACAACAGCTCCCGAGCCGGCACAGTGCGACAGCATACTTGGTAGCTATGGGACGGCCATCGACTTGTGTCAACAACTTCAATGTAAGACGAGGAACCACAGTCCAATATACTTTTAATTCTGTTTTACTCTATGGACTTCCCAACTATTTATGATGGTATTTTGTCTTTTTAGTCCGTTTAATTTCATTACATAGACTTTACAACCTGATGATGAGAGCATTGTCTCTTGAAACGCGCTGTTAAAATATATGTATAAGAATCGCGGTTAAATGCTAACAGTGATAACAAGATTCTAACTACTGAAGGCACTAACTACTGATAGGCATAGTTAGCAAATGAAAGCTTTTGATATAGAACAAACAATGTATTTACCTTAATAGTGTTCAAAAGTCATTATATATATATATATATATATATATATATATATATATATATATATATATATATATCAGTTCATGACATCCCGTCTTACAAATTTACTCTCTCTGATGGACACACGTCCAGATCGTCCGCTCTCAAAACTCCGCCATCTCTCTCCCCACATCCACCCCTGCTGGCGGCTCACCTCCAACTGCGCAACGCTATGCGCTGTTCACATCCAACTGCCCAACACTACAATAGCGACTATTCCAACAATGCCAACCAGCCACAGACTTAGCACAGTCAGTGATTTTCATATAGAGCGTTACGTGGCGTTACCAACATAAAAACCTAAACTGCCTACTTACAATACGACCTACAGCCACCCCACCATTGGTCACTCCTATATGCAGACGATGTTTTACTGGCAAGCGAACACTGTAAAGAGCTCCAGGAACAGACGCAGCAATGGAATCAACGACCTGGCAGATTTGGCCTCCGACTGAATGTTAAGAAGACAGAATGCATGGTGTGTGGTATCAATCTGATGGGGCCGTCAGTCGGTTGGGGAGAGCTGAAAAACGTGGATCAATTCAAATACCTTCGCTCACTCATATGCAGTGATGGTGAAAGTATGCGGAATGTCCGTGCCAGTGTTTACATAGCCATGCGCCAAGTGATCGGCGTCCTGTGTGATTGCTCTATGATTTTACGCCTTAAGTCAAAGGTTTATAGGACTTTGGAGGTCAGAGTGTTGGCCAACGACAATGAAGCGTGGGCAGGCTCTGCACGTGATGGAAATGCGTGGTCTCTTGGGCTTACCCGGTTTGACCATGCAACAAAGGTCGACAATCGACGACGACTTGCACCTTTCTCAGACAAACTAGGGGAAAGTAGGCTAAGATGGTAAGGACACGCCATGCGCGGTAAAGCAGACTTGGTGGGAAGAACAGCTATGCATCTGGACATAAATGGCCGACGAGCTAGTGGCAGACCCAAGACAAGATGGATGGACAGTATAATGAAAGATATGAAATTCACCAATGCCATCTATGAAGATGCCCTTGACTGACCCAAACGGAGGAAGCTGTGTCAACAAGACGCTAGCGCGGCATAAACGCTAAGAAGAAGAAGATGGTGATGATGTTGGATTGTGGAGCGCTCAGCATCGTGGTCATCAGCGCCTGTAAAAGCTCTAAATATTTCCATTTCGAGTCTCGGCACTTCCAGAATGATGATGAGATGATGAGGACAACACACCTAGTCCCCGGGCGGAGAAAATCCCCGACCCGACCGGGAATCGAACCCGGGATCCCGTGATCCACAGGCAGCAACGCTAGCCACTAGACCACGAGCTGCGGACTCTAAGAAGAAGACTTATTAACATTATGATTATGATTAAACTGTACTAGTGAACATAAGCATTTGGTTTATGTTTCAAAAAACCTTAAGTTTCTCTCGAGTCAGTCCACTAAAACGTTCCGAACGCCTGGGACCAGGAGGTAGCCTATATCGATGAGAAGTGGACCCACATATTTCAAAGGTATTATGTGGGAGCCAAAACTGGAGGTGAACGCGAGTCTCTTTAAACTGCTATACTGTCTGGTATCGGCCTTACTACCTCTCTGAGGAATAGCTGTCAAACGTTGCATTCCAAATCTCACTTCGGCAGGCTGGTAGTGGTAGATATTCAGCTTCACGTCACGAGTTGGGGGGGGGGGGGGTTGAGCTTACACGATATTAGGCAGGTATATCAGTTTCTTTGGCTCTTCAGTGTATGTTACATGCCGACAAACAACTTTGTACGTACTTCTTGATTCAGCTGCGAACCTACTTAAACATACGAAACACTAAGTGCAGCAAATAGTTGCTGCTCAATACACCCTATACGTCCTGTATGATATTACACTAAAATTCCGTTTATATCTTTTAATGTAGATTCTCCTGTCTTTACGGGAAACGTGTTCAGAAACAATATTTAAAAAATAGAAACACATATAGTACTGATTCACGACAACTGTCACTTGCCAACGACATAGTAGGAGAAATCGGCTACCAGTGAAAAATTGGCTGTTAATAGCAACTGCAGTCGATGTCGTCATTCCAGAATACTCCGTTTAGGAGTCCTCACGCTGCGTGTAATTTTCGTCTTGTAGCTGTAGGAGTCCGTATACACGCACGTGTTTACACCTGAACCACTGTGTTGTCTCGTGTCCGTCGCGGTGCTCTGACTGAGTTGTATTAAGGTGCTCTTTGCTAATGGCCGCGGGATACAGTAGCTTTCTTCAAGGCTGGAGAGGAGCTAAGAGTTGCATGTGTTTCCTCTGAAGGACAGACACCGGCGTCGAATTGAGTGGAGTAGGTATCACGTGCCTGCTATCCGTCACGGAAGGCGGAGCCCGCGGGCGTGCTGCTGTGACGCAATGCGTTTGTCTGTCGCCTCCTCCCGTGATGGAGCCAGCTTTCACTCCTAACGTCCGGAGACCTCTAGAATCTGTTACAACAGTCGCATTATGGTCATCGCCCTATCATCATATGTGTCCTGATCGTCATCATCATCATCATCATCATCATCATAATCTTCATTCATGTAAACTGCTGGAATCAGGCCTGTTCCAAATTCCTCCATTCATCTTTAGGTTCTGTGCATCCAAGTTTGTCCTGTTTATTATTATTTTCCTTATATCGTCAATTCTTCCTTAGTGTTCATGCTCCCGGTATTTTCTTATAATAAGAAATCGAACGCAGAGTCACTGCTTTTGCCTATTTTCTATTTCCTCTCGCTGTATAGGAGGATATGAAAGGGGAGCAGTGGTAGGGAAGGGAGTGAGGCAGGGTTGTAGCTTAACCCCGATGTTATTCAATCTGTATATTGAGCAAGCAGTAAAGGAAACAAAAGAAAAATTCGGAGTAGGTATTAAAACCCATGGAGAAGAAATAAAAATTTTGAGGTTCGCCGATGACATTGTAGTTCTGTCAGAGACAGCAAAGGACCTGGAAGAGCAGTTGAACGGGATGGACAGTGTCTTGAAAGGAGGATATAAGATGAACATCAACGAATGCAAAACTAGGATAATGGATTATAGTCGAATAAAATCGGTTATTGCTGAGGGAGTTAGATTAGGAAATGAGAAGCTTAAAGTAGTATATGAGAGTTGCTATTTGGGGAGCAAAGTAACTGATGATGGTCGAAGTAGAGAGGATATAAAATGTAGACTGGCAATGGGAAGGAAAGCGTTTCTGAATAAGAGAAATTTGTTAACATCGAGTATAGATTTAAGCCTCAGGAAGTCGTTTCTGAAAGTATTTGTATGGAGTGTAGCCACATATGGAAGTGAAACATGGATGATAAATAGTTTGAACAAGAAGAGAATAGAAGCTTTCGAAATGTGGTGCTACAGAAGAATGCTGAAGATTAGATGGGTAGATCACATAACTAATAAGGAGGTATTGAATAGAATTGGGGAGACAAGAAATTTGTGACACAACTTGACTAGAAGAAGGGATCTTTTAGTAGGACATGTTCTAAGGCACCAAGGGATCACCAATTTAGTATTGGAGGGCAGCGTGGCGGGTAAAAATCGTAGAGGGAGACCAAGAGAGGAATACACTAAACAGATTCAGAAGGATGTAGGTTGCAGTAGGTACTGGGAGATGAAGAAGCTTGCACAGGATAGAGTAACATGGACAGCTGCATCAAACCAGTCTCAGGACTGAAGTCCACAACAGCAACATATAGGGGGTCCGGTAATTCCCGTTGCAAACTTCTAGGACTGGTAGAGAGGAGTGAGTACATAATACTTTGAATAGGAACCTATGTCCGGAAACGTACTGTTTCCGTTCTATGACAGTTTCAACTCAGAAGTTTACCTCATACACTTCTGCTCGAGGAACATAATTAGGTGTATCGCAGTACAGTTATTAGGTAACAATTCGCAAGGAAACATATCGAAACATCCATTTATCAATTAAGCGCATTTATTTGTACAGAAACTTGTGCATTATGTGTTTACGTAGTTACAAAACGAAAAAGAACCCAGTTATTGTACTTACGGAACAGCACTGACACATTACAACAGAGGTTCGAAGTGACGACCACCTTACTTTGTTACAGACATTGTACATCTGAAGCATGTTCTGGTGCACACTCTCCACCCCACCTGGAGTCTCTTCAGTTTCTAATGCAGCGGCCCGAATTCCTGCCAGCAGATCTTCCTCTTCCTCTACAGGAGTCTCCTAAATTAAACTTTGCATACGACACTACAAGAACAAGTCGACAGGAGTTAAATTGTGTACCGGGACAAGCAATTCTGAGACATTTCTCTTTTCCTCAGCAGACGTGGACGCGTTATATATCTGAATTGAAACGGTACCTTTCCGAACATGGGTTCCTATTTCAAGTTTTATGTACTCGCTCCCTTCTATATGACTCCTAGAAGTTTGTACATGGAATTTCCGAACACCCTGTATATAAGGTGAAGAAAAATTCGCGCACTCGGAATTTGCAGCGCTATTCCTCACATACTGGCAATACAAAAATATCTGTCACAAAAGTTCGTCCTGCGCATATTTCGGACAGTAAGTGGATGGTAGACTGGTAGTCTGGCCACACTGTAATCACGTGTATGGCAGCTGCCTGTGTCAGCAGAGCGAACAGTGTTGCGTGGTTGGCGGAGTGCATAGCGTGTTGGGTTTGCATGCAGGAGGTCGAGGTTGATTTCTATTTATTTGCAATCCGTAATGCATCACTAACTTGGGATACTTTCTCAGGCAGGTTAAAATATGTCACTGTCAGGCCTTTCTACAAAAAATGGGACACCACAGCTGCCAGTGATTACCCACCAATATCCTTGCTTGCTGT
This sequence comes from Schistocerca piceifrons, assembly GCF_021461385.2. NCBI lineage: Eukaryota > Metazoa > Arthropoda > Insecta > Orthoptera > Acrididae > Schistocerca > Schistocerca piceifrons. Next base: position 153,919,342 of record NC_060146.1, on the reverse strand, counting down.
ATTTTCAAAAATCATTCAGAATGTGATGTACTCCAGAGAAGTTAGTCATCTCAATAGTAATGGGATAATATTAGAACAAATAAGCCCTCGGTCACAAATATTAAGTCAAAATTGACCAGGTTTCGACGCTACTATGAGCGTCGTCTTCAGAATTAGACTAACTGTTCTAAAACATATTAGGTATATAATTAAAGTTTGTACTGACTGGAAAAAGGTGCAGTACTTACAAGTCACATATTAAAAGAGATCGAAGCCGGAAAGGCGACGTCATGAATAGTTGTAAGTAATGGGATACTTAATAAATCACAGTTTCTACTGAAACAGCAATATACAATTTCATTGCCCACTTAATGGAGTCTTTAAATAGTAAAATGTCACCAATAGGTATTTACCGTGACTTATCCAAAGCATTTGATTTAGTGATGACATTACGTTACAGAAAATACAATACTACGGTATAAATGGAACAACATATGAGTGGTTTAAGTCATATCTACATAACAGGAGTCAAAAGCTTTCTTTATATGGTTTAAGCGATTGAAGGAAGTTTCCCCACTTCATCTGACTGGGGTGAAATTACATTATGTGTTCCACAGGGTTCGATCATGGGTCCCCTTCTGGGCTTGATATATGTGAACGACCTCACTTGTTATCTGAAACAAGAAGCTAAACTGACACTGTTTGCTGATGATACAAACATCATTATTAATCCAGTAAAAGGAACACCAATAGAAAATTATACATATAATAGCCTTAGAAAAGTTTCTGATTTGTTTTCTGCGAATGTGCTTGCTCTGTACTTTGAAAAAACACAGTACATCCAATTTTCTACTGCAAGGAATTTCCTAAAACGACTAGTTTCAGCAACTTTTGCAATCAGAATAATTGCTAATTTTGAGGATATAGGAATTGGCAAGCTGACATACTATGCATATTTTCAATCTCTGTTGTCATACGGAATAATATTTTGTGGTAACTCAACACTTTGGCAGAAAATATTCAATGCTCAAAAGAAAGTAGTTAGAATAATGTGTGATGCTCATAGTCGCACATCTTGAAGGCATCAGTTTAAAAGGTTAGGAATTCTGACAACTGCCACACAGTACATGAAATTTTGTTTTCAACAACATGGACCAGTTTAAAAACAACAGTGACATTCATGATTATAATACCAGAAGAAAGAAAGACTTACACTGTCATTTAATTAACCTATCATGGGCGAAGAAAGGGGTTAAATATGCTGCTGCATAACTTTGCGATAGATTACCAGATGAAACAAAATGTCTGACGGACAGCAGTAATAGTTTAAAAAACAAATTGAAACCATATCTCTTTGACAACTCCTTCTATGCCATAGATAAATTCTTGAAGAGGGATAAATAAATCTACTTATGGTGTAAGATACCCCATATTTGACGACGAGCAGGGAGACATAATAAATCTATTCGTATAATATATGAATTGTGTGCCATTTAAGGGAATGGGGGAAAGGGAAAGCTTTTTTTTTTTTTTTTTTTCTTTAGGGACCTTCATTCATGTGTTCATTTCTTATGCATTTGACACGTTCCATACCATAACTGTTACCGTGAGATTGATCAATGGAACACATAACTAGCCAACTAGCTAAAAGTAGTCTGTGTTGTGCGAAATCTAACATCTTAATTGTCATACAGCGATTACAGTGGGACTTCTACAAATCATCTGCAGTTATGCGCTACGAACAAAAAAGGAAATACAGTCATTTTCACTGGTAAGCTTTTAAAGAAGCCTTTTGCACGTGGTGCGCGAACTGTTTCGTGCCCCTGCTTCTGCTAAATTTCAGACTTTTCTGTGTAACCACCCCCAGTGGTCCCATCGAAATTGTTTGTAAAGCACGTTGCTATCCCCACTGGCGACGCAAGACCGTAACGGAATATAATCGACCTGCACGTGACAAGAATAACAATTGCTATTAATGGATGGGACCACCGCGGGAGGGTACACACAAAGCAGGTTGGAAATCTAGTAGGGCAGGCGTGCGAAACAACGCCCGTGCATTTTGTGCAAAAGGTTTCTTTAAAAGCTGACCAATGAAAACAACTGTATTTCTGTTTCTGTGTTTTTAGTACGTAACGGCAAATGTTTTGTGGAAGATCTATTGTAATCTCTGTATGACGATTAAGACGGCAGACACCGTACCATGCAGACTATTTATCAGATAAAAACAATAAGCCTCGATCAACAATAGAACCCTCGATCTCCTGCACGCTAACCCAAAACGCGATCCACTGCACCAAAAGAACAGCACTACTATGATATCCTGACGGAGGTAGTTAGTTTACACGTGATTATAGAGTTACCAGATTGCCTGTCTTTAACGTCCATTTACAGCCCGAAATACGCAAGCCCGAAATATGCACAGGACGAAACTTTGTGACGGGCGTTTTTGTATTGCTAGCATGTGGAGAGCCGCCTTGCACAGTCCTAGTGCGCGAATTTTTCTTCACCTTGTATATCAAGCTCTACTTCAGCTACGTGCTGTCCTGTTCTTTCCTCTTAGCCATTTGTTTACTTAACGACTCCCCTCTTCTTATGGCCGCAACGCATTTGTACATAACTCATTGAAAACCATCGATTTGGAACTGTTTGCGCATTTAACTTCTGTGTTTTCCATTCAGTACGTCAGTACTGGCACTATACACTAATTACAGACTTTCTGTTTGAGGCGCATAGTGAATCTACACTACTGGCCATTAAAATTGCTACACCACGAAGATGACGTGCTACAGACACGAAATTTAACAGACAGGAAGAAGATGCTGGGATATGCAAATGATTAGCTTTTCAGAGCATTCACATAAGGTTGGCGCCGGGAGCGACACCTACAACGTGCTGACATGAGGAAAGTTTCCAACCGACTTCTCACACACAAACACCAGTTCACCGGCGTTGCCTGGTGAAACGTTGTGATGCCTCGTGTAAGGAGGAGAAATGCGTACCATCACGTTTCCGACTTTGATAAAGGTCGGTTTGTAGCCTATCGCGATTGCGGTTTATCGTATCGCGACAATGTTGCTCGCATTGGTCGAGATCCAATGACTGTTGACAGAATATGGTATCGGTGGTTTCAGGAGGGTAATACGGAACGACGTGCTGGATCCCAACGGCCTCGTATCGCTAGCAGTCGAGATGACAGGCATCTTATCCGCATGGCTGTAACGGATTGTGCAGCCACGTCTCGACCCCTGAGTCAACAGATGGGGACGATTGCAAGACAACAACCATCAGCATGAACAGTTCGACGACGTTTGCAGCAGCATGGACTGTCAGCTCGGAGACCATAGCTGCGTTACCCTTGACGCTGCATCACAGACAGGAGCGCCGGCGATGGTGTACTCAACGACGAACCTGGGTGCGCGAAAGGCAAAACGTCAGTTTTTCCGATGAATCCAGATTCTGTTCACAGCATCATGAGGGTCGCATCCGTGTTTGGCGACATCGCCATGAACGCACATTGGAAGCGTGTAGTCGTCGTCGCCATACTGGCGTATCACCCGGCGTGATGGTATAGGGTGCCATTGGTTACACGTCTCGGTTACCTCTTGTTCGTACTGACGACACTTTGAACAGTGGACGTTACATTTCAGATGTGTTACGACCCGTGGCTCTACCCTTCATTCGATCCGTGCGACACCCTATATTTCAGCTGGATAATGCACGACCACATGTTGCAGGTCCTGTACGGACCCTTCTGGATGAAGAAAATGTTCGACTGCCTCCCTGGCCAGCACATTCTCCATTGGTATCGTGTCGAAGCTGCATGGGCAGCTGTACCTGTACACGCCATCCAAGCTCTGTTTGACTCAATCGCCATGCGTTATTACGGCCAGAGGTGGTTGTTCTGGGTACTGATTTCTCCGGATCTATGCACCCAAATTGCGTGAAAATGTATTCACATGTCAGTTCTAGAATAATATATTTGTCCAATGAATACCCGTGTATCATCTGCATTTCTTCTTGGTCTAGTAATTTTAATGGCCAGTAGTGTACTTTTCAGTACGGGTGACAGTTTCCCAAATGCACTAAGAATAATTTTTACGGTTTTGTTTATTTCTCCAAGTGTCCCAGGAAGAATTTTTTGTAACTGTTGTAAGCATACCTGTTTCAGCCGTCCACTAATTTGGTTTTACTGAAGTTGATGACCGGGATACAGTCGTAGTTGCTCTGGCCACAAACCATCGGAGATAAAGATTTTTCTAGTACAATGCAGCACACGCATCCAATTGCTGAGCGCAGTTATTATGGAAATTTGTTAATGTATTGTAAAGAAGAAGAAGCAATATTCGCCTACGAGCGCCTTCAGCACTGTGAGACATTCGTAATCATTCTTTATTTTCACCTATGTTAATCTTAATTTGGTAATCAGTATTCACTCGCAATCGATTCAGAGTACGAGATAGTCAAGCTTTCTGATAACGATAGCCGTTCTATGGCGGTACATTATTAAAGGCTGCCATTGAGTAAATTCTTATCTTGTGAAAGTGGAAGTCATAATATTGACTAGACAGTTAATTACTTGTAGACGTCTGTAATAGGGAGGTGTTATCTAGAAAATACAGCTCAAGATTCTGAAACAAAACGTACGTTTATTTATCGATTTTAAACGATTGCTTGATTTCACATGAGCAGCATTGTTGTTTTTGTTTTTGTGGTCTTCAGTCTTTAGACTGGTTTGATGCAGCTCTCCATGCTACTCTATCCTGTGCAAGCTTCTTCATCTCCCAGTACCTACTTCAATCTACATCCTTCTGAATCTGCTTAGTGTATTCATCTCTTGGTCTCCCTCTACGATTTTTACCCTCCACGCTGACCTCCAATACAAAATTGGTGATCCCTTGATGCCTCAGAACATGTCCTACCAACCGATCCCTTCTTCTAGTCAAGTTGTGCCACAAGCTTCTCTTCTCCCCAATCCTGTTCAATACCTCCTCATTAGTTGTGTGATCTACCCATCTAATCTTTAGCATTCTTCTGTAGCACCACATTTCAAAGGCTTCTATTCTCTTCTTGTCCAAACTATTTATCATCCATGTTTCACTTCCATACATGGCTACACTCTATACAAATATTTTCAGAAACGACTTCCTGACACTTAAATCTATACTCGATGTTAACAAATTTCTCTTCTTCAGAAACGCTTTCCTTGCCATTGCCAGCCTACATTTTATATCCTCTCTACTTCGACCATCATCAGTTATCTTGCTCCCCAAATAGCACAACTCCATTACTACTTTAAGTGTCTCATTTCCTAATCTAATTCCCTCAGCATCCCCTGACATGATTCGACTACATTCCATTATTCTCGTTTTGCTTTTGTTGATGTTCATCTTATATCCTCCTTTCATGACACTATCCATTCCGTTCAACTGCTCTTCCAAGTCCTTTGCGGTCTCTGACAGAATTACAAATGTCAAAGTTTTTATTTCTTCTCCATGGATTTTAATACCTACTCCGAATTTTTCTTTTGTTTCCTTTACTGCTTGCTCAATATACGGATTGAATAACATGGAGGAGAGGCTACAAGGGCAACATTATGGCGTCGCTTAGTTCCTTCGGAACTATTGCGAACTGATCTGGTGGACGAGCCTGTTCGTTGTCACGATTATTACAAGAATCCAGTTATTATTTTGTCTTGAATTACGAAAATTTGTAGGGTTACCAATAGGACTACCAACCATTTGTCATTAAGGAACTATCACTGCACAAGGACAGGCTCAAGTAGACACAACTGGAGAAGAATAAGAACCAGGGCGTCCCTGAACCTGGACTTTTTTGTTTGTTAGTGTGCGTGCATCACTGACCATACACAGTAGGATGCCATCAACGTTAATTCTGCACCGAGTGATGCCTAGTAGAAGACGGACGTTTCAAGTCGTGAGACATTGTTGTTAATTTAACAGATTTTTTATTTGTTTAAAGGGGCACTGTGACCTTGGAGAACACATTGTGTAACTGTTCAGTGGCTGAGTGTGAATTTCATTATGTGAAAAAGGCACATTGGAATGACATTTAACAAACGGAAGATGCTACAGCGGAAGCATTGTTAGAAGAATTCAAACGTAAGACACTTTCGTGATGAAAATGATTCTGGAGCTGATGGTCTTCTAGCAGTTATGGACAATGGCGAAACTGATCACTCTACCTACGATGAAAATACCGTCTTCCACGGTAAGGGTGGTCATTATTGGAAAACAACTGTCTTTAACAGAACAGGACTACCAGCTGCCGATAACATCGAAGTCTATATTCCGAAAGTATGGAAATAATGAAGGAACGGATTTATGAATAAATGATAACACCGCGAGATATTCGTGTAATATGTGCATTTCATTACATGAATATCATCTTCATCTAATTAAGCTGCAAATAAGTATCGCCACTGAAAAGTTTCCGAAACAGCTTTTACTTAGTCTCGAATTTTGGATGCATTAATACTAACATTGACTGAAAAAGTAAATGACATACGTGAAACAAAATGCTTTTGCTAAAACAGAGTCAATTTTGATGATATTTTATTTTGGGGAAGTTTCTCCAGCAAATAATGGAGGTTCACTGTGACCCTGTTGTACACTCCGTGTGACACTTTCAGGTGTGTACACTGCTAGAGTTGAGGTTGCAGTGTGGGCGAGATCTGCCGCTCCAGCGGAGAGAATTCCACCAGATTCTCCAGCACTCAGAACATTGACTTTAGAAACTTTAGTGCTCGACTGGAACTACTATTGGTATTCTCACTTCCATTGAAATAAATGTTGACGAGAAGATCTTAATTCTGCGAAGTAGTAGTTTCAAGTTATCTGTTTCCTTACATTTGCGCAAAGAATTTATTGGAAATTTGTGGTAAGTTCTGCCGAGGTCATCGGTACCTAGACTTACACACTACGTAATATAACTTAAACTAACGTACACTAAGGACAACACACACACACACCCATGCCCAAGGGAGGACTCGAACGAACCTCCGACGGGGGCACCCGCGCGAACCGTGACAAGGGGCCTGAGACCGCACGGCTACCCCGTGCCGCGAGAAATTTATTAAGCGTCAATTAATCAGGGACAGAATAGTTAGTTTGCGACCCGCCGGGTTAGCCGAGAGCGCTAATGCGCTGCTTCCTGGATTCGGGTAGGCGCGCCGGGCCCGGATCGTATCCGCCCGGCACATTACCGACGGCGGCCGGTGTGCCGGCCAGCCTGGATGTGGTTTTTAGGCGGTTTTCCACATCCCGCTAGGTGAATACCGGGCTGGTCCCCACGTTCCGCCTCAGTTACACGACTCGCACACATCTGAACATGTTCACACTATTCCATGGATTACACTAGACGCAGACAGCTGGGGTACACTGATTCCGTCCTGGGGGGTACGGGGTGGCGGCAGGAAGGGCATCTGGCCACCCCTTACAACTAACCTTGCCAAATCCATTCCTAACCTTGCCGACCCTGCGAAACCGCAGGACAAGGCACCAGCAAAAGAAAGATGAAAGAAAGAAAGAATATTTAGTTTGCAACTAACTCAAACCACTAATTTGTCCAGAGATTCACACTTAACTCAGGTCACTAAATAGATTGCCTTTGCGATAGTATAATATGAAGAAAGAAATTTTTAAGAAAGCCAGACGAAAATCGTATGAAAATATTGAAATGAACCACCAAGTTTTCAGATAACATTATCACTTTGAACAGGGTGTTTCAAAAACAATCTTACGACGTCACAAGACTGTTTTACTAACTCCTCCCGAACAGGCCTTGGAAGGCCCAACGGTACAGACTGGCGACCGTGCCATCCTCAGCCCACAGGGGTCACTGGATGCTGATATGGAGGGCCATGTGGTGAGCACAACACTCTCCCAGCCGTATGTCAGCTTCCGAGACCAGAGTCGTTACTTCTCAATCAATTAGCTCCTCAGTTTGCCTCACACTGGCTGAGTGCACCCCGCTTGCCAACAGCAGGCGGTAAACCGGATGGTCACCCATCCAAGTGCCACCCAGCCCGACAGCGCTTAACATCGGTGATCTGAGGGGAACCGGTGTTACCACTGCGGAAAGGCCGTTCTCACAAGACTGTCTTGTACATGAATAAGGATACACCTTGGGGTTATATTTTCTACGTTAAAACTAAAATACTGCCAGTAGCGCTCTCCATGCTGCAGCTAGCTGTCTCGCCTGCTCGTCGCTCAGCGAGTCGACATGGAGATCTCAGCTAACAAATGGCGTTTTGCGTTTTCCGTTTCAGCATCAGTAGTTCCGTTTCTACTGTGCATCGTGATTTTCGTCGAGAGTGCGGTACCGCACTTCCTGCAGCTCGAACCGAACTAGAACACTAGAAAGATTGAAGACAATGGCTGTTGATGTTAGGGGATATCCACGGGAAACAGCTGTGTGATTGCTCAAGGCGTGGAGCGCATGCAGCAGAGATTGACACGTAGGCCGAGGTGATAACCATGCCTCATGTGTCAATAACCGTGCTTTAAGGCAGCGGTTGTGTTTCATACCATACAGTACACTCCACTGCTACAAGACTTGAAGTGCTTCAGGTTGGCTTGGGTTGTGTGGTGGTTTGTTATACTTCATCTCATGCACCAAATACTAAAATAAGTTGCTACCCGAACACTCCGTTTATGCTATTGTGGTCAGCAGTTCTGGGACTGGTTTGATGCAGCTCTCCATGCTACTCTATTCTGTGCAAGCGTCTTCATTTCCCAGTACATACTGCAACCTACATCCTTCTGAATCTGCTTAGTGTATTCATCTCTTGGTCTCCCTCCACGATTTTTACCCTCCACGCTGACCTCCACTACTAAATTGGTGATCCCTTGATGCCTCAGAACATGTCCCAAAAGATCCCTACTTCTAGTCAAGTTGTGCCACAAATTTCTCTTCTCCCCAATTCTATTCAATACCTCCGCATTACTTATGTGATCTACCCATCTAACCTCCAGCATTCTTCTGTAGCACCACATTTCAAAAGCTTCTGTTTTCTTGTCCAAACTATTTATCGTCCATGTTTCACTTCCGTACGTGGCTACACTCTATACAAATACTTTCAGGAACGACTTCCTGACACTTAAATCTATACTCAATGTTAACAAATTTCTCTTCTTCAGAAACGCTTTCCTTGCCATTGCCAGTCTACATTTTATATCCTCTCTACTTCGACCATCATCAGTTATCTTGCTCCCCAAATAGCACAACTCCATTACTACTTTAAGTGTCTCATTCCCTAATCTAATTCCCTCAACATCACCCGATTCCATTATCCTTGTTTTGCTTTTGTTGATGTTCATCTTATATCCTCCTTTCATGACACTGTCGATTCCGTTCAGCTACTCTTCCAGGTCCTTTGCTGTCTCTGACAGAATTAAAATGTCATCGGCGAACCTCAAAGTTTGTATTTCTTCTCCTTGGAATTTAATTCTTGCTCCAATTTTTTCTTTTGTTTCCTTTACTGCTTGCTCAATATACGGTTTGAATAACATCGGGCATAGGCTACAACCTTACATGCAATGAATTTTGCTTTACGTGATTTTCTGCAGGGATATTATTAATCAGGGCGCAGCTAGTCTGTGCTCTGAATCGGTGTGCCGTCTTGCTCCAACTAGGGTCAGAATTCGTCTCCATACAGGCTGCCGATAAATCTGCTGAAAATAATTTTCTCGTTCTCATTCACCCCACCATATACACTGAAACGCGAAAGAATTTGGTATAGGCATGTTTATTCAAATACAGAGATACGTAAACAGGCAGAATACGACGCTGCGATCGGCAATGCCTGTAAAAGACAACAAGTGTCCGGGGCAGTTGTTAGATCGGTTACTGCTGCTGCAATGGCAGGTTATTAAGATTTAAGTGAGTTTGAACGGGGTATTATAGTCGGCGTACAAGCGATGGGACACAGCATCTCCGAGGTAGCAATGAAGTGGGGATGTCCCCGTACGGCCATTTCACCAGTGTACCGTGAATATCAGGAATCCGGTAAAACATCAAGCTTCGGATATCACTGCGGCCGGGAAAAGATCCTGCAAGAACGGGCCGACGACGACTGATGAGAATCATTCCACACCACAAAAGTGCAACCCTTCCGCCAATTGCTGCAGATTTCAATGCCAATCAACAAGAGTCAGTGTGCGAACCATTCAACGAAACATCATCGATATGGGCGTCCGGAGCCGAAGGCACACTCGTGTACCCTTGATGACTGCACGGCACAAAGGTTTACGCCTCGGCTTGGCACGTCAACAGCGACATTGGACTGTTTATGACTGGAAACATGTTGCCTGGTCGGACGAGTCTCGTTTCAAAGTGTATCGAGCAAATCGACGTGTACGGGTATTAAGACAACCTCATGGATCCATGGACGTTGCATGTCAGCAGGGGAGTATTGAAGCTAGTGGAGGCTCTGTAATGGTGTGAGGCGTGTGCAGTTGGAGTGATATGGGACCCCAGATACGACTCTGACGGGTGACACGTACGTAAGGATCCTGACTGTTCATGTCCATTGCGCATTCCAATGGACTTGGGCAATTCCAGCAGGACAATGGGACACCCCACACGTCCAGAATTGCTACAGAGTGGCTCCAGGAACACTCTGGCCACCAGAGTTTCTGGGATTCCTTGCAATTCGCTGTTCAGAAGATATCTCCACCCCTCGTATTCTTAAGGATTTATGAACAGCCCTGCAGTATTCATGGTGTCAGTTCCTTCCAGCACTACTTCAAACATTAGTCGAGTCCATGCCAGATCGTGTTGCGGCACTTTTGCGTGCTTGCAGGGGCCTACACGATATTAGGCAAGTGTTTCAGTTTCTTTGGCTCTTCAGTGTAAATAAGAGGCGAGATTCAATTCACTTTCTTATATTCAAATTTACAACTCAAGACATGATAAGTGATGACAGCTACCAGCTCTCATACTGCCTCTCTGTACTACGCACATAACACATCTGATATTCATCTTGATAATTAATAATTAGAATGAATTTATTATCTTTGGCATTTCGCGTTCGTAGATTTCATGGAGCTCTTTCTTCCGCAGGGCACGCTCCATTGCACTCCTGTATCCTCACTAGCAGGTAGGGTCGTCTGACTACTATTCCACTTCCTTCCGCACAGTCACTGGATCGTTAGCTCTGGTATCAGTACCTACGACTTAAGACATCTCCCAACAGTGGGGTGCTCACCACTTGCCGACTACTCTGAAGTGTACCTATTGCAACAAATGCAGTCAATTGTAAATGAAAAAATGATGAAATTTCACATGTAAAAAAATTAATTTTGTTATGTTTTTCAACTTGCACTTCCATGAGAAGTGCTCGTGCTGACAAAATTTTATGAATTTATTTGTAAGAGTATACAGAGTTGAAGTTAACATGTCCTGTGGTGCCTCTCCTTCTCCAAGTTGGCCCGTTTGACGCCCTACCCCCCTTAAGCCGCAAAGCAAATATTATATTCCGCAATTTCAATGAAAAAGAGAAACGATTTAGCTAAAATATTATTTCATACATTCATTTTCTAATTGAGGAGGTTCAAATGGCCCTGAGCACTATGGGACTTAACCGCTGAGGTCATCAGTCCCCTAGAGGTTAGAACTACTTAAACCTAACTAACCTAAGGACATCACACACACCCATACCCGAGGCAGGATTCGAACCTGCGACCGTAGCGGTCGCGCGGTTCCAGACTGTAGCGCCTAGAACCGCTCGGCCACTCCGGCCGGCAATTGAGGAGGAAACTTACTAATTATCAAAATATGTTGTCTGGAAAAGTTATTGTTGTTGTTGTGGTCTTCAGTCCTGAGACTGGTTTGATGGAGCTCTCCATGCTACTCTATTCTGTGCAAGCTTCTTCATCTCCCAGTAATTACTGCAACCTACATTCTTCTGAATCTGCTTAGTGTATTCATCTCTTGGTCCCCAAATAGCAAAAGATCCTGAGGAAGATCCCAGCAGAGGGGTGGAAACGTCGAACATTTTAGAAGAAACATGACGCGGCCTAATAACCCAAAAGATTTTAACTTCAGTGCCCTTATTATGTTTCTAGTGAGAGGTCTTGTTTGTTAGAAAGAAATGTTTAGTGAAACCTGAAGAGAGCGAACGGTAATGTGAAGTATAGTTCCTCCGTCACAAACGCGTTACGTGTTGCAGTTAACATATTACTTTTGAGTTTGATTGACTGCAGGATGTTCAGTATAATGATAATACACTATCCAATCTTTTATTAACCTCTTGCAGTTTCAATCGAGCTGTCGCCAGTGCGTTGACTGCTATCGGTTAAATAAATTTCAGTAATTCTCGCGTAACTTAAATTTTTAGGTCAACGTAGTCAGTTTCATAACTTTTCTCCTCATTCGTTAAACTACTACAGTCTTACTAAATTTCAGGTTCATAATTAGTAAAATTTTATGCCACTAGTTAAAAGCTACAACAACATCTACATGAACACTCTGCAAATCACATTTAAATACCTGGCAGAGGGTTCATAAAAACCACCTTCACAGTTCTTTCATATAGGGCGCGGAAAGAACGAACACATACAGGGTGCTCAAAAAAATGTATACACACTTTGAACTGTCATAGACAATTTATTTCCCGTTCTACAAGGTTAAATATCTGTGAGAAAGTAATGTTATGTTTTTTCAACGGGTGGCAGCAGTGGCAAGGAAGTAACAGCAATTAGGCGGACGTGTGTTTGAGCTTTGAAGCGCGGAAGCAGATAATTAAATAGTACTGAATGTCTGAGAATGTAGCTGCGGTTCGAAGACAGTGGAGAAGTGAGTATGGTACAGAACCACCCTCAAGGTTAACAATTACTCGTCTACGAGACAAATTCAAAATTCATGGAACAGTGTATGATGTGCATTATGGTCGATCAGGACGACCTCGTACAGCTACAAGTGATGATTCCACAACTGCGGTCTTGGAACTGTTTCAGCGTTCACCTCAAAAATCTTCAAGGCAAGCGGCACGTGAGAGTAATGTGCTAGTAGTGTGCTACGCATTCTGAAGAAAGGCAAGTTTCGTGTGTATATTCCAAGGTTGGTGCAACAGCTAAGTGACGACGATTCAGATCGAAGGTTAGAATTTTGTGATTGGGTTCAGGAGATGGTGAGACGAGAACCGGGATTTATGGGTAGCATAATTTGGTCGGATGAAGCCCAGTTCAAACTCAATGGAACTGTCAATAGGCACAATTGTGTGTACTGGGCTGAAGGTAATCCTCACATTACAGTTGAAAAAGCTGTGAATTTGCCTGGTGTAAATGTGTGGCGTGGTTTGTCTGCAAGGGGACTCATTGGGCCATTCCGCTTTGAAGGTACTGTTACTGGAGAAACGTACCTAACAATGCTTGATGACTCCATATTTCCTGCCATTCGTGCATTATACGCCCCACCGTACTGTCATAGGGACGTACGAGCATACCTGGATCACAATGTGCCAGGCCGGTGGATAGGACGCAGGGGACCAATCGAGTTTCTTGCATGCTCTCCAGACCTCACGCCACTGGATTTCTTTTTATGGGCAAAGTAAAAGATGAGGAGTACAAACGTAAACCACGTAACCTGGACACACTTTGAAATGAGATTCAGGCGATGTGCGCAGAAATCTCATTGGACACTTTGGTACGATGTACGAAATCAGTGGTGACTCGTACTCAGAAATGTATTGATGCTGAAGGCCACCAGTTTGAACATTAATCACATTTGCATATAACGTTTATTTTTCCAATTGGACTTTAAGCTTTCCGTTTCCAGAAATTTAACATTGTAGAACGGGAAATAAATTTTCTATGACGCTTCAAAGTGTGTATACATTTTTTTTACGCACTCTGTATATCTTTCGGTACGAGCTCTGATTTCTCTTATTCTATTACGGTGATTGTTTTTCCCTATGTACAAACATTTTCGCCTTCGGAAGAGAAAGTTGGTGATTGGAATTTCGTGAGAAAGTTCCTCTGCAACGAAAAACGCCTTTGTTTTAATGATGTCCATCCCAAATCCTGTGTCATTTCAGTGACACACTCTCCGCTGTTTCGCAACAATCCAAAACGTGCTGCCTTTCTTTGAACTTTTTCGATGTATTCCGTCAGTCCTATCTGGCAAGGGTCCCACACCGTGCAGCAGTGTTCTAAAAGAGGACGGACAGGCGTAGTGTAGGCAGTCTCCTTAGTAGATCTGTTACATTTCCTAAGTGTCCTGCCAATAAAACGCAGTCTTTGGTTAGCCTTCCCCACGAGATTTTCTATGTTTTCTTTCCAATTTAAGTTGTTTGTAAGTGTAATTCCTAGGTATTTAGTTGATTTGTAGATTTGACTGCTTTTCTGTGTAACCCAAGTTCAACGGATTGCTTTTAGCACTCATGTGGATGACCTCACACTTTTAGTTATTTGAGGTCAATTGCCAATTTTCGCACCATACAGATATCTTTTGTAAATCGTTCTGCAGTTTGTTTTGATCTTCTGATGACTTTATTAGTCGGTAAACGACAGCGTCATCTGCAAACAACCGAAGACGGCGGCTTAGATTGTCTCCTAAATCGTTTGTATAGATCAGGCACAGCAGAGGGCCTATAACACTACCTTGAGGAACGCCAGAAATCACTTATATTTTACTCGATGACTTTCCGTCAGTTACTACGAACTGTGACCCCTCTGACAGAAAATCACGAATCCAGTCACATAACTGACACGATATTCCATAGGCACGAAATTCCACTACAAGCAGCTTGTGTGATTCAGTGTCAAAAGCCTTCCGGAAATCCAGAAATACGGAATCAGTTTGAAATCCCTTGTCGATAGCACTCAACACTTCTTGCGGGTAAAGAGCAATTTGTGTCTCACAAGAACGATGTTTTCTAAAGCCATGTAGAGGGTGTGTCAATATACTGTTTTTTTTTTTTTTTCGAGGTAATTCCTAATGTTCGAACACGATATATGATCGAAAGAACTGCTGCACATCGACGTAAAGCCCACGTTCGTCTTGCTTTCAACTGTTATTTGCACAACTTACTTAGTTGGCATTGTAACGTTCAGTAGCACACTAATCCGCATTCTGTCGATACACATTCTTCGGAAATGATGCTATTTTTTGGAAGTTACAGAATGTTAAGAACACGAGTTGTTAATTATACACTACCGGCCACTAAAATTGCTACACCACAGATGACGTGTACAGACGCGAAATTTAACCGACAGGAAGAAGATACTGTGATACGCAAATGATTAGCTTTTCAGAGCATTCACACAAGGTTGGAGCCGGTGGCGACACCTACAACCTGCTGACATCAGGAAAGTTTACAACCGAGTTCTCATACACAAGCAGTAGTTGCCCGGAGTTGCCTGGTGAAACGTTGTTGTGATGCCTCGTGTAAGGAGGAGAAATGCGTACAATCACGTTTCCGACTTTAATAAAGGTCGGATTGTAACCTATTGCGATTGCGGTTTATCGTATCGCGACATTGCTGCTCGCGTAGATCGATATCCAATGACTGTTAGCAGAATATGGAATCGATGGGTTCAGGAGGGTAATACGGGACGCCGTGCTGGATCCCAACGACCTCGTATCACTAGCAGTCGAGGTGACAGGCATCTAATCCGCATGGCTGTAACGGATCTGAGATCTCGATCCCTGAGTTAACAGATGGGGATGTTTCCAAGACAACAACCATCTGCACAAACAATTCGACGACGTTTGCAGCAGCATGGACTATCAGCTCGGAGACCATAGGTGCTGTTACCCTTGACGCTGCATCACAGGCAGGAGCGGGTACGATGGTGTACTCAACGACGAACGTGGGTGCACGAATGGCAAAACGTCATTTTTTTCTGATGAATCCAGGTTCTGTTTACAGCATCATGATGGTCGCATCCGTGTATGGCGACATCGCGGTGAACGCACATTGGAAGCGTGTATTCGTCTTCGCCATACTGTCGTATCACTCGGCGTGATGGTAAAGGGTGCCATTGGTTCCATGTCTCGGTCACCTCTTGTTCGCATGGACGGCACTTTGAACAGTGGACGTTACCTTTCAGTTATGTTACGACCCGTGGCTCTACCCTTCATTCGATCCCTGCGAAACCCTACATTTCAGCAGGATAATGCACGACCTCATGTTGCAGGTTATGTATGGACCTTTCTGGATACATAAAATGTTCGACTGCTGCCCTGGCCAGCACATTCTCCAGATCTCTCAACAATTGAAAACGTCTGGTTAATGGTGCCCGAGCAACTGGCTCGTCACAATAGGCCAGTCACTACTCTTGATGAACTGTGGTATCGTGTTGAAGCTGCATGGGCAGCTATACCTGTACACGCCATCCAAGCTCTGTTTCTCAATGCCGAGACGTATCAAGGCCGTTATTACGACCAGAGGTGGTTGTTCTGGGTACTGATTTCTCTTGATCTATGCACCCAAATTGCGTGAAAATGTAATCACATGTCAGTTCTAGTATAATATATTTGTCCACTGAATACCCGTTTATCATCTGCATTTCTTCTTGGTGTAGCAATTTTAATGGCCAGTAGTGTAGGAGAATGTGTGTATGTTACAGGTTATCCAGAAACATTGGCATATTTGGCGAGCGTCTTCCTGTGCATACTCTTAAAGGTGAGATATCTTTGCGTGAGGAAACATAGCCTGCAGGATGTACAAGCAGTTTGCAGACTAGAATCCCTCATCCACTTTGCTGTTTCGCAAACGGTCTAGTCTGTAATTAACTTAAGAGTTTTCGTTGATAGGAACGACCTTGGAGAGCTGCCCGCGGCTTGAACAGGCGGAAGACACCTTTCAGCCGCACGCACTCGTGGCACGGAACAAGCCCTCGGCGAGTACAGTTGTCTCTACAGCGACGAACCTCTTACGCTTCGCTCTCCGTGTCAAACAATTCGCGCATTCGACCAATACAGTTCATTAAGAAGAAGCAGCTCCAAGAAATCTTTATGATACAACGGCGAGCAAAAGTTACGGAAATGACAATTTCATTTAAAGACAATTATTACGCTGAGGTGGGCAATGGCCTTACCGCAGTGGATACACCGGTTGCCGCCAGCGCACCGAAGTAAAGCGCTGTTGGGCGTGGCCGCCACTGGGATGGGTGACCGTCCGGGCCGCCATGCGCTGTTGCCACTTTTCGGCGTGCACTCAGCCGCGTGATGCAAATTGAGGAGCTACTCGACTGAATAACAGCGGCTCGGGTCACAGAAAACGTTCTTAACGACCGCGAGAGTGGTGTGCTGACCACACGCCCCTCCTATCCGCATCATCAGCTGAGGATGAGACGGCGGTCGGATGGTCTCGATGGGCCACTTGTGGCCCGAAGACGGAGTGCTTATTACACTGAGGTGACTGGCTGGTTGTGACGGTCGCTGGCTATTACAAAAGGTGTGACATGATATCTGAATATGATATCTTATCATCGCTGACAACAGTGGACGTTCTACAACGCGCTGCCACGCCGGTCACAAAGTTGATAAGCAGTCCCTGTGGTAGGGCGTTGCATTCCTCCACCAGGGCGGTTGACAACTGTTTGAACGGCCGTTGGTGCATGTGGACGGGCTGCAGTACGTCTCTCCCACGCATTCCGTTCGTGCTGGATGAGATTGAAGTTGTTGGAACGGGGCGGTCCATTCCATTCGCCCAGAACAACCCTGCGTTGTCAGATTGCTCGCAGTGTAGTCAGTACCTTTACTTTTCTTAAAAACCTCTTATTTCGGAAACCACAAGTAGGAAAAATATTCGGATATTTTAGGCCTAACCACAACCTCAAAAAATAATTTGTTGACACTGTAGTGGATCTTTTTTCTGTCGTGGTAGCTGGGCATTAGCTGTCTACAAATTATTGTCAGCCTACTACTTTCTGGCCGTTTTATGCCAGTTGGATGCTGATTCCGTCATATGGAGTGGTTTGCAAGAGTGGTGTATGCCTTTCCACTTTTCAGTGGTTTAGCTGTTCAGACTACCTTATTCTAAACTCTGTGTCTGTCCTTCAGACTTAAGCTGAATGACATTGTACTTCAATTGAAATTTGTCTGCACATGTTCAAATAAATTCAGCCAATCGAGCGAGGTGGCGCAGTAGTTAGCACACTGGAGTCGCATTCGGGAAGACGACTGTTCAATCCTGCGTCCGGCCATCCTGATTTAGATTTTCCGTGATTTCCTTAAATCGCTTCAGGCAAATGCCGGGATGGTTCCTTTGAGGAAAGAAAGAAAGAAAAAAAAAAGCACAGCCGATTTCCTTCCTCATCCTTCCCAAATGCGATGAGACCGATGACCTACCTGTTTGGTCTCCTCCCCCAAAACAACCCTCAAGCCAAATTCAGCAAAATGCAGTGTTTGTAATTTTGCTTTTCACAGTCATCACGAATCACGTCCAGTATGTAACATAATGGTTGTTTATTCATCTCACATATAGAGGGTCATAATTATTGAACTACAGTATATGAAAAAAACGTAAAATAGTTACAAACTAGGGCGTGCACAGACTTTATTCAACATGTAAACGTCACTACAGATATTCGGATTTAGGTTTTGACAAATTCGATGTGCCTGCCATCATTGGCGATTATGTGCTGCAGACGAGTAGCGAAATTCTGCATGATCCGCTGAAGTGTCGATGCTATCGATGACCTTCTGAATGGCTGTTTTCAGCCCAGCAATGGTTTTAGGGTTATTGCTGTACACCTAATCATAAATATTGCCCAACAAAAGGAGCAGCATGTGTTCATATCCGGAGAATATGGCAGCCAATCGAGGCCCATGCCAGTGGCCTCTGCTGTACCACAGAATCAGAAAGCAGCCCTCAAACAGCTCGACATCAGACTGTCTCCTGATTCGATGGGGTCGAGCTCCGTCTTGCATGAACCGCATCTTGTCGAAAGTGTCACTTTCGATAATGGGAATGGCATCATCTTCCAAAACCTTCACGTCCCGTTCAAATGGTTCAAATGGCTCTGAGTTCTATGGGACTTGACATCTGAGGTCATCAGTCCCATAGAACTTAGAACTACTTAAACCTAACTAACCTAAGGACATCACACACATCGATGCCCGAGGCAGGATTCGAACCTGCGACCGCAGCAGTCGCGCGGTTCCGGACTGAAGCGCCTAGAACCGCTCGGCTACCGAGGCCGGCTCACGTCCCGTTCGATAGTCACTGTGCCATCAAGGAACATCGCACCGATTATTCCGCGACACACCACACAGTCACCCGTTGAGGGTGAAGAGATTTCTCGATCCGCATTTTGCGGATTCACAGTCTTCCAAATGTGCCAATTTTGCTTATTATCTTACCCATGCAAGTGAAAGTGGGCTTCGTCGCTAAACCAGGTCGTATTTACATTCTAATTCCCATCATGCCCCACGGCCAACCGTGCAGTTGGAACGTCCTAACGCAGACTGTTCGGAATTAATGCTGATTTTATTTCATATACAGGGTGGTCCATTGATCGTGACCTGGCCAAATATCTCACGAAATAAGCGTCGAACGAAAAAACTACAAAGAACGAAACTTGTCCAGCTTGAAGGGGGAATCCAGATGGCGCTATGGTTGGCCCGCTAGATGGCGCTGCCATAGGACAAACGGATATCAACTGCGTCTTTTTTAAATAGGAACCCTCATTTTTTATTACATATTCGCGTAGTACTCAAAGAAATATGAATGTTTTAGTTGGACCACTTTTTTCGCTTTGTGATAGATGGTGCTGTAATGGTCATACACATATGGCTCACAATTTTAGACCAACAGTTGGTAAACAGGTAGGCTTTTTTAAGGACGTAGGTACGTTTGAAAATTTTATTTCGGTTGTTCCAATGTCATACATGTACCTTTGTGAAGTTATCATTTCTGAGAACGCATGCTGTTATAGCGTGATTACCTGTAAATACCACATTAATGCAATAAATGCTCCAAATGATATCCGTCAACCTCTGTGCATTTGGCAATACGTGTAACGACATTACTCTCAACGGCGAGTAGTTCGCCTTCCGTAATGTTCGCACATGCATTGACAATGCGCTGACGCATGTTGTCAGGCGTTGTCGGTGGATCACGATAGCAAATATCCTTCAATTTTCCCCACAGAAAGAAATCCGGGGACATCAGATCCGGTGAACGTGCGAGCCATGATATGGTGCATCGACGAACAATCCACCTGTCATGAAATATGTTATTCAATACCGCTTCAACCGCACGCGACCTATGTGCCGGACATCCATAATGTTGGAAGTACATCGCCATTCTGTCACGCAGTGAAACATCTTGTAGTAACATCGGTAGAACATTACGTAGGAAATCAGGATACATTGCACCATTTAGGTTGACATCGATAAAATGTGGGCCAGTTATCCTTCCTGCCATAATGCCGCACCATACATTAACCCGCCAAGGTCGCTGATATTCCACTTGTCGCAGCCATTGTGGATTTTCCGTTGCCCAATAGTGCATATTATGCCGGTTTACATTACCGCTGTTGGTGAATGACGCTTCGTCGCTAAATAGAACGCGTGCAAAAAATCTGTCATCGCCCCGTAATTTCTCTTGTGCCCAGTGGCCGAACTGTACACGACGTTCAAAGTCGTCGCCATGCAATTTCTGGTGCATAGAAATATGGTACGGGTGCAGACGATGTTGATGTAGCATTCTCAACACCGACGTTTTTGAGATTCCAGATTCTCGGCGCAATTTGTCTGCTACTGATGTGCGGATTAGCCGCGACAGCAGCTAAAACACCTACTTGGGCATCATCATTTTTGCAGGTTGTGGTTGACGTTTCACATGTGGCTGAACACTTCCTGTTACCTTAAATAACCTAACTATCCGGCGAACGGTCCGGACACTTGGATGATGTCGTCCAGGATAGCGAGCAGCATACATAGCACAGTCCCGTTGGGCATTTTGATCACAATAGCCATACATGAACACGATATCGACCTTTTCCGCAGTTGATATACGGTCCACTTTAATGAATCACGTAGCATATACCGCCCGCACTGGCGGAATGTTACGTGATACCACGTACTTATACGTTTGTGACTATTACAGCGCCATCTATCACAAAGCGAAAAAAGTGGTCCAACTAAAGCTAGACTAGTTTCGTTCTTTGTAGTTTTTTCGTTTGATGTTTATTTCGTGATATATTTGGCACTGTCACTATCAATGGACCACCCTGTATTTCAGCAGTTGTCACCCTGTATGTAAAACTTGTTTGCTAATACCAATAACTGAGGATAGATACATCAGGTTCACGTGCATCTGCCATCTTGTTAATAGAAGGAGCCGCGTTGTAGCACTCGTCTTCCAGCACGGAGGTATCGTACTACCCTTTCCACCGCAGGACTTTAAAATCTACTTCACACGTAGAATAGATTCCAACATAACCTAACGTAATATCCTTGGCTGCCCCAAAAACTGACGACGAATATCTAACGCACTGTGACTAAGCTGGTGTCTAATGTTACCAGGCGATGTCTACCAACAGCGTCTGATGAAAGTTCTTGGTGCGACTGTGAACAAAGCCGTAAGTCTCCATCCAACGATCGTATCACCATCCACACTATGACATGTCCTCCCTTCGTACCACACCGTGGAGAGGTTTGGAATTTAATCCAAAGCATTGGCTCAAACACTGGTGAACAGGAACCATATGCCAAGACCTCTCCCGCCCAAGCGGAGCAAATACGAGGGGTGGTCGAAAATTTTCTAGCCCGAGATAGTTACCGTAATGTCTCGCACAAACAACACCACCTACTTTCATGGTGACCCTTTGTGGGTGTTGTTGTTGTCGTCTTCAGTCCTGAGACTGGTTTGATGCAGCTCTCCATGTTACTCTATTCTGTGCAAGCTTCTTCATCTCCCAGTAACTACCGCAACCTATATCCTTCTGAATCTGCTTAATGTATTGATCTCTTGGTCTCCCTCTACAATTTTTACCCTCCACGCCGCCCTCCAATACTAAATTGGTGATCCCTTGATGCCTCAGAACATGTCCTACCATCCGATCCCTTCCTCTAGTCAAGTTGTGCCACAAACTCCTCCCTAATTCCATTCAGTACCTCCTCATTAGTTCTGTGATCTACCCATCTAATCTTCAGCATTCTTCTGTAGCACCACATTTCGAAAGCTTCTATTCTCTTCTCGTTCAAACTATTGATCGTCCATGTTTCACTTCCATACATGACTACACTCCATACAAATACTTTCAGAAACGACTTCCTGACACTTCCGTCTGTACTCGATGTTAACAAATTTCTCTTCTTCAGAAACGCTTTCCTTGCCATTGCCAGTCTACATTTTATATCCTCTCTACTTCGACCATCATCATTTATTTTGCTCCCCAAAAAGCAGAAATTTCTTTACTACCTTAAGTGTCTCATTTCCTAATCTAATTCCTTCAGCATCAACCGACTTAATTCGACTATATTCTATTATCTTCGTTTTGCTTTTGTTGATGTTTATCTTATATCCTCCTTTCAAGACACTGTCCATTCCGTTCAACTGCTCTTCCAAGTCCGTTGCTGTCTCTTACAGAATTACAATGTCATCGGCGAACCTCAAAATTTTTATTTCTTTCCCATGGATTTTAATACCTACTCCGAATTTTTCTTTTGTTTCCTTTACTGCTTGCTCAATATACAAATTGAATAACACCGGGGAGAGGCTACAACCCTGTCTCACTCCCTTCCCAACCACTGCTTCCCTTTCATGTCCCTCGACTCTTACAACTGCCATCTGGTTTCTGTAAAAATTGTAAATAGCCTTTCGCTCCCTGTATTTTACCCCTTCCACCTTCAGAATTTGAGAGAAAGTATTCCAGTCAACATTGTCAAAAGCTTTCTCTAAGTCTACAAATGCTAGAAACGTAGGTTTGCCTTTCCTTAATCTATCTCCTAAGATAAGTCATAGGGTCAGTATTGTCTCACGTATTCCAATATTTCTACGGAATCAGAACTGATTTCCCCGAGGTCGGCTTCTACCAATTTTTTCATTTGTCTGTAAGGAATTTGAGTTAGTATTTTGCAGGCGTTACTTATTAAACTGATCGTTCTGTAATTTTCACGTGTGTCAACACCTGCATTCTTTGGGTTTCTAATTATTATATTCTTATTGATGTCTGAGGGTATTTCGCCTGTCTCATACATCCTGCTCACCAGATGGTAGAGTTTTGTCAGGACTGGCTCTCCCAAGGCCGTTAGTAGATCTAATGCGATGTTGTCTACTCCCAGGGCCTTGTTTCGACTTCGGTCTTTCACTAGACTGTTAAACTCTTGACGTAGTACCATATCTCCCATTTCATCTTCATCTACATCCTCTTCCATTTCCATAATATTGTCCTTTCTGCTTTCCCTTCTTTGCTTAGAACTGGATTTCTATCTGAGCTCTTGATATTCATACAAGTGGTTCTCTTTTCTCCAAAGGTCTCTTTAATTTTCCTGTAGGCAGCATCATGTTACCCCTAGTGAGATAAGCCTCTACATCCTTACATTTCTCCTCAAGCCATCCCTGCTTAGCCATTTTGCACTCCCTGCCGATCTCATATTTGAGACGTTTGTATTCCTTTTTGCCTGCTTCATTTACTGCATCTTTATATTTCCTCTATTAATCAATTACATTCAGTATTTCTTCTGTTACCGAAGGATTTCTACTAGCCCTCGTCTTTTTACCTACTTGGTTCTCTGCTGCATTCACTACTTCATTCCTCAAAGCTACCCATTCTTCTTCTACTGTATTTCTTTCCCCCATTCCTGTCAATTGTTCTCTTATGCTTTGTGGGTATCATAGTCAAATTTCGCGGCTCCAGCTTCGATAGTTTTGCCGCTATGATGCGTTGTATACCGCAGTGAAATAATAATAACAATAAAAAAAGCAAATATCGAGAGAATCAAGAACCGTGTTGTGACTGAATATCTTTATTTGAAGCGAATGACGCCGAAGGAAATTGCGGGGGACATGCGAAATACACAGTGCTCCGTCTTATGCAACAGTGAGAAACCGTGGGTCCGTCTTCAAACGTGGAAGAACGCGTGTGGAAGATGCGTCAGGGAGCGGAAGGCGGATCACCCACTGATGAAACTGCGACTGCAATTCACGATACGATTTAGCAGGATTGTCGAACAACGTTGCAGCACCTTGAACCCACATTTCGAATCTCGATATTTTGGGAATACTGGAAGTTTCATCTCGGTGGGTCCCGAAAGACTTTAATGTAGATCAGAGACGGGAGCGTGTGCAGTGTTGTGAAGAAATCGTCCTCCAATTTGAAGCGGATGAAGACGGCTTTCTTGCAAGGTATGTGACAATGGACGAAACGGGGGTTCACCATGTTAGTAGGCTGTTCAGGTTTTTAAGTTGGTAACGCCACGTAGTGCTCCGTATGAAAATCGCTGACTGCGCTGTGTGCAGTCTGTGGCTGGTTGGACTCATTGTTGGAATATTCGCAATTGTAGTGTTGGGCAGTTGGATGTGAACAGCGCATAGCATTGGTGGATGTGGGGAGAGAGATGGCAGAGTTTTGAGAGCGGACGATCTGGACGTGTGTCCATCAGCAAAAGGAAATTTGTAAGACTTGATGTCATGAACCGATATATAAAAATGACTTTTGAACACTATTAAGGTAAATACATTGTTTGTTCTCTATCAAAATCTTTCATTTGCTAACTATGCCTGTCAGTAGTTAGTGTCTTCAGTAGTTAGAATCTTTCTAGTAGTTGGCAGTATTGGCGCTCGCTTTATTGCAGTAGCCGGCCGGCGTGGTCGAGTGGTTCTAGGCGCTACAGTCTGGCACCGCGTGACCGCTACGGTCGCAGGTTCGAATCCTGCCTCGGGCATGGATGTGTGTGATGTCCTTAGGTTAGTTAGGTTTAAATAGTTCTAAGTTCTAGGGGACTGATGACCTCAGCTGTTAGGTCACATAGTGCTCAGAGCCATTTGATTTATTGCAGTAGTTCGAGTAACGAAGATTTTTGTGAGGTAAGTGATTCATGAAAGGTATAGGTTATTGTTAGTCAGGACCATTCTTTTGTAGGGATTATTGAAAGTCAGATTGCGTTGCGCTAAAAATATTGTGTGTCAGTCTAGGGTTGATCGGAATAACTAAAGAGAGAAATGTCTGAGTACATCCAGTTTTGCTCAGCTGTTTGAAAATCAAATAATGTAAGAGGTTTATCAGCACAGCCATTTATAACTTCTTCTAAGGGGACGTGTCAACCACTTTGATCCTGAGACAAAACAACAGTCACAACAATGGAAACATCCTTCATCCCCTACACCAAAAAATATTCCGGGTGCAAAAATGAGCCGGTAAGGTGATGGCATCGGTCTTCTGTGATGCAGAAGGGGTAATTATGGTGGATTACTCGCAAAGTGTCCGAGTAACTATCAATGCATTATACTACTGCACCCTACCTGCGCGTGGAAAATTGGTGTGTGGAGACCTTTCGCATCAGGATAACGCACCGGCGTGCAAAACTCTCGTGTAACACTGGAACCTCTGACTCGAATTGTTACGTCATCCACCATATTCTCCAGATTTGGCTCCATCGAACATTTTTCTTTTCCCAAATCTAAAGAAGGGCCTCAAAGTACGATGATTTGACAATGATGACGCAATGGATGCTGTGAACGCTTGGTTGGACTCGAAATCGAAGACCTTTCTTTTATTTGAATGGTTTTCAGAAGTTTTTTGAGCGTGCCCGCGAGTGTATTAGTGTACACGGGCATTTTATTGAAAAATTAATTGCACTCCGTCTTCAGGCCACGAGTGGCCTACCGGGACCATTCCACCACCGTGTCATCCTCGGTGGAGGATGCGGATAGGAGGCGCATGGGGCAGCACACCGCTCTCCCGGTCATTATGATGGTATTCTTAACCGAAGCCGCTACTATTCGGTCGAGTAGCTCCTCAATTGGCATCACGAGGCTGAGTGCACCTCGAAAAATGGCAACAGCGCATGGCGGCCTGGATGGTCACCCATCCAAGCGCCGACCACGCCCGACAGCGCTTAACTTCGGTGATCTCACGGGAACCGATGCATCCACTGCGGCAAGGCCGTTACCCAAAAATTTATTGGCATTCCGAAATTTTTGCCGTTCTTCATTTGTTAAGCTAGAAAGTTTTCGACCCTTCCCCACCCTCCCCCCCTTCTCCGTACTGGCTATTATATCATCCACCGCCAGGATTCGAACTGGCTTACCTCCGCGCCTAGTGCCAGCGCACAGACGTGCGTTAGGCCAGTATTACACTATCAAATATCTTTGTCGAAGATTTGGTCAAAGACGTGATCAAATATATTTGACAAAGATCTTTGACGTGGCGCTAAAAAGGGGTAAAACTGTCATCAAATTTTTCGTCAAAGATGGCTGATAACAACAAATTGTTATTAACCTCAGCAGTTGCTTGTACCACAATTGCACTGTGTGCACATGTGGAAGAGAAGCGGGGGAAAAAAAGGGAAATGTACCTGAGTGAAACCGTGGGTTTTACGACGAGACGATAAAAGCAGTCAGCAAAACTTGTTACATGAACTTATAGTGGAGGACGTCAAGTCGTACATCAGTTACTTACGAATGGATGAGCATACATTTCAGTATATGCTCAGTGAAGTGTTTCTTCATATGACAAAGCACAATACTCACTTAAGAACTGCTATATCTGCAGAAGACAGGCTCACTGTAACACTCCAATTCCTTGCTATAGGTTAGGTTAGGTTCGGTCAGGTTAGGTCTCTAAATCTGCTTAATCTATTTTTGTATTCAGGGAGCCTGACGTTGTAGCGCCCCATCAGCTCCATACATCTCTATTAATTTTGTAGTTGTCGGTACACACCAATTGTATTTACCGGCAATGTTTATAAAAACACTACAGACGACAGGACTCTGCAGCGACGCTAGCGCTCCACGTGGTAACATGTCACATTGCAGTGAACTGAAGACAAGCGACTTCTTTGATCAAATCTACAGCGAGGCCCTAGATTTGATCAAATATTGGACATTTGATAAAGTTCCCTATTACACCATCAAATATCTTTGACAAAGATATTTGACAAAGAAATTTGATAGTGTAATACCGGCTTTAGCGACCTCGGCTACGTAGGCGGGATTTGTCGCTGCCTCGGGAGATATACGAGTATCGCATTCAGCATCGTGGATGGAGGCTCCAGTGAGGATCACTTATCTCGCGCCTGGTCACTGGCCACCACGGGTGAGCGAGCCGCCCTTGAACTGATTTCGAGGCCGGAGACTGCTGACTGAATTGCCCTTGGTCTGATGTGTGAAGTACAGAGCGTCGCTGCGGAGTAATACACGAGTCCAAAAAGTATTCATCTTGTTGCATATTTAAAAAAAAAAGTGTCTTTGTGGCACCTGAAAAGTAGCGAATAAAAAATCTAATGAGCCAGTCCTGCCGAAAGCACCTCAGAAAATCATTTTCACTGAACAAACACGTAACAAAATAGAGCTATAGCGATAACAAGGTCAACCAAATAGAAAATCTCATACAAAGGCGATTTCATAAATTAATCGTTCAGTCATATTTTCTTCACATTTACACTGTGTAAGTAGGCTGTTTAGGTTTTTATGCTGGTAACGCCACGTAGCGCTCTGTATGAAAATCACTGACTGTGCTGTGTGCAGTCTGTGGCTGGTTTGCATTGTTGGAATATTCACTATTGTAGTGTTGGGCAGTTGGATGTGCACAGCGCTTGCGCTAAAAAAATATTGTGTGTCAGTTTAGTGTTGACCAGAATAAGTAAAGATAGAAGTGTCTGAATACGTTCAGCTGTTTGAAATTCATATAACATAAGAGGTTTATGAGCACAGTCATTTATAAATTTTTCTAAGGGCATGTTTCAACTGAAGTGAAAAAAAGTCGTGGGATAGCGATATGCCCATATACACACGGCGACGTTATCGCATACACAAGTTAGAAAAGGGCTGTGTATTGGCGGAGCTCTCGTTTTTACTCAGGTGATCCATGTGAGGAGATCTGCGACACGCTTGAGACAGCACGACGCGAATTAACAGATTTTGAATGCGGAGTCTTAGTTGGAGATGATGCATGGGACATTTCAGTTCAGAAATCCTTGTTGCTATTGTTGTTGTTATGGTCTTCAGTCCAGAGACTTGTTTGATGGAGCTCTCCACGCTACCCTATCCTGTGCAAGGTTCTTCATCTCCCAGTACCTCCTGCAACCTACATCCTTTTGAATCTGTTTCGTGTATTCATCTCCTGGTCTCCCTCTACGATTTTTAACCACCACGCTGCCCTCCAATACTAAATTGGTCATCCCTTCATGCCTCAGAATATGCCCTACCAACTGATCCCTTCTTCTAGGCAAGTTGTGCCACAAATTTCTCTTATCTCCAATTCTATTCAATACTTCCTCACTAGTTATGTGATCTACCGATCTAATCTTCAGCATTCTTCTGTAGCACCACATTTCGAAACCTTCTGTTCTCTTCTTGTCTAAACTATTTATCGTCCACGTTCACATCCTTACATAATGCTGCATGCCCCCGGGAAAACTTACGGCTGTGGTTTCCCCTTGCTTTTAGCCGTTCGCACTACCCACACAGCAAGGCCGTTTTCGGACATCCATAAGGCATTCAATAATTCGAGGTCCACAGTGTCAAAAATGTGGCGGAGGTACAAAATTTCAGGTATTACCTCTGACCACTTCACGTGACGACCGAGAGCAACAGCGTTTGCGCTGAGTTGTCAGTGATAACAGACAAGCAATACTGCGTGAAATAAGCTTAGAAATCGGTGTGGAGTGCACGGGGAACGTATCCGTTAGGACAGTGTGGCGAACGGAGTTGATGGGCTGTGGCAACAGACGACCGACGCGCGTGCCTTTGCTACATCTACATTTACACTCCGCAAGCCACCCAACGGTGTGTGGCGGAGGGCACTTTACGTGCCACTGTCATTACCTCCCTTTCCTCTTCCACTCGCATATGGTTCGCGGGAAGAACGACTGCCGGAAAGCCTCCGTGCGCGCTCGAATCTCTCTAAGTTTACATGCGTGCTCTCCTCGGGAGGTATAAGTAGGGGGAAGCAATATATTCGATACCCCATCCAAAAACGCACCCTCTCGAAACCTGGACAGCAAGCTACACCGCGATAAAGAGCACCTCTCTTGCAGAGTCTGCCACTTGAGTTTGCTAAACATCCCTATCACGCTTACCAAATAACCCTGTGACGAAAAGCGTCGCTCTTCTTTGCATCTTCTCTATCTCCTCTGTCAACCCGACCTGGTACGGATCCCACACTGACGAGCAATACTCAAGTATAGGTCGAATGAGTGTTTTGTAAGTCACGTCATTTGTTGATGGACTACATGTTCTAAGGACTCTCCCAATGAATCTCAACCTGGCACCCGCCTTACCAACAATTAATTTTATATGATCATTCCACTTCAAATCGTTCCACACGCATACACCCAGATATTTTACAGAAGTAACTGCTACCAGTGTTTGTTCTGCTATCATATAATCATACAATACAGGATCCTTCTTTCTATGTATTCGCAATACATTACATTTGTCTATGTTAAGGGTCAGTTGCCACTCCCTGCACCAAGTGCCTATCCGCTGCATATCTTCCTGCATTTCGCTACAATTTTCTAATGCTGCAACTTCTCTGTATACTACAGCATCATCCGCGAAAAGCCGCATGGAACTTCCGACACTATCTACTAGGTCATTTATATATATTGTGAAAAGCAATGGTCCCATAACACTCCCCTGTGGCACGCCAGAGGTTACTTTAACGTGTGTAGACGTCTTTCCATTGATAACAACATGCTGTCTTCTGTTTGCTAAAAACTCTTCAATCCAGCCACACAGCTGGTCTGATATTCCGTAGGCTCTTGGTTTATCAGGAGACAGTGTCGAACTGTATCGAACGCCTTCAGGAAGTCAAGGAAAATGGCGTCTACCTGGGAGCATGTATCTAATACTTCCTGTGTCTCGTGAAGAAATAAAGCGAGTTGGATCTAACACGATCGCTGTTTCCGGAATCCATGTTGATTCCTACAGACTAGATTCTGGGTTTCCATAAACGACATGATACGCGAGTGAAAAACATGTTCTAAAATTCTACAACAGGTCTACGTCAGAGATATAGGTCTATAGTTTCGCTCACCTGCTCGACGACCCTTCTTGAAGACTGGGACTACCTGTGCTCTTTTCCAATCATTTGGGACCTTCCGTTCCTCTAGAGACTTGCGGTGCACGGCTGTTAGAATGGGGGCAAGTTCTTTCGCGTACTCTGGGTAGAACTGAATTGGTATCCCGTCAGGTCCATTGGATTTTCCTCTGTTGAGTGATTCTAGTTGCTCTTCTATTACTTGGACACTTATTTCGATGTTAGCCATTTTTTCGTTCTCGCGAGGATTTAGAGAAGGAACTGCAGTACGCCGGCCGAAGTGGCCGTGCGGTTATAGGCGCTGCAGTCTGGAACCGCAAGACCGCTACGGTCGCAGGTTCGAATCCTGCCTGGGGCATGGATGTTTGTGATGTCCTTAGGTTAGTTAGGTTTAACTAGTTCTAAGTTCAGGGGACTAATGACCTCAGCAGTTGAGTACCATAGTGCTCAGAGTCATTTTTTTGAACTGCAGTGCGGTCTTCCTCTGTGAAACATCTTTGGAAAAAGGTGTTTAGTATTTCAGCTTTACGCGTGTCATCCTCTGTTTCAATGCCATCTTCATCCCAGAGTGTCTGGATATGCTGTTTCGAGCCACTTGTTGATTTAACGTAAGACCAGAACTTCCTAGGATTTTCTGTCAAGTCGGTACATAGAATTTTACTTTCGAATTCACCGAACGCTTCACGCATAGCCCTAATCATGAGGAGAAAAGTTTGGTGCAGAAGAGGACGTCGTGACAGGCCACGCCAAAGCAGTCGGAAGACTGACTACCTAATAAAAACATGAAAGGAGTTATTGACGCAAATGCTGCAGATGTACCTTCCGCTACAAAAAGCGCGGCTGATTACTGAGTGGTGTAGGAGCTGCTGCGAAAGCAAACACTTGCGCCACGCAGATTGTGTCGAGTGGTACCTTGGTGCCTCCGAGCGTTCTCTGCGGTCCCCCGACGCCTCGCCGTCAGTGGAGTTGTCGCACTGCGCTGAGACGACCGCCTCCGCCGTTCAAATAGACAAGACGAGCGGGCTGACCTTGAAAGGGTGTTACGAAACGGGTCTGCAGTTCGCTGCTCGTCAGGTCGGGACGTCCAGGAGCGCACTGTGCGAGGTCAGGCGCTGACGAGTGGCTGCAGGGAGAGGCTCGCCGCGGGCAGGGTCGCCGCTGTGACGTCACGTCTACATCTACATCAACATGCATACTCTGCAAATCACATTTAATTGCCTGGCAGAGGGTTCATCGAACCACCTTCACAATTCTCTATTATTCCAATCTCGTATAGCGCGCCGGAAAGAATGAACACCTATATCTTCCCGTACGAGCTCTGACTTCCCTTATTTTAATATTTTGATCGTCTCCTCCTATGCAGATCGCCGTCAAAAAAATATTTTCACATTCGGAGGAGAAAGTTAGTGACTGGAATTTCGTGAGAAGATTCCGTCGCAATGAAAAACGCCTATCTTCTAATGATTTCCAGCCCAAATCCTGTATCATTTCTGTGACACTCTCTCCGCTATTTCGAGACAATACAAAACGTGCTGCCCTTCTTTGAACTTTTTCGATGTACTCCGTCAATCCTATCTGTCAAGGATACCACATCGCGCAGCAGTATTCTAAAAGAGGACGGACAGTCATAATGTAGTCAGTTTCCTTAGTAGATCTGTTATATTTCTTAAGGGTCCTGCCAATAAAACGCAGTCTTTGGTTAGCCTTCCCCACAACATTTTCTATGTGTTCCTTCCAATTTAAGTTGTTCGTAATGGTAATACCTAGGTTGATGTTGTTGTGGTCTTCAGTCCTGAGACTGGTTTGATGCAGCTCTCCATTCTACTCTATCCTGTGCAATCTTCTTCATTTCCCAGTACCTACTGCAGCCTACATCCTTCTGAATCTGCTTAGTGTATCCATATCTTGGTCTCCCTCTACGATTTTTACCCTCCACATTGCCCTCCAATACTAAATTGGCGATCCCTCGATGTCTCAGAACATGTCCTACCAACCGATCCCTTCTTCTAGTCAAGTTGTGCCACAAGCTCCTCTTCTCCCCAATTCTATGCAATACCTCCTCATTAGTTATGTGATCTACCCATCTAATCTTCAGCATTCTTCTGTAGCATCACATTACGAAAGCTTCTATTCTCTTCTTGCCCAAACTATTTATCGTTCACGTTTCACTTCCATACATGGCTACACTACATACAAATACTTTCAGAAACGACTTTCTCACATTTAAATCTATACTCGATGTTAACAAATTTTTCTTCTTCATAAACGCTTTCCTTGCCATTGCCAGTCGGTATTTAGTTGAATTTACGGCTTTTAGTTTAGAGTGATTTATCGTGTAACCGAAGTGTAACGAGTTCCTTTTAGCACTCATGTGGATGACCTCACACTTTTCGTTATTTAGGGTCAACTGCCACTTTTCGCACCATTCAGATATCTTTTCTAAATCGTTTTGCAGTTTGTTTTGGTCTTATGATGACTTTATTAGTCGATAAATGACATCTGCAAACAACCGAAGACGGCTGCTGAGATTGTCTCCAAAATCGTTTATATAGATAAGGAAAAGCAAATGGCCTATAACACTACCTTGGGGAACGCCAGAAATCATTTCTGTTTCACTCGATGACTTTCCGTCAATTACGACGAACTGTGACCTATCTGACAGGAAATCGCAAATCCAGTCACATAACTGAGACGGTATTCCATAAGCACGCAATTTCACTACGAACCGTTTGTGTGGCACAGTGTCAAAAGCCTTCTGGAAATCCAGAAATACGGAATCGATCTGAAATCCCCTGTCAATAGCACTCAACACTTCATGTGAATAAAGAGATAGTTGTGTTTCACATGAACGATGTTTTCTAAACCCATGTTTTCTTCGAGGTAATTCATAATGTTCGAACACAATATATGTTCTAAAATACTGCTGCATATCGACGTTAACGATATGGGCCTGTAATTCAGTGGATTACTCCTACTACCTTTCTTGAATATTGGCGTGTCCTGTGCAACTTTCCAGTCTTTGGGTACGGATCTTTCGTCGAGCGAACGGTTGTATATGATTGTTAAGTATGGAGCTAATGTATCAGCATACTCCGAAAGGAACCTAATTGATACACAGTCTGGACCAGAAGACTTGCTTTTATTAAGTTATTTAAGTTGCTTCACTACTACGAGGATATTTACTTCTACGTTACTCATGTTGGTAGCTGTTGTAGATTCGAATTCTGGAATATTTACTATGTCTTCTTATGTGAAGGCATTTCGGAAGCCTGTGTTTAGTAAATCTGCTTTGGTAGCACTGTCTTCGATCGTAACTCCATTGTTATCTGGCAGAGAAGGCATTGATTGTTTCTTGCCGCTAACATACTTCACATACGACCAGAATCACTTTGGATTTTCTGCCAGGTTTCGAGAAAAAGTTTCGTTGTGGAAACTGTTATAGGCGTCTCGCATTGAGTTTCTGTAAAGGATCGACAATCTTGGGGATTTTGCGTCTGTTTAAATTTGGCATGTTTGTTTAGTTGTTTCTGCAACAGTATTCTAACCGTTTTGTGTACCAAGGAGGTTCAGCTCCGTCGTATCTTAGTTTATTTGGTATAAACCTCTCAACTGCTGCCGACACCATTTCTCTGAATTTAAGCCACATCTGGTCTACACTTACATTATTAATTTGGAATGAGTGAAGATTGTCTCTCAGGAAGGCAACAAGTGAATTTTTATCTTTTTTTTTTAATAGGAATATTTTTCGAGGATTTGGGGATTACAATATTCAATCTCGCTAAGACAACCCTGTGTTCACTAATCCCTATATCGGTTTTGATGCTGGTTGTTAACTCTGGATTAATTGTTGCTAAAAGGTCAAGTGTGTTTTCACAACCGTTTACTATTCCCGTGGGATCATGAACTAACCGCTCGAAATAATTTTCAGAGAACGCTTTTAGCACAATTTCGGATGATATTTTATGCGTACCTCCAGAATTAAACATGTATTTTCGCCAACATATCGAAGAGAAATTAAAGTCACCACCAACTACACTCCTGGAAATGGAAAAAAGAACACATTGACACCGGTGTGTCAGACCCACCATACTTGCTCCGGACCTGCGAGAGGGCTGTACAAGCAATGATCACACGCACGGCACAGCGGACACACCAGGAACCGCGGTGTTGGCCGTCGAATGGCGCTAGCTGCGCAGCATTTGTGCACCGCCGCCGTCAGTGTCAGCCAGTTTGCCGTGGCATACGGAGCTCCATCGCAGTCTTTAACACTGGTAGCATGCCGCGACAGCGTGGACGTGAACCGTATGTGCAGTTGACGGACTTTGAGCGAGGGCGTATAGTGGGCAGGCGGGAAGCCGGGTGGACGTACCGCCGAATTGCTCAACACGTGGGGCGTGAGGTCTCCACAGTACATCGATGTTGTCGCCAGTGGTCGGCGGAAGGTGCACGTGCCCGTCGACCTGGGACCGGACCGCAGCGACGCACGGATGCACGCCAAGACCGTAGGATCCTACGCAGTGCCGTAGGGGACCGCACCGCCACTTCCCAGCAAATTAGGGACACTGTTGCTCCTGGGGTATCGGCGAGGACCATTCGCAACCGTCTCCACGAAGCTGGGCTACGGTCCCGCACACCGTTAGGCCGTCTTCCGCTCACGCCCCAACATCGTGCAGCCCGCCTCCAGTGGTGTCGCGACAGGCGTGAATGGAGGGACGAATGGAGACGTGTCGTCTTCAGCGATGAGAGTCGCTTCTGCCTTGGTGCCAATGATGGTCGTATGCGTGTTTGGCGCCGTGCAGGTGAGCGCCACAATCAGGACTGCATACGACCGAGGCACACTGGGCCAACACCCGGCATCATGGTGAGGGGAGCGATCTCCTACACTGGCCGTACACCACTGGTGATCGTCGAGGGGACACTGAATAGTGCACGGTACATCCAAACCGTCATCGAACCCATCGTTCTACCATTCCTAGACCGGCAAGGGAACTTGCTGTTCCAACAGGACAATGCACGTCCGCATGTATCCCGTGTCACCCAACGTGCTCTAGAAGGTGTAAGTCAACTACCCTGGCCAGCAAGATCTCCGGATCTGTCCCCCATTGAGCATGTTTGGGACTGGATGAAGCGTCGTCTCACGCGGTCTGCACGTCCAGCACGAACGCTGGTCCAACTGAGGCGCCAGGTGGAAATGGCATGGCAAGCCGTTCCACAGGACTACATCCAGCATCTCTACGATCGTCTCCATGGGAGAATAGCAGCCTGCATTGCTGCGAAAGGTGGATATACACTGTACTAGTGCCGACATTGTGCATGCTCTGTTGCCTGTGTCTATGTGCCTGTGGTTCTGTCAGTGTGATCATGTGATGTATCTGAACCCAGGAATGTGTCAATAAAGTTTCCCCTTCCTGGGACAATGAATTCACGGTGTTCTTATTTCAATTTCCAGGAGTGTAGATGAGTAACAGCAGAGGACCTATATCACTAACTTGGAGAACACCAGAAACCACTTATGTTTTACTCGACGTCTTTCCGTCAATTACTACAAACTGTGACCTCTGTGACAGGAATTCTCGTATCCAGTTGCATAATTGAAACGGTATTGCATGAGCACGCAATCTGTGTACAAGTCGCTTGTAAGGTACGGTGTCAAGAGGCTTTTGGAAATCTAGACACTCGGAATCAATCTGAAATTTCTTGTCGATAGCACTCAGCACTAAGTGTGAGTAAAGACCTAGTTGTATTTTTTGTCAGATATTTTCAAAAAAAATTGTAAAAAGTAGTGCAATGTTACCGCGATTAGCAGTATTATTCTAATGGCCCTATTCTGTAGTTTGACTAATTTGTATATGTTTAATTTACGGGATCCCAAAATGTTTCCATAGGTAGGGTTGGAGTGTACGTAGGAATAAATACGTAGTCATTGGAATGGATGGAAGAGGTACCAATAAAACTGCACGCTGGGTTCCAGGAAATGAGAAACGACTAAGTTGAGAACCTAATCGAAAACGATTAGATGAACGTGATTCACAGAAAAGTCTATGGAAAGCTTTCATTCAGAAAGCAGATGTCAGATGGTTGACGAGAGACGCAGTGCATAACGTCTGAAGTTTCGCTAGGTGGCTTGTGGATGATAGTGTAATACATTGAGAAGTCGCAATGCTATAAAATTGTAGCTTAGTGTGCAGAGTGACAGTTGACACTCCACATAGTCGATTGTAACGCACCGCACGTAAATATGCGGAAGCACCAATTTCCTCTATGCATTACTAGTTTTAGCAGTACGCTCCCACATTGGATCTATGTACCCAGGATTCTACCTATAGGCAAGACTAGGTGGCCGCCTAGCGCGACTAAATTGTAGGAACGGCGAAGGGCGGAAAAAATTAATTTCAAGTCAAACAGCGGAAAAAATTGGGGAAATGAGGACAGAAATGGAAAAGAGGGAAAATGAAAACTTCGAACTCTTTTCAAAAGCATAGGGAACAATTATTCAATAAGTCTTTACTTGCTAACTCAAAATTAAAGTAGCCACTAATAAGTACGAAACGGAAACAGCGGAAAGAGTCACTGCGTTTAGAAAACTACAGAATTCATCCCTCGCCGGGATCAGAGGCCAATCGCTTAGACCACTGTGGCCAACAAAAGTTTAAAACCCTCAATAGGCGTCATTCATTTAATGGCAAGAAAGTGGATGCTGAAAAACATTAGTCATTATTTTAAAATTATTTCAATTAAAACAGATACGAAATAACGCCACGATCACCAGATGACCTAGTATGATGCTTCGCAATGTCTCCCATCGGTATATAACATAATTTCTAAATTGATGGAAAAATTCGTTCATACCAGAAATCAGTTCCACGCCTTTATTTGTCTACTTCCTTGCAATTAACCAACTACTCGACGCCAAATCTGGGTGCATTGGTGTATTCAGTTGAGTTCTAGTTTAAAATGTTCAACACATTCTTCCTATTTCAATTATTTTGCGAAATTTCAAAAATTGAGGACAAAAAATAGAAAGCTGTCGACATTTGTTGTCCTCAGTCCGTTTCAAAGCATTTGAGGACAAAGCCTGAAACTGAAGGCTGTTCCCAGACAACAAGGACGGCTGGTCATCGTAATATAATGACTGAAACTACGGCGGCTCTTCGGAAAGTAAGGAACGTTAGGTCGCGAAATGGAAACAAAATGGTTCAGATGGCTCTGAGCACTATGGGACTCAACATCTGAGTTCATCAGTCCCCTAGAACTTAGAACTACTTAAACCTAACTAACCTAAGTGTGGTGTCACCGCCAGACACCACTCTTGCTAGGTGGTAGCCTTTAAATCGGCCGCGGTCCGTTAGTATACGTCGCTCCCGCGTGTCGCCACTATCAGTGATTGCAGACCGAGCGCCGCCACACGGCAGGTCTAGAGAGACTCCCTAGCACTCGCCCCAGTTGTACAGCCGACTTTGCTAGCGATGGTTCACTGACAAAATACGCTCTCATTTGCCGAGACGATAGTTTAGCATAGCCTTCAGCTACGTCAATTGCTACGACCTAGCAAGGCGCCATTATCAGTCACTATTGATATTGATTCATGTACCGTCAAGACCGACGTTCTTCATTAACGGATTAAAGTTAAGTATTCCACCAGCTACGTCCGTTTTTCTAAATTCTAATTTCCTTGTCCTGTTCCAGACCTCACGCCAGCCTGCGTGAGCTAAAACGCGTGCCTTTCGGCCTCCTCTAGTAACACGGTGTTGGCTCTCCTGCCAACCAAAACACTAAGGACATCACACACATCCATGCCCGAAGCAGGATTCGTACCTCCGACTGTAGCGGTCGCGCGGCTCCAGACTGAAGCGCCTAGAACCGCTCGGCCACAGCGGCCGGCGCTCATGACGTGGTCACAATGTCTCGTTGTGGTCACAACCAAGTCCAAATCGGGAATCCAAGTCATCAACGGAGCGCAACACTCAGCTCTGTAAGCACGATTATTACGAACCAAACGTAGAGATGGAAGAGAACTGCCTCCTGTACGAACAGTGATAGTAATTATACCAAGAGATGACATACAAAAATATGCAAATACTGGAAACGTAAGAAACTTCTAGAAATGATAAATAGCAAGTAACACACATTTGGTGGTGATCGGATTTGAACTGTGCGACCGGTAGCACGCCACACAGCGATGCGAATCGCTGCTTCCACATTCTACGCAGGACAGCCTGCGGCAATAGTTACTGTTTCTTATTTCTTTAACTCCTGATTGTTTCCTTACACCATCCATCCATGCGCACAGCTACGTTTCCTGCACACTGCGATTACCTTTTGATTACTACGATATGAGAGGCGTTCAGTAAGTAATGCAACAC
Source organism: Schistocerca piceifrons (assembly GCF_021461385.2). Taxonomy (NCBI): domain Eukaryota; kingdom Metazoa; phylum Arthropoda; class Insecta; order Orthoptera; family Acrididae; genus Schistocerca; species Schistocerca piceifrons. The sequence continues at coordinate 153,880,818 of NC_060146.1, read as the reverse complement.
ATTCTTCTTTTGCGAAAACAGATTTGCTTTATTTAGGTTTCCCGTACTCCACATTATTCCCCACACCTTTGACTACAAAACCCTGTTTTCCAACGTAATATCTGTTCAATGTGTTAGCCTTACGCCACATTACTGGCTGGGCCAGTATGCCCACTGTTTTGGCTACAAAACCCTATATTTCAGACTACGTCCAATGTGATGACCTTACGCCATCTTACTGGCAGGGCCTGTAAACCTGAAGGGTACCACTCCACTAGTCGACGTCGGAGCTAATGTCTCGCTGTATCAGGAACCTCCTCATCAACCACATACTGCTCCCCCGGAGAGCATACTTCATTGGGCCAAACAGATGGAAGACGGAAGGTGCGAAATGTGGGCTGTAGGGTGGATGAGGAAGAACAGTATAGTGAAGAGCCTTGTGAGTGCCTTTCGTGTGCGCAGAATTATGTGAAATGTTGCTTTGTCATGGAGAAGGAGAAATTCATTTGTATTTTTGTGGCTACGGACACGATGAAGTCGTTTCTCCAATTTCCTGAGGGCAGCACAGTGCACTACTCATGAGGGAGAACATCAAACACAATAACCCCTTCAGCCCCCAGGAGACGGTCGCCATCACTTTACCAGCCGAGGGTGCGGCTTTAAACTTCTTCTTCAGGGAGAGTTGGTGTGGCGCCACTGCATGGACTGCCGTTTTGCTTTCGTTTCGAAGTGATAAACCCATGCTTCATCACCTGTGACAATGCTAGCAAAAAAAAAAAAAAAAAAAAAAAAAAAAAAAAAAAAAAAAAAAGCCTGTGACAATCAGCATCGTTAATAAAAAGTCTCTATCCAAGATATTACACTACTGGCCATTAAAATTGTTACACCAAGTAGAAATGCAAATGATAAACGGGTATTCATGGGACAAATATATTATACTAGAACAGACATGTGATTACATTTTCACGCAAGTTGGGTGCATAGATCCTGAGAAATCAGTACCCAGAACAACCACCCCTGGCCTTGATACACCTGGGCATTGAGTCAAACAGAGCTTGGATGGCGTGTACAGGTACAGCTGCCCATTCAGCATCCATACGATACCACAGTTCATCAAGAGACTGGCGTACTGTGACGAGCCAGTTGCTCGGCCACCATTGACCAGACGTTTTCCATTGGTGAGATATCTGGAGAATGTGCTGGCCAGGGCAGCAGTCTAACATTTTCTGTATCCAGGAAGGCTCGTACAGGATCTGCAACATGCGGTCGTGCATCATCCTGCTGAAATGTAGGGTTTCGCAGGGATCGAATGAAGGGTAGAGCCATGGGTCGTAACACATCTGAAATGTAACGTCCGCTGTTCAATGTGCCGTCAGTGCGAACAAGAGGTGACCGAGACGTGTAACCAATGGCACCCCATAACATCACGCCGGGTGATACGCCAGTATGGCGATGACGAATACACGCTTCCAATATGCGTTCACCGTGATGCCGCCAAATACGGATGCGACCATCGTGATGCTGTAAACAGAACCTGGATTCATCAGAAAAAATGACGTTTTGCTATTCGTGCACCCAGGTTCGTCGTTGAGTACACCATCGCAGGCGCTCCTGTCTGTGATGCAGCGTCAAGGGTAACCGCAGCCAAGGTCTCCGAGCTGATAGTCCATGCTGCTGCAAACGTCGTCGAACTGTTCGTGCAGATAGTTGTTGTCTTGCAAACGTCCCAATCTGTTGACTCAGGGATCGAGACGTTGCTGCATGATCCGCTACAGCCATGCGGATAATATGCCTGTCATCTCGACTGCTAGTGATACGAGGCCGTTGGGATCCAGCTCGGCGTTCCGTATTACCCTCCTGAACCCACCGATTTCATATTCTGCTAGCAGTCATTGGATCTCGACCAACGCGAGCAGCAATGTCGCGATACGATAAACCACAATCGCGATAGGCTACAATCCGACCTGTATCAAAGTCGGAAACGTGACTGTACGCATTTCTCCTCCTTACACGAGGCCCCACAACAACGTTTCACCAGGCAACGCCTGTCAACTGCTGTTTGTGTATGAGAAATCGGTTGGAAACTTTCCTCATGTCAGCAAGTTAGGTGTCGCCACCGGCGCCAAACTTATGTGAATGCTCTGAAAAGCTAGTCATTTGCATATCTCAGCATCTTCTTCCTGTCAGTTAAATTTCCCGTCTGTAGCATATCATCTTCGTGGTGTAGCAATTTTAATGGCCAGTAGTGTACACAACACTTAACTTTTTAATTTTTTTGGGCGGTTGGGGCTGGGGGAATTACCCATTTACTATATCCAAAACTTCATCTAATGAGTAGAAGGAGTTGTCATTAAGAAATTCATTTGATTTCCTTTTAAATGCTATATGGGTCTCTGTCAGACTTTTGATGCTATTAGGTAAGTGACCAAAGACATTTCTGGCAGCATAATTTACCCCCTACCTTGGGTAGTGAAGATCATCCTTTATCCTAGTGTTGTAGCCATATACACTGCTATTACTTTTGAATTCGTTTTGATTGTTAAATTTCATAAGTGAATACATAAATTGTGAGGCTACAGTGAAGATCCCTAGCTCTTTGCCTGCAGGATGATCTTGGATGAGCTCCAACAATTATTATGATTACACGCTTTTGTGCAATGAACACTCTTTTACTCAATGATGAGTTGCCCCAGAATATGATGCCATACGAAAGGAGAGAATGAAAATAGGCGTGGTAAACTAATTTACTGAGATGTATATTGCCAAAATTTGCAATGACCCTATTAGCATAAGTAGCCGAACTCAAACGTTTCAGCAGATCTTCAGTGTGTTTTCTCCAGTTCAGCCCCTCATCAGTGAAAACACCTAGAAATTTTGAATATCCTACCTTAGCTACCGATTTCTGATCGAAGTCTATATTTATTAATGGTGTCATTCCATTTACCGTGTGGAACTGTGTACACGATGTTTTGTCAAAATTTAATGAGAGCCCATTTGCAGAGAACCACTTAATGATTTTCTGAAAAACATCGTCTACAATCTCACCAGTTAATTCTTGTCTGTCGTGTGTGATAGCTATACTTGTATCATCGGCAAAAAGTACCAGCTTTGCATCTTCGTGAATATAGAATGGCAAGTCATTAATATATATTAAGAACAGCAGAGGACCCAAGACCGAACCTTGCGGCACCTGTGGTGTTTCAAAAGTCTAATCAGGGAACATCGCGTTTCTTTAGCGCTTGAGCGACGCCAGGTAAGAAATGTTAATATATATATATATATATATATATATGTGTGTGTGTGTGTGTGTGTGTGTGTGTGTGTGTGTGTGTAGTATGTTAAGTGGAGACTTGTTATTTAAAAAGATTTTGTTTCTTTTCTTTCATGTCGAGCGGGGCAGCAAAATGATCCAGTGGCGACTCCAGACGCGGCGGACGACGAGAGCTAACCACTATTGCATCGTGGTCGACGGCCGGCGGCTGGAAGAACCGTTGAAACATCATGCTGACAATTATTAAAATATGTTTTATGTTTTCTTTTTTTAAAAAAAATGAAAAGGAATTCAATGTTGAATGTGGAATGATAAAGTTTGTAATTGGATGTCAATTGGTTATAGCGTCCCCAGGGAGGTAATAAGAAAACACTTAAAAAACAGGTTTATAAAGAAGAGACATTTAAAAATTGAATATATATATATATATATATATATATATATATATATATATATATATTTTATAATGTACCCGTAAAATAATAATTTCTCTGTGTAAGTTTCGAGTGCAAAGAAATATAACAAAATGATCTAAAGAGACGACAAGATACGCTCATTTGTTAATTTTTTTAGTCGTCTGGCAAATGTAAGCATATTTGTACGAATTAAGCAGATAATATATTGATTTAATATCGTTGTTCACTTCTGATCCCGATTTCATGTCCACCTTCCTTGAATTAACCTGCATCAAGTAATTTACAGTTCAACAACCGCAGCGGCCGATACAGCCAACGGCGCCATTACGTGGCGATATTAACTTATAAAAAAATTAGCGGAAGCGAAAAACTCGCCCGCTATTAACATAATATTCATTTTTCTCCACAGCCGCACGAAGTTGCAGAAAATACGTAGCTTTAAGATTCTTATTTTCAGTACCATAGCCGAGAGCCAGAGCCAGGACTTCGACTACAATACAATGGTTAACCCTTTGAACGGAACATCGGTCTGAGATACCGCCATAGTTGACATTAACAATGCTAACGGCGCTGCATTGTTCGTGAGGGTGGGGAGAAGCCCAGTAATCTTCAGTCGGGTCCCGAACCGCAGCTGGCCAACAACGTATTGTCGGCGCATGCATTGTTTTCAAGTAAGTAGAATTTTTGTTACGTATTGTCGGTCTGTGAGACCGTGTTCCGAAAAAATGCATTCCCCTCCCGGTCTGACAGACCGGGTGTTCCTAAAAGTGTCAAATTTTTGCCGGTCTCCCAGACCGGTGTTCCTAAAAGTATCACGCATTTGTCGGTCTGTATGACCGATGTTCCACTCTTTGAACTCTTCTGTTTTCTGTGTAGCAACATTTCATCTATTTGATTGAAATTTTTGCCACCACACGATGCTTAATACTTTTGTGTTCATAGAAGAACGAGAAAAAAGTGTAACAACTCGTATTTAACGTTTTAATTTTTCCTCTTTCCGTTTTTCACACACATTCTCCAATTTACCGCGCAAACTTATTACAGCGATAGAATTATCCCCATTAAATTTCGTTAAAACTCATTTTTCCCTTTTTCCTTGCAGGTTTACAATGGAAGGTCCGAAATATGTTTCAAATCGGTCGAAAAGAATTGTAGCCCTTGCACGCTCTCAAAATTACCTTGAAGAATCAGACTCGGAAGTGGATTCAGATGAATCATGCATTCCAGATGAGGACCTTACTATCCAAGATCCTCGCAATGAAACAGATAATGACGATGACTCTCCCAATGATGATGATCGCGATGATGAAACTATTCGAGAAATATTTGAAGTCGAAAATACCGCAGTTCGCGAAGAAACTGGAGAGCAACCACAGTCTGACATAACTTCTGGTGGAAGCAGACTAATCACTCCACAGAAGCCTGCTGATGTTGCTAGCTCATCTACGCGTTCTGATGACACTCTAGATGAGAGTCGTCTTCCAGTTTCTTACTACGGAAGAAACAAGTGTTTCACATGGTCATCAACTCCTGTTCGCTCTAAGACGCGAACAGCAGCATCCAATATAATAAAGGTACGGCTATCAAAGATACAAGGGCCTGCTCTTACCGTGGGGAAAAACCCACTCCCAGGTGAAGTGTGGCGCCTTTTGTTTACTGACGACATGATTGAGACGATTGTAAAGCATACTAATGAAAAGTTGGCCAAAATTCGTTCTGTTATTGAACTAAAAGAAAGTGTAGCTTACAGAGACACTACTGTGCAGGAAGTGAACGCTGTGATTGGAGTCACAGTTCTTTGCAGCATATTCAAATCTGCGAGGGAGCCTATGACCTCGCTGTTTTCCACTTCGGTCTTGGGGAGGCCAATTTTTCGATCAATAATAACAGAAAAGCGATTAGGAATATTGCTTAGGGCATTTAGATTCGATGACTCGAGCACGAGGGAACAGAGGGAAAAATATGACCCAGCTGCTGCCATTACAGACATATTTAATAAGTTTATTTGGAACTGCCAACAAATTTATAGCCCTGGAGCGCATTTGACAGTTGATGAAACTTTGGTGCCTTTCAGAGGGAGGGTTAAATTTCGTATATATATGCCGAATAAACCGGCTAAATATGGCATTAAGGTCATGGGTCTGGCAGATGCACACAATGCATATATTTACAATGCCTACATCTACTCCGGCAAAGGCTGTGATGGAGCCACACTTTCTACAGCAGAAAAGAAAAAGAGCATTCCCACGCAGTCTGTAATCCGCCTATCTAAAGGGCTGTATGGCACAAACAGAAATATTAGTTGCGACAATTGGTTTTGTTCTGTGGAACTTGCCCAGGAGCTACTAGCTCACAATTTGACATTAGTTGGGACACTAAAAAGAAACAGACCCCAGATACCAGCAGAATTTCAAGCAAGAAGCGATCGTGAAATTGGGTCCAGCCTTTATGGCTTTACGAAAGAAATGACTCTGCTTTCTTATGTCCCAAAAAGGAATAAGGCAGTCCTACTTCTTTCGTCAATGCATCATTCCAATTACACTGACGTTTCAAATGATAAACCTGAAATCATATCTTTTTATAACGCCACAAAAAGTGGAATAGACACGCTAGATATGAAGTGCAGTGTTTATTCTACTAATCGCAAAACAAGAAGGTGGCCGTTGGCTATTTTTTACCACATGGTGGCCATGGCTGGATCAAACGCAAGTATACTTTATGGACTTTTTGGAGAGAAGAAAACCGTATCACGTTTTGATTTCCTGAAAAGAGTTTCTCTATATTTGGTCTACGATTTCGTAAAATCCCGACTGGCAATCTCCAATCTGCCTCAAGAGCTACAAAGTATTATTTCATCTTTAGAAGAAGAGGCAGCAAAAGAAAAGCAAATCGTTAGCCAACGGAATAAATTTGTTGTTCGAGTTGATGAGTGTCCGACGGACACACTTGGTAAAAGAAAAACCTGTCGATTTTGTCCATATCAAAAAAAGAGGAAAACTGCCTACAAGTGTATTTCTTGCGAAGAACCAACGTGCTTGGAGTGTTCACGAAAAGTGTGCAAGACTTGTGCAATTAAAAATAAAAGTTAAATTTTTTCTTTGCATTACATTTTAGTATTCATTTTCTTTGTGTTGTAACTATAATAATGTAAAAAAAAAGTATTTCTAAAGGAGTAATGTGTAAACAACAAAACACTGCAAATTAAAGTTTTTCCTAGTAATAAACTTGAATTTACTGGTATTTTAACAAATATTATGGTTCAAAAACCTATTATTATGTTTAATTACACCTTAAAGAGAGAGAGAAGCAACGTAGAAGTGCGGAAAAGTCATAAAAATAGAGAAAAATACACTTTAAATGTCCTAGCGGTCTAGCAGACCGATGTTCCATCTTACCGCCGAGTAAAAGATGTTCCGGTTAGAGGGTTAACGGAGGTAAGAAAAAAATTCTCTCGCGTGTGTGTGGGCTGCGATTGTAATTAATAACTAAAGATTTTTTGCTTTAAAGTGAACTAATAATAATAATAATATATTAAATTACGACGGCCGACGGACGCGAGAACTGTTAAATGAACTTAGAGTTGGAAGTTAAAACAGTCAGTTGACTCTGTTGTTACGACATACATCGTAAATATTACTTATGTGTGAAATTTGCAAATTTTGTTAAAATTCAGACTTCTTGAAGAGATTCTGGCAGAATTGTATCAGGAGTGTGGATGATCTTCAATAATTAACTAAAGTTTTATGAATGAGAAGTCGACACGTATTGACATTTTGAAAATAATCGATACTGTGAAGCGTATTAAAATTCTGTTTAAAACTATATCGGGGATTGTGGTCAAGAAGATCGGTTTTAAAGTGGAATATTTCGTTAAATGAGAACAAGATTGATTCTTTAGTGACATTAATTAATTATTTAAGGAAAAATTAGTAGAATTTCAATTTATTCTGGCAAAGATATCAAGGAGTGTCAGACCGTACAACGAACATATAAAAACTCTGTGACTTTGTTGATGGTTGTTGTCTTGCAAACGTCCCGATCTGTTGACTCAGGGATCGAGACGTGACTGCACGATCCGTTACAGTCGTGCGGGTAAGATGCCTGTCATCTCGACTGCTAGTGATACGAGGCCGTTGGTATCCAGCACGGCGTTCCGTATTACCCTCCTGAACCGAGCGATTCCATATTCTGCTAACAGTCATTGGATCTCGACCAACGCGAGCAGTAGTGTCGTGATACGATAAACCGCAATCGCGATAGGCTACAATCCGACCTTTATCAAAGTTGGTAACGTGATGGTACGCATTTCATCTCCTTACACGAGGCATCACAACAATGTTTCTCCAGGCAACGCCGGTCAACTGATGTTTGTGTATGAGAAATCGGTTGGCAACTTTCCTCATGTCAGCACGTTGTAGGTGTCGCCACCGGCGCCAACCTTGTGTGCATGCTCTGGGAAAGCTAATCATTTGCATATCACGGCATCTTCTTCCTGTCGGTCAAATATCACGTCTGTAGCACGTCATCTTCGTGATGTAGCAAATTTAATGGCCAGTAGTGTATTTCATGTAACCTGTAAATGTTGAATTAATTCTCCGTTCTATCTGTGGCTGAAGATTAGTCATCTTTTTGTAGCTGGCGGCTCCAACGGGTGAGTGAAATACGGCAAAGAAAAGATAGCGAGCATTTGACGGGCAGTGACGGTGCACAAACACCGGTCCCTTATCCAGAAGCTAACAGAGACTCGCTTAGTAAACACACAGTAGTCACGAGAGAGCTACGTCAACGACCCGCTGTGATAACGCGTCTCTAATGGCAAGTCTGTGTCTCACGTGAAAAGCACGTGGTCGGTACCAGCTGCCATCGGCGGGCTGCAGAAGTTTATCGCAAAGTACGTGCTGCTCAGTCACGCGGTCGATCCGTAAGTGTCGTCATAGCGGCTTCATCACATGTCTGACCTGGTTCTCCAATCAGCCCTATTTTGTGTGACGTTAATCTTCGGATTTTTGACGCGTATGTGTCACACATAGGTACACCGCGATAGGTCTATATCGCTCGGCTGTGGTGTTTTTATAATGAATTCTATGATCAGAAGTTGTGTAAAATGGTCCTAGGTGTGCGAGAAAGGTGTAATCTATAGAAAAATACGTACAAGTATCAGTAGGGAAAAATAAGAACAGAGGATAAAGATCGAAGTGCTAGAATTAGGATGACGTTGCTTTTCTCAGTGGAGCTGGAAAACACACAGAAGAGCCAAAGAAACGGGTACACCTGCGTAATATCGTCTAGGGCCCCCGTGAGCACGCAAAAGTGCCGCACCACGACGTCGGACGGACTCGACTAATATCTGAAGTAGTGCTGGAGGGAAGTGACACCAAGAATCCTGCTGGGTTGCCCATGAATGCGTAAGAATACGAAGGGGTGGGTATCTCTTCTGAACAGGACGTTGCAAAGCAACCCAGATATGCAAAATAATGTTCATGTCTGGGGAATTTGGTGACGAGCGGAAGTGTTTACATTCATAAGAGTGTTCCTGGAGCCACTCTGTAGCAATTATGGACGTGTATGGTGTCGCATTGTCCTGCTGGAACTCCGAAAGTCCATTGGAATGCACAATGGACTTCAATGAATGCAGCTGATCAGACAGGATGCTTACATATATGTTAGCTATCAGAGTTGTATCTAGACGTATCAGGATTCCCATATCAATCCAACTGCACATGCCCCACACTATTACAGAGCCTCCACTAGCTTGCCCGTATCTCGTGGTCGTGCGGTAGCGTTCTCGCTTCCCACGCCCGGGTTCCCGGGTTCGATTCCCGGCGGGGTCAGGGATTTTCTCTGCCTCGTGATGGCTGGGTGTTGTGTGCTGTCCTTAGGTTAGTTAGGTTTAAGTAGTTCTAAGTTCTAGGGGACTGATGACCATAGATGTTAAGTCCCATAGTGCTCAGAGCCATTTGAGCCACTAGCTTGAACAGTCCCCTGCTGACATGCAGGGATATGGATTCTGAGCCAAGGCTGGCTCATGTTATGTGTTGGATTAAACCTTGGGCGCTATTCTGTGTTTAGTCTTCCGCGGTTATCGCGATTATGGTGTTATCCCCTCTCTCTGCAAGTGACAGCAGTGATGTGTATCAATATTCCCATCTTGTACTATCTTTGGCCTGGCGCTTATAGTTTCCGTCTGTGTGTGTGCACCAGTTTGTCGGTGGGCGTGGAACAGGGAGGAAATCTCCGCAGTGCGTAGTTTGGCCAGGACCGCTGGTGGCGTCTACACATGGGGGGAGTGTGTGGTGCTTCTCCCATTGCTACGAGGTCCGTGACTCACCGATCCTGGACACGAAAGGCGAGTTTTCACTTAATCTACCAACAAGTCACGACTTTTCACATTGTGTCATTTGGACTTCGTTGTCGGCTATTGGGACATTCCCGTGAGGAACAACGTGTGTTTTCAAGTTGGCAAATTTTAGCCACCCTCCGGTGGAGTTCAACTGTACTTGGTTATTTTGAATTAAAGTGCACTAGCGGAATCTTCTGAGTTGTGGCCGGTTACCTGCCTTGGCCGTTGACGTAAATTCAGGCAGTGTATTTTCCTCATCATGTTGTCGCTGTCCAGTACGGTGTGTAGTTTGACAGCTCAGTGTATAATTGGTTGTGGACGCAAATACTTTCTATGTTGTTCCATTTAACTCTCTGATGTGTGCTGGTCGGGTAGAGGAGAAGTTATCTTGTCGGTGGGTCCGTTGACTGTCTGTCGGTTGAGTTGTTGTCGAATCGAGAATGGTTGGGCCGACTGCCTGTCTCACACAAGCGAGCGTTAGTGTTTGAATTCCAGGCCGACCCTCGGAAACTTCTGAGCACCGTTGGGTGTACTTTCTTATTTGTTCTTTTTGGTTGTATTTGTATGGCTTCTAGCCGATTTTTAAATTAAGGTGTTTTGCGCTTAAGGCGTAAGATTGTTTGGGCCTTCAGCCTAATTTAAAGAACTGCTTTAAGGTAAGGCCTTTGGCCTCTTAAAAATTTATTTTGGTTAGAGTCTTAAGTGATGAGCCTTCAGCCGATTTTTAAATTAAAGTTGTTTTCCTCTTAAGGTGTCAGATTGCTTGGGCCTTCAGTTTAATTAAAGAACTGCTTTAAGATATGGCCTTTTGCCGTTGAGAAATCTGATTTTGGTTTGAGTCTTAAGTTATTGGCTTTCACCAGATTTTAAATTAAAGTGGTCTTGCCCTTAAGGCATGTGATTGTATGGCGTATTCAGCCGGTTATTAAGTTCTTAAAATTAATGATGTGTTTTTTTTAATTTTCTTTGCTCTTGTATTGTTTGGTCAAATAAATAAAGCTGTATGTTGGAGTGTAGCTGAGAGCCGCATATTTTGGCCTCTTTCCACAGTTTGAACTACCTGTCCCGTTCTGCGGGCTTACAGGGCGTCCCAGATTCATTAGGTTGTCTCCATACCGGTACCCGTCCATCCATTCGATACAATTTCAAACGAGACTCGTCCAGCCAGGCAACATGTTTCCTGTCACCAACAGCCCAATGTCGGTCTTGGCGGGACCAGGAGAGGCGTTAAGCTTTATGTCGTGCAGTCTTCAAGGGTACAAGAGAGGGCTTTCGGCTCCAAAAGCCGATATCGATGTTGTTTCGTTGAATGGTTCCCGCGCTGACACTTGTTGATGGCTCAGCATCGAAATCTGCAGCAATTTGTGGAAGGGTTGCAGTTGCACTTCTGTCGCATTGAACGATTATCTTCAGTCGTTGGTCCCGTTCTTTTTCCCCCGGAAACGACGTCGGAGATTTGATTTTTTACCGCATTCCTGATATTCACGATACACTCGTGAAATGGTCGTAAGAGAAAATCCCCATTTTATCACTACCTCGGAGATGCTGCTCCCCATCGCTCGGGCGTCGACTATAACACTACGTTCAAGCTCCCTTAAATCATGATAACCTGCCATTGTAGCAGCAGTAACCGACCTAACAACTGCGCGAGACACTTGTCTTATATAGGCGTTACCGACCGCAGCGACGTTTTCTGTTTACATATCTCCGTATTTGAATATGCATATATTTGAATACGCTTACCTATACCAGTTTCTTTGGCGCTTCAGAGTATTTGCAGGATTTGTTAAATGGAACGAACAGCTTAATGAGCACACGCTGTGGACTGAAAGTAAACCGAAGAAAGACGAAAATAATGAGGAACTTATCATTAAAATTGGGGCCCAGAAAATAGACAAAATGAAGTCATTCTGTTACCTTCGAAGCAAAATAACTTATGACACAGGAAGCAAGCAGGACATAAAAGCGGACTAAGAGGTCATTTCTGGCTAAAAGAATTCTGTTAGTATCAAAGAAATAGCTTAATTTCAGGAAGAAATTTATGAGAAAGTTCGCTAGCCGTTGTGGCCGAGCGGTTCTAGGCATTTCAGTCCGGAACCGCGCGACTGCTACGGTCGCAGGTTCGAATCCTGCCTCGGGCATGGATGTGTGTGGTGTCTTTACGTTAGTTAGGTTTAAGTAGTTCTAGCGGACTTCCCTCAGCTATATTAGAAATTTCGAAGGGATCTTGTCTACCCCTCCTGCCTTATTTGCTCTCCCAAAGCTGTTTTAAATTCTGATCCTAGTACTGGATTCCTATGCCTTCTCTATCGACTCCAGTTTCTTTGTCAGCACAGCACTGTATGAAGTAAAACCTGGTGTACGGGAAACTCAGAAGACAATGAAAGTTTTGAGACACGATGCTACAGAAGGATTTGAAAATCAGGTGTACTGGTGAGATGAATAATGGTTCAAATGGCTCTTAGCACTATGGGACTTAGCTTCTGAGGTCATCAGTCACCTAGAACTTACAACTACTTAAACCTAACTAACCTAAGGACATCACACACATCCATGCCCGAGGCAGGATTCGAACCTGCGAGCGCAGCGGTCGCGCGGTTCCAGACTGTAGTGCCTAGAACCGCTGGGCCACATCGGCCGGAGATGAGAAATGATAACGTTCTCCGCAGAACAGGCGGAGAATGGAGCATATAGAATACACTGACAAGAAGAAGGGAGAGCATGATGGGACATATATTTAGACACCAGGGAATAACGTCCATGGTATTAGAGGAAGCTCCAGAGAGTAACATGTCTAGGGAATACAAAGACTGGAATGCAGCCAGCAAGTAATTGAAGATATAGGGTGCGAGTGATGCTCCGACGTTAAACTACACGCATTCCGCAGACAACGATCGTGTGAAACCTGGCTCACTATGTTCAACCACGAGACCGGAAGTCAGTAAACGGTGGCACCAAGGCTAGTGACGCCTTCCTCGACTTTCGGAAGGTGATGGACATAGTTCTGTATTGCAGTATGCTAAACAAAATATAAGCGTTCCGAATAGCACAGCAAATTTATGATGTGACAGAAGAGTATCCAGCTGAAAAATTTGAAATTTTCCCGGCGAATCAACTGTTTAAAAAGATTTCGGTCTTGCAGCCGGTCGTCGTAAACTTCAATGGTCGATATTTCGGCTGGACAACCGCCAGCCATCTTCAGGTGAGTCGAACGAGGACTGACGAAATGTTGTGGTTGTTGTGGTCTTCAGTCCTGAGACTGGTTTGATGCAGCTCTCCATGCAACTCTATCCTGTGCAAGCTTCTTCATCTCCCAGTACCTACTGCAATCTACATCCTTCTGTATCTGTTTAGTGTATCCATCTTTTGGTCTCCTTCTACGGTTTTTACCCTCCACGCTGCCCTCCAATACTAAATTGGTGATCCCTTGGTGCCTTAGAACATGTCCTACCAACCGATCCCTTCTTGACTAGTTGTGCCACAAACTCCTCTTCTCCCCAATTCTATTCAGTACCTCCTCATTAGTTATGTGATCTACCCATCTAATCTTCAGCATTCTTCTGTAGCACCTCATTTCGAAAGCTTCTATTCTCCTCTTGTGCAAACTAGTTATCGTCCATGTTTCACTTCCATACATGGCTACACTCCATACAAATACTTTCAGAAACGACTTCCTGACACTCAAGTCTATACTCGATGTTAACAAATTTATCTTCATCAGAAACGCTTTCCTTGCCATTGCCAATCTACATTTTATATCCTCTCTACTTCGACCATCATCAGTTATTTTGCTCCGCAAATAGCAAAACTCCTTTACTATTTTAAGTGTCTCATTCCCTAATCTAATTCCCTCAACATCACTTCATTCGACTACATTCCATTATCCTCGTTTTGCTTTTGTTGATGTTCATTTTATACCCTCCTTTCAAGACACTGTCCATTCCGTTCAACTGCTCTTACGGTGGAAGAGCGTTGTACGGAACATCAACGTTGCACTCGCCTTCTGCAGCCCAGTAAATCTGTAGTTGCGGAACATTGTATTTCTAACGGTCATTCAATGGAGTACGACAAAAGTTCGATTTTGGCCACAGCAACAACTTTTTGAGACTCCATCATCATCAAAGAATCCGTTGACATGCGCATTGTGGGAAATCGAATGAACAGTGACAGTGGTTACCAATTGAATAACGCGTGGAATCCCGTCGTCTCCGAAATTTGCTCGAGACGAAGATGCCAGAGGACTTCGACAGCTGCGGCCAGCGACAACACCGACAGCAGCTGAGTCTTGCAGTTCCACCAGCGAGGGCGCTGTCTCTGGGCGGTGTGGCCATTCTGTCTCCGCGACTGCAACGCATGCGTGGCAGTACCATCAGCTCAATATATAAGATGGAGCGGAGAATGTGTTCGTCCCTTCCACCATCCTTCACAGTTACAAATCCGTGATCCGCCCCATCCTCTGTTATGGCAGCATATATTGGATTTCCGCCCCTGCCAGGTTCTATAAATCCCTCCAAATCCTCGAACGCCATGCGCTCCTCCTCGTCTTCCGCATCTGCCTTCCGTCCCCCACGGGCATCCTCTACGACCTTATCCCCTTCCCCCACCTTTTCCTTGAACACATCCACACACTATATATTGTCCGCCCCATTGATTCCCCTCACCCCCTGGTGTCTCCCTTCTTCTCCACCCCCATCCCGTTGCCGTGCCTTTACCGTTGTGTCCCACACTCTCTCCATCTCCACACCCACTGCCTCCTTTCCCTCCCGGATGATGAGCTTCGCCCTGACATCTACCCTTCCTACCAACTCTAACCCCACAATCCTCCTGCCTCCTCCTCAGGGCTCCCTCTCCTCCCCCTCCCTTCTCCTGAGTGGCTTTCCCTGCTACTCCCTGTCCCTCTCTTGTGCTCCCCTTCAGTGTCTCTGCAGTCCCTCCTGCTTCGTCTTCCCTCTTCATCTCCTGCACCTGCTGATGCCCCTACTCTTCATCCCGCCGCCTCCCCTGATGTCCCTTGCTCTCCCCTCCTTTCCCATCCTCTCCGGCCTCTCCTTGGCAGGTCCCACCTGACACTTTTATACTTCACCATGTGTGCATCAAGTGGGTTTAAAGTGTGTTGTTCTGGAGTGTTTTTAATACTGTGGCCGACTTCTAACCTGTGCGTGTGCCTTCAGTGTCTTCTTTGTGTTTTAAGAGTCGCCAACTGTGTTTTTTAACTTTATGTCGACTTTTTTAATTGTCCCACCACGAACGTCTCCATGTCAGCGTATTTTTACCTCCATTATCTCCCCTTACGCTGTTTTATATCCCCCTTTTTTATCGCCTTATATGTAACATTTTATTCTTATTTTAAGTTGTCATCTCACTCGGCTGACCCCCTTCGGGTTTGGGGGTTAGAATAGGCCCGCGGTATTCCTGCCTGTCGTAAGAGGCGACTAAAAGGAGTCTCAAATGTTTCGGCCTTATGTGATGGTCCCCTCTCGGGTTTGACCTCCATCTTTCTAAATTATTCCGAAGAGCGAGCCACTTGGGAAAGGGCGCCTTACATGGTGCATTGTATCCGTCGTGCAATTAGACCTTTAGCCGTCTTTCTCGTCGTTGCAATGGTGTCCCGCTCGTTTTCGATCTCTTGGGCGATTACCACGCTGCACTCTGCAGTGTTTCTTTTAACTGCGACGACGACCTTGGCCATTTTTGCACCTAAGATCCAGCACGGTAGCCAGTCCGTTGTGGTGGGGCCGCCATGTACCCTCTTGGTTGTAGCCCCCTGACAACACAGGGATCGCTCTACTGATGCCTGCGCCGTTAACTCCCCACGTATGCCAAGGAGTAAATGCCCATCGCCCTGGGGCATCGGGACTCCCGGCAATGGCCATCCTGCCAGGTGGCCTTTGCTGTGGCTGGGTGGCGCCCGTGGGGAGGGCCCTTGGTCGGAGTAGGTGGCATCAGGGCGGATGACCAGCAATGAAGCGTGGTACATCATCTCTCGCTGGCGGCCAGCCGTCAGCAGTCTCTAAGCGTTCCAAAGCTCACTTTAAGGCTAATGTGTATGACCCCAAATCGTTCCCCTCCCTGGCCATACCATGGGAGGAACGAAAGGC
Organism: Schistocerca piceifrons; assembly: GCF_021461385.2. Lineage (NCBI taxonomy): Eukaryota > Metazoa > Arthropoda > Insecta > Orthoptera > Acrididae > Schistocerca > Schistocerca piceifrons. The sequence goes on along the minus strand of NC_060146.1, from coordinate 153,864,714 downwards.
TGTGAATGAGAGCGAAAGATACTCGCCCCGGTATCTCGTCTCTACCAGAGCTGACGGGGACTCGTTTGTGTCTGTGAAGCCTCAGTTCTTTGTCGAAAATTTAAAGTTCGGGGAGGTGGAGGGCTTGTCCAAGATGCGGTCTGGATCGGTGTTGATAAAAACGGCATCCTCTGCCCAGTCACGAGCCTTGCTGGCTTGTACGAAGTTGGGGGATGCGTCTGTTACTATCACCCCACATAACACCTCAAATATGGTCCAGGGAATTGTTTTTCACCACGATCTCCTTTTACAGTCCGATGACGAGCTGCGCGCGAACTTGGAGCGCCGAGGTGTCCATTTCGTCCGGCGCGTCCACCGGGGTCCGAGGGATCGTCAAGTTGCCACCGGTGCCTTCATCTTGGCCTTCGAGGGTGACACGTTACCTGAGAAGGTCAAGGTGATGGTGTACCACTGTGATGTCAAGCCGTATATCCCTCCCCCGGTGCGGTGCTTCAAGTGTTGGAAGTTCGGCCACATGTCTTCGCGCTGTGCGTCCGACCTCGTCTGTCGCGATTGCGGTCGACCTTCCCATCCTGATCATCCCTGTGCGCCGCCTCAAATCTGTGTGAACTGTGGTGCACACCATCCACCTTGCTCGCCAGACTGTCCGATTCTGCAGAAGGAGCGGAAGATCATGGAAATCAAGACTCTCGACCGCCTGACGTACACTGAGGCGAAGCGGAAATATGATCGGCTTCATCCAGTGCGCATGACAGCTTCTTATGCCGCAACTGTCACTCCTTCTACAATTCCATCCACTCCAGTCAGCTCTCAGAGTCGAAGTCCCACACCTGCCCCCTTGATGGTGGGGGGCGCTAAACCTCCTGTTGCTCCTGCTCCATCTACTTCAGGAGCAACACCCCCCCAACCATCGGGGACATCAGTCCCCCCTTCCCAGCCGGTGAAGCGTAAGACTTCTTCGGCTACTCTCGTAAGGAAGGGGTCCCTTGGGGACCTCCCTTCGCACGTTCCGACTGGTTCCAAAGCCGACAGCCACAAGTGGCTCAAACAACCGCCAGTCCCTGGTCGTCGGGACACACGGTCATCGTCTGTCCCTGAGACTGACCCAGTGACGCCCTCCCAGCCTGAACCACCCAAGGCGCAGCGCGAGAAGCAGAAGAAGAAGAAACTCCACAAGGCTACCGACATTGCGGTGGCACCCATTCCACCGCTTCCTACAAGCTCTGCGTCTGAGGATGAGGTGGAGATTCTGGCGTCCACTGAGGACATGGATCTCGCCAGTCCCTCGGATGCAATAGATAGCTGTTGTCCAGGTGGTGACTCAGTAGCAGCAGGGGCCCCGGAGGCGTAATCTGCCTCCCCAATCCCTTCACGCCTTTCCCATCCATGGCTAATACCATCCTCCAGTGGAACTGCAGCGGTTTCTTCCACCATCTAGCTGAGCTCCGCCAACTTATCAGCCGTCATCCTTTCCTTTGCATTGCTCTGCAGGAAACTTGGTTTCCAGCAATGCGAACCCCCGCCCTCCGTGGCTATCGGGGTTATTTTAAGAACCGGGCAGCTTATGAAAGGGTATCTGGTGGCGTCTGCATATATGTCCTTAACTCTCTTCACAGCGAGTTTGTACCTCTACAAACAGCTTTAGAGGCTGTCGCTGTTCGGGTGTGGACGCCACAGGCTATTACCGTCTGCAGTATTTACCTTCCACCTGATGGTGCTGTCGCGCAGCATGTCCTGGCTGCCCTGATAGCCCAACTGCCGCCACCTTTTTTGCTGCTGGGCGATTTCAATGCCCACAACCCTCTATGGGGTGGGACTGTCTCCGATGACCACGGTCGGGCCGTGGAGCATGTGTTGGCTCAGCTCGACCTTAGCCTCTTGAACACCGGTGCTCCCACGCATTTCAGTGTGGCCCATGGCTCGTTCTCGGCCATCGATCTCTCTATTTGCAGCCCTGGACTTGTCCCATCCCTCCACTGGAGAGTGCATCCTGACCTGTGTGGTAGTGACCATTTTACCATCTATTTGTCACTGCCTCAGTGTCATTCTTCTGGGCGCTTGCCCCGTTGGGCTCTCCACAGGGCTGACTGGCCGGGTTTTACTTCCGCTGCAACCATTGAGTCTCCCCCACAGGGTGACATTGACGAGGTGGTGCGTGTTTTAACCACGTCCATCATTTCAGCGGCCGAGGCTGCCATCCCCCGTTCTTCTGGCCACCCTCGGAGGAGGGCTGTACCCTGGTGGTCGCCGGAGGTTGCTGAGGCTATTCGCGACCGTCGGCGGGCTCTCCAGCGTCATAGGCGGCACCCGTCTCTTGAGACCCTCATCACCTTTAAGAGGCTCCGTGCCTTCGCCCGTCGTCTTATTGCACGGCGTAAGCAGGAGTGCTGTGAGAGGTATGTCTCATCCTTGGGCTCCCATGTCTCCCCCTCGCTCGTGTGGTCCCGGATCCGGCGGATTTACGGATACCAGACCCCTATGGGTGTCCCTGGGCTCTCCTTGGACGGCGCTGTCTGCACGGACGCTGCCGCCATTGCTGAACGGCTTGCCGCGCACTTTCCTCAGAGCTCTGCGACTGCATCCTATCCCCCCGCCTTTCGCTCTCTAAAGGAGCGAGCCGAGCGGACGCCGTTCTCATTCCACACACGTCGTTCTGAAACATACAATGCTCCTTTCAGCGAGAGGGAATTCCTCGCTGCCCTCGCCGATTGCCCTGATACAGCACCAGGCCCAGACTGCATCCACGCGCAGATGCTGAAGCATCTCTCCAGGGACTGCCAGAGACACATTCTCGCGATATTTAATCGCATTTGGAGCGAAGGCGTGTTCCCGTCGCAATGGCGAGAGGGTGTTATTGTCCCCATCTTGAAGCCCGGTGCGGACCCACTGGCGGTGGACAGCTATCGTCCCATTACCCTCACCAACGTTTTGTGCAAGTTGCTCGAACGTATGGTGGGGCGGCGTTTGTGTTGGGTCCTTGAGTCGCGCGGTCTCCTCGCTCCATCCCAGGGTGGCTTCCGTCGGGGCCGGTCTGCCACGGACAATTTGGTGCGGCTGGAATCTGCAGTCCGTACGGCCTTTGCCCGACGTCAGCATCTCGTTGCTGTATTTTTCGATCTGCGGAAGGCGTATGACACCACATGGCGGCATCACATCCTCGCCACATTGCATGAGTGGGGTCTTCGTGGTCGGCTCCCGGCTTTTCTTCAAACCTTTTTATTGCGCCGCTCTTTCCGAGTGCAAGTCGGTGCCACCTCTAGTTCATCTTATATACAGGAAAATGGGGTCCCGCAGGGCTCAGTGTTGATCGTCTCCTTATTTCTAGTGGCCATTAATGGTCTGGCTGCAGCAGTGGGGTCGTCAGTGTCTCCTTCTTTGTATGCCGACGACTTCTGCATCTCATTTAGCTCCACGACTACGGGAGTCGCCGACCGCAGGCTGCAAGTCGCCGTTCGCAAGGCAGCATCATGGGCTCTGACTCATGGTTTTCAGTTCTCTGCAGCCAAGACTCGAGTTATGCACTTCTGCAGGCGTCGGACGGTCCACCCTCATCCTGAACTTTACCTCGGCGGCCACCTGCTTGAAGTGGTGGACACTTGCCGCTTCTTGGGACTTGTGTTTGATGCCCGGCTCACATGGGTTCCTCAAGTTACTCAGCTGAAGCAAAAATGCTGGCGGCACCTCAACGCCCTCCGCTGCCTTAGCCACACGTCTTGGGGTGCAGATCGCTGCAAGCTGCTGCGATTGTACAGAGCCCTTGTGCAGTCCCGGCTTGATTATGGGTGCCTGGCCTATGGGTCTGCATCACCCTCAGTGTTGAAGTTGTTAGACCCCATACACCACTGTGGGGTTCGGCTTGCAACTGGCGCTTTTCGTACCAGCCCCGTAGATAGTCTACTGGTGGAGGCCGGGGTTCCCCTGCTGCGGATTCGCCGCCATCGACTGCTCGCCGACTATGCTGTCCACGTGCATTGCTCGCCAGACCATCCCAATCGTCGCCTGCTTTTCCCTGCCATGGTCCTCCATCTGCCCGAACGGCGACCTAGGTCTGGGCTTTCCGTAGCTGTCCGTGTCCAGTCCCTGCTGTCAGAACTGGGGTCATTCCCTCTTCTGCCTCCCTTCCGGGTCCGTACACCTACGTCTCCCTGTGTTTGTCCCGGCCGTCCGTCCGTCTGGATTTGGCACAGGGACCTAAGGACTCGGTTCCGCCTGTGGCCCTCCGTCGCCGTATTCTTGCGCTCCTCGAATCATTTCCGGGCTGTGAGCCTGTCTACACTGATGGTTCCCTGGTTGATGGTCGCACTGCCTACGCTTTTGCTCATGCTGCCCATGTTGAGCAACGCTCCTTGCCGGCTGGCTGCAGTATTTTTACTGCACAGCTGGTGGCCATCTTGCGCGCTCTTGAGCATATGCGTTTCTGCTCAGGTAGGTCCATCGTCATCTGCAGTGACTCCCTGAGCAGCCTTCAGGCCATCGACCGCTGCTATCCCTCTTCTCCTCTGGTGTCCTCTATTCAGGAGTCTGTTTCCGCCATTGCCCGTTCTGGACGTTCGGTGGTCTTGGTTTGGACGCCAGGTCATGTTGGCATCCCGGGGAACGAACGTGTTGACAGGCTGGCCAAAGGGGCGCTCGACGCCCCAGCTTTGGAGATCGGCCTCACGGCTCCCGATCAGCAGCTGGTGTTGCGCCGTAAGGTGCTTGGGATGTGGTCTGCTGAGTGGCGAGGCTTGACAATGCCTAATAAACTGCAGGCTGTCAAGGAGACGACCGATGTGTGGCGCTCCTCCCTGCGGTCTTCTCGCAGGGACTCTGTTATCCTGTGTTGGCTCCGCATCGGCCATACATACCTGACGCACGGCCATCTTTTGCGTCAGGAGGATCCCCCCTTGTGTCGGTGTGGGTCCCGGCTGACGGTCGCCCACATTTTATTGGAGTGTCCCCGACTGCGCACCCTTCGGCAGTCTTTTAATTTCCCGGGCACCTTGCCTTTGATTTTATGTGACGATGCCTCCATGGCTGACAATGTTTTACATTTTATCCGTGCTAGTCCTTTTTATGGATCCATTTAGGGGGGTCCTGCACTTTTCCGTTTCTGTGTCTTTTGTCCTCGCGTCTCTCCATATTTGTTGCTGTTTTGGTGTCTCATCGGATGGTTGACTCTTTCCCTTTTTGTTGTCGTGGTCAGTCAACCAGTCTCCGGCCATCTTCTTTTCTTCTATTTCTTTCTGTCTGGTGTTCGTCTGTACTCTTCTTTTCTGTAGTGTTCGTTGCCTAATTTGTGTTCTTTAGCACCTGGGGGGGGGGGGCAGTCTCCTTCCCCTTGGGGTTTTATCTGCTCTGCGACTTTGTCTCGCTTGTTTTTGGAATGGGGGATTGATGACCTTAGCTGTTTAGTCCCCCTTAAACATCCCAACAACCACCACCACCATCACTCGGCTGAAGAGCGGTGGATTCTGCCGCTGACAGCCCTCCCCTCCCATATGGGGCAGGGGAAAGAAATCACGGTAAAGAAAAAAAAATCTTTGTCAGTCCTCGTTCGGCTCACCTGAAGATGGCTGGCAGTTGTCCAGCCGAAATATCGCTCAATGAAGTTTACAACGACCAGCTGCAAGCCCGAAATCTTTTTGAAGGGTGTCTAGATAATGGACTACAGCACTTCCTTCATTTTTTTTTTTTACTCATCAGTCTACTGACTGGTTTGATGCGGCCCACCACGAATTCCTTTCCTGTACTAACCTCTTCATCTCAGAGTAGCACTTGCAACCTACGTCCTCAATTATTTGCTTGACGTATTCGAATCTCTGTCTTCCTCTACAGTTTTTGCCCTCTACAGCTCCCTCTAGTACCATGGAAGTCATTCCCTCACGTCTTAGCAGATGTCCTATCATCCTGTCCCTTCTCCTTATCAGTGTTTTCCACATATTCCTTTCCTCTCCGATTCTGCGTAGAACCTCCTCATTCCTTATCTTATCAGTCCACCTAATTTTCAACATTCGTCTATAGCACCACATCTCAAATGCTTCGATTCTCTTCTGTTCCGGTTTTCCCACAGTCCATGTTTCACTACCATACAATGCTGTACTCCAGACGTACATCCTCAGAAATTTCTTCCTGAAATTAAGGCCCGTATTTGATATTAGTAGATTTCTCTTGGCCAGAAATGCCTTTTTTGCCATAGCGAGTCTGCTCTTGATGTCCTCCTTGCTCCGTCCGTCATTGGTTATTTTACTGCCTAGGTAGCAGAATTCCTTAACTTCATTGACGTCATGACCATCAATCCTGATGTTAAGTTTCTCGCTGTTCTCATTTCTACTACTTCTCATTACCTTCGTCTTTCTCCGATTTACTCTCAAACCATACTGTGTACTCATTAGACTGTTCATTCCGTTCAGCAGAGCATTTAATTCTTCTTCACTTTCACTCAGGATAGTAATGTCATCAGCGAATCGTATCATTGATATCCTTTCACCTTGTATTTTAATTCCACTCCTGAACTTTTCTTTTATTTCCATCATTGCTTCCTCGATGTACAGATTGAAGAGTAGGGGCGAAAGGCTACAGCCTTGTCTTACACCCTTCTTAATACGAGCATTTCGTTCTTGATCGTCCACTCTTATTATTCCCGCTTGGTTGTTGTACATATTGTATATGACCCGTCTCTCCCTATAGCTTACCCCTACTTTTTTCAGAATCTCGAACAGCTTGCACCATTTTATATTGTCGAACGCTTTTTCCAGGTCGACAAATCCTATGAAAGTGTCTTGATTTTTCTTTAGCCTTGCTTCCATTATTAGCCGCAACGTCAGAATTGCCTCTCTCGTCCCTTTACTTTTCCTAAAGCCAAACTGATCGTCACCTAGCGCATTCTCAGTTTTCTTTTCCATTCTTCTGTATATTATTCTTGTAAGCAGCTTCGATGCATGAGCTGTTAAGCTGATTGTGCGATGATTCTCGCACTTGTCAGCTCTTGCCGTCTTCGGAATTGTGTGGATGATGCTTTTCCGAAAGTCAGATGGTATGTCGCCAGACTCATATATTCCACACACCAACGTGAATAGTCGTTTTGTTGCCACTTCCCCCAATGATTTTAGAAATTATGATGGAATGTTATCGATCCCTTCTGCCTTATTTGACCGTAAGTCCTCCAAAGCTGTTTTAAATTCCGATTCTAAGTCTTCTTCTATCACATCAGACAAATCTTCACCCTCATAGAGGCTTTCAATGTATTCTTTCCACCTATCTGATCTCTCCTCTGCATTTAACAGTGGAATTCCCGTTGCACTCTTAATGTTACCACCGTTGCTTTTAAACGTCCTTCATAAGGGAGCGGAATATTTTGCCGAGAAAATATGTTCGGCGGTATCCGTTAGTGACCGCTGTAGCACCATTACTTTTCACTATAGTTATAAATGACGTAGTGGAAAACTGCGGTTGATGCTGTTGCGTCGAGACAATTCGCAACGCCAGAAAATTGTAGCGAAATACGTGAAGACCTGCAGAGGATGTACGCTTACTGCATGGACTGGCTGTTGACCACTAACATAACCAAAAATTAACGAATAACCAACGAGATGTGGCCATGTATATCATTATGGTACAAAACCAATGAATCGTTTCACCACAAAATCTGGCGTTTCTACTGTGGTGTCACCGCCAGACACCACACTTGCTAGGTGGTAGCCTTTAAATCGGCCGCGGTCCGTTAGTATACGTCGGACCCGCGTATCAGTGATTGCAGTCCAAGCGCCGCCACACGGCAGGTCTAGTCTAGAGAGACTCCCTAGCACTCATCCCAGTTGTGCAGCCGACTTTGCTAGTGATGGTTCACTGTCAGCTTTCGCTCTCATTTGCAGAGACGACAGTTTAGCATAGCCGTCAGCTACGTCGTTTGCCACGAGCTAGCAAGGCGCCATATTCAGTTACTATGTCTTCTGAACAGATAATATTGTGACTCATGTTCCGTCAAGAGCGACGTTCATCATTAATGGATTAAAGTTAAGTATCAAACCAGCTACGTCCGCTTTCTGAATTCTAATTCCTTGTCATGTTCCAGACCTCACGTCAGTATAGTCCTTCCCTCCTCACGCCAGCCTGCGTGAGCTAAAAAAATGGCTCTGAGCACTATGGGACTCAACTGCTGAGGTCATTAGTCCCCTAGAACTTAGAACTAGTTAAACCTAACTAACCTAACGACATCACAAACATCCATGCCCGAGGCAGGATTCGAACCTGCGACCGTAGCGGTCTTGCGGTTCCAGACTGCAGCGCCTTTAACCGCACGGCCACTTCGGCCGGCTGCGTGAGCTAAACGCGTGCATTTCGGCCTCTTCTATTAACACGGTGTTGGCTCTTCAGCCGTCACAACATCTACATCGGCGTCGAAATAGTAAACACACGTATCAACAAAAGTTTTGCATCTACCCATTCTTCCGAAACTGATGACACAGAAAACAAAAACTTAATGGTAAAATGCCCCATTGGACAGCCCTTCAAAAACTGAACGCAGATCAGACATGAAGACAGGAAGGTGGTGTACTGAACTGTGAAATAAGTATCATGGCGCCGTGATGCTGTGGTTACGATTTTGGGTTGCTACCTGGGATGTCCGTGTTCAAATCTCCCTCCCAGCCCATTTTTTTTTTCCACAGAAAACAATCGGTCACTGACGTGTCTGTTCTCCTTCTCTAGTCTGTGCAATTGCCATGCTGTACATTGGTTATAGAATATGATCCACGTGGTAAGAATATATTACCATCGCAAATTAATGCGATGAACAGCGAGAGCAGACGAGATGTCGCATAGACCGCTCACAGACATGAAAACAACAAATAATCGGATGTGAACTACGTAACAACAAACCAATTAAATAGTCAAAACTTCCAAATCGGAAGAACGAACAGGACGTACATACGTCTGTAAGTCCCTTCCCTAGACCTCGCTGTTGCAAACGGACGTTACAAAATGACATAGACAAAAATCTGAACGCAGCGAAGAGACACGTCGATAACCGGACGGTCAGTTCAAAATATTGTGAAAACAAAAATAATAATTATTATAATAATAATAATTGGGCGCGAGAGAGGCCTCCCGCTTCGTATTCCAACAGCGTGACCATATAACCATGACGTCACAGATTTTCACATTTGCTCGATGGTGCACATCTTGAACTTGTACAGCGCACTGTTTCGAGTTTTCTTCTTTTTCCACAGTTTAAGTATACCTTCTTCCTGTTTCCATGCCTGAACTGTGTGCAGTTTTGGACGGGCTATCCACTTGGCCATCTTAACACTAAATCTGAAGGGGTGCGAAGGTCAGATTCCCTAGTGAGCTGCGTGATGGTACGTCCACTTACTCGGATGATTGATGATGATGATGACGTTTGGTTTGTGCGGTTATCAGCGTTATCAGCGTACAAATTGACAATCTTTACTCGGTCCAATCCCGCCACTTTCCCGAATGATGATGAAATGAAGAGGACAGTACAAACACCCAGTCCCCATGCGGAGAAAATCCAGTCGGAAATCGAACCCGGGAACCTGTGATCCAGAGGCAGCAACGCTAGCCAGTAGACCACAAGCTGCGGATACTTCATTATACTACATTATACTCTGCTAGCCACCTACTGGTGTGCAGCGGAGGGTACTTTCGGTACCACTATCTGATCCCTCCAAGCCTGTTCCACTCGCGAATAGCGCGTGGGAAGAATGATTGTCGGTGAGTCTCTCTATTGGCTCTAATTTCTTGAATTTTCTCAAATGGTTCAAATGGCCCTAAGCACATCTGAGGTCATCAAACCCCTAACTAACCTAACTAACCTAAGGACACCACACACATCCATGTCCAAGGCAGGATTCGAACCTGCGACCGTAGCATCGGCTCGGTTCCGGACTGAAGCGCCTAGAACCGCTCGGCCACAACGGCCGGCTGAATTTTCTCCTCGTGGTCAATACGCTAGATGTATGTGGGGCGGGGGGGGGGGGGAAGTAATATGTCGTCCGACTCCTCCCGAAATGTACTGTTTCGAAATTTCAGTGGTAAATCTCTCCGTGATGGTCAACGCCTCTCTTGTACCGTCTGCCAGTGGAGTTTGTTCAACATCTCCGTAACGCTCTCTCGCCAGCTAAACGATCCTGTGGCGAAACGCACCGCTCTTCGTTGGATCTTCTCTACCTCCTCTATCAGTCCTACATGGTAAGGATCCCAGGTAGATGAACAATACTCAAGAATAGGGCGAACATGCGCATTATAAGCAAATTATTTCATGGATGAGTTACGTTTCCTTAAGATTCTTCCTATAAATCTAAGTCTGGTATCTGCTTTCCCCACTATCTGCTTTATGTGATTTTCCACTGAAGGTCGCTCTGGATAATTACGCCTAGATATTTTGCGGCAGACGCTGTCTCCAAAAAAATGTTCAAGTGTGTGTGAAATCTTATGGGACTTAACTGCTAAGGTCATCAGTCCCTAATCTTACACACTACTTAACGTAAATTATCCTAAGGACAAACATACACACCCATGCCCGAGGGTGGGCTCGAACCTCCACCGGGACCAGCCGCACAACCCATGACTGCAGCGCCCTTGACCGCTCAGCTAATCCCGCGCGTCCGCTGTCTCCAGCTGTTGTGTAGCTGTACAGTAGTGGATTTCTTTTCCTATGTATGCGCAATATGTTACATTTATTTATAACTTAATCTCTTGAAAAATTCGTCCAAACTCCCGAGGTGTTATTTCTACGTTGTGGATACCACTACCATATCATCCACATATGAGAACACTTTGCCGGCCGGCTGGCCGAGCGGTTCTAGGCGCTACAGTCTGGAACCGCGCGACCACTACGGTCGCAGGTTCGAAACCTGCCTCGGGCATGGGTGTGTGTGATGTTCTTAGGTTAGTTAGGTTTAAGTAGTTCTCAGTTCTAGGAGACTGATGACCTTAGAAGTTGAGTCCCATAGTGCTCAGAACCATTTGAATCATAAGAACACTTTACCCCTTAATTCGTTACCTGTTGCCTTATCCAATGCCCTTATCAATACTGATATGGAAATATTTAGATTAAAATCCAGTATTTGATATTGATATGATAATCCTTCGAATAAAAATGTTGCATATTTTCTTGAATCAAAAATGGTTCAAATGGCTCTGAGCACTATGGGACTTCTGAGGTCATCAGTCCCCTAGAACTTAGAACTACTTAAACCTAACTAACCTAAGAACATCACACACATCCATGCCCGAGGCAGGATTCGAACCTGCGACCATAGCAGTCACGCGGCTCCGGACTGCGCGCCTAGAACCGCTAGACCACCGCGGCCGGCTTTCTTGAATCGTTCTGTAGTGCAAGTTAAGTTGGTTATATCCACCCATTAAATACATTGTGCTTATCTACCCTGCACCTGGTAACTTTGTTAAGATTTCTTCTATTATAGTTGGCCTGCCTCTTTCTTGTTCAACTCTTATACTAATAGTGTGTGTATATCTGATACCAATTACACAGTAACATCTGATTTTTAATGACTACATTATAAAGCAATCATATTTTCTTTTTTGTTTTCGCTGGGCTATTCTTTATTTATTTCTAGTGCTGATCATATCATTTTTATCAAACAGTAAAATTGTAATTGCGTAATAGGTGTTCGGTAATTTGTCCTAGCTGCACTTCTGTCATAAGAGTTAAACCCAATTAATGTGTAGCTATTTGTTCATATTATACTATAACTATTTCTTCCTGTTATGCGTATGGAAATGTTGCTACTCCATTACAGAAATTTAATCCTATCTTCTGGTTTGAAAGGTCTACAGCTGGTAGTAGAGGTGCGTTTAAACATGCAACGACTAACACTGGTTGCTGAAATGTATAATCTCTTAATGTGAATGTAACAAATAACTCACCATGTACTAGTTTATCCATCATCCTTGTTATTCCCGTTATGTTTAGTCCTCTTATTGATAGTCCTGGGAATACATCCAACAAGTTATTTCGTTCCAATAAATGGTGATCAATCACCAAAATATCACTCTGAGTATCTAAAATTATTAATACTTTTACATTTGCCACTATATCTCTTAATTTTGGTTTAATATATTCTTTTATTGGTTGTTAATTCACAAGTAGTAATTCTTCTCTTAACTTATTGTCATGGTCATACCTAATAAGCAGTTTCTTGTGGCTCATTTCGCATTTCTCCAGAGGACCGAGCCCCTCCCCAGGTGCATATTACTTCTCTCTTTCCGTAATAAAACTTTTGTTGAATGTACTGTTCTGATTGTTTCTGTTATTATCTCCGTTTCTGTTATTATTTCCAAATCAAATATAATTTTAGTTGTTGTTTTCTCTGATTTCTACATTTTTAGTCTTCTGTAGGCACACTTGATCCTCTACTGTTATTGTTATGCTGGCTAGTCAGAAAGGTGGCAAACCGGTATCGTTAGCAACGACTCTGTCTTTCCACCTTGTGCACTTGTTCCAATCGTTCTAATAAACTGTTAACCTTTGTCCAACCTTTTTCTACAAACATGTCTTTTACTTTCCATGGTAATCTACGAATTACGTCCACCAGTAATTGTCCTTCTCTTATTGTCTCGTTTAAATACTTTGCCTTGTTAATGTGCCATCCTCGGAAACGTGTGTAGCCACTACATAAATTTAAAGGCTGGAACCAAAAAGTTCTACTCGTAAATCCTTTTGTGCCCCTATACTTCACTATTTAGGTTTGTAAGCAATTCTGAGGTCTTGATAAGTTACAAAATCTTGTAATTGCTGCATACTCTATTGTGCTGCGTCACCTGTCGTTCGACTCATTACAAATAGTCTCTTATTGCAATCTGTCAGAGATTCTGGCAACATACCCTTAAAAGAGTTTGGAAACAGCACACGATGAATATCTCCTGAAACCACAAATCTTCGGAATTTTAGACTCAATTATTTAGTTCGTATCGCAGTAAATAAGTTACAATTATAGCATACTATGCTACTCTTTGTCAACAGATCTTCTAATTCCTTCCATCTTTCCTTACTTCCTTTTTGGTTTTTTCTAAAGCTAAAGTGTTGCCGTGTTACCCTTCTTTTGTAATGGTAATAAAATTCCCGCTCCTGTTCCGTGGTGAAGCTCCCATACCTACGAGTGTACCTGCCAGTGACATAGACCTGTTTTCTACAAAATATTTAGGGCTTTTTGCACTTGTTGTTACACACATCAAAAAAAGTTTTGCATCATCTCTGTTCCGAGAGTTACGGAACCTGTACCGAAAATTGGAATAAAGATCAAAATAAACATCATTTCTGCCCTTTTTGTTGCTCATGAAAACCACACACTGCATGTTGTACCATCATACAGCGACACCTTCAGAGGTGGTGGTCCAGATTGCTGTACACACTGGCACCTCTAATAGCCAGTAGCACGTCCTCTTGCATTGATGGATGCCTGTATTCGTCGAGGCATACTATCCACAAGTTCATCAAGACACTGTTGGTCCAGATCGTCCCACTCCTCAACGGCGATTCGGCGTAGATCCCTCAGACTGGTTGGTCGGTCGCGTCGTCCATAAACAGCACTTTTCAATCCATCCCAGGCATGTTCGATAGGGTTCATGTCTGGAGAACATGCTGGCCACTCTAGTCGAGCGAAGTCGTTATCCTGACGGAAGTCATTCACAAAATGTGGACGATGGGGACGCGAATTGTCATCCATGAAGACGAATGCCTCGCCAATATGCTGCCGAAGGTAATGAGAAGTAGTAGAAATGAGAACAGCGAGAAACTTAACATCAGGATTGATGGTCACGAAGTCAATGAAGTTAAGGAATTCTGCTACCTAGGCAGTAAAATAACCAATGAGGGACGGAGCAAGGAGGACATCAAAAGCAGACTCGCTATGGCAAAAAAGGAATTTCTGGCCAAGAGAAGTCTACTAATATCAAATACCGGCCTTAATTTGAGGAAGAAATTTCTGAGGATGTACGTCTGGAGTACAGCATTGTATGGTAGTGAAACATGGACTGTGGGAAAACCGGAACAGAAGAGAATCGAAGCATTTGAGATGTGGTGCTATAGACGAATGTTGAAAATTAGGTAGACTGATAAGGTAAGGAATGAGGAGGTTCTACGCAGAATCGGAGAGGAAAGGAATATGTTGAAAACACTGATAAGGAGAAGGGACAGGATGATAGGACATCTGCTAAGACGTGAGGGAATGACTTCCATGGTACTAGAGGGAGCTGTAGAGGGCAAAAACTGTAGAGGAAGACAGAGATTGGAATATGTCAAGCAAATAATTGAGGACGTAGGTTGCAAGTGCTACTCTGAGATGAAGAGGTTAGTACAGGACAGGAATTCGTGCCGGGCCGCATCAAACCAGTCAGTAGACTGATGACCAAGAAAAAAAAAGGTTGCACTATCGTTCGGAGTATGGGATTCACGAATCGTATAGCCAATACGGCTAGGGTTCTTCCACGACCACCAGCGGCGTACATTGGCCCCACATAATGCCAACGCAAAACAGCAGGGAACCTCCACCGTGCTGCACTCGCTGGACAGTGTGTCTAAGGCGTTCAGCCTGACCGGGTTGCCTCCAAACACATCACCGACGATTGCCTGGTTGAAGGCATATGCAACACTCATTGGTGAAGAGAACATGGTGCCAACTCCGAGCGGTCCATTTGGCATGTTGTTGGGCCCATATGTACCGCGCTGCATGCTGTCGTGGTTGCAAAGATGGACCTCGCCGTGGACCTCGGGAGGAAGTTGCTCATCATGCAGGCTATTGCGCACAGTTTTAGTCGTAACACGACGTCCTGTGGCTGCACGAAATGCATTATTCAACATGGTGGCATTGAAGTCAGGGTTCCCACGAGCCATAATCCCTAGGCAGCGGTCACCCACTGCAGTAGTAGCCCTTGGGTGGCCTGAGCGATGCATATTACCGACAGTCCCTGTCTCTCTGTATCTCCTCCATGACCGAACAACATCTCTTTGGTTCAGGACTGTGCGGCTGGTCCCGGTGGAGATTCGAGTCCTCCCTCGGGCAGGGGTGTATGTGTTTGTCATTAGGATAATTTAGGTTAAGTAGTGTGTGAGCTTAGGGACTGATGACCTTAGCAGTTAAGTCCCATAAGATTTCACTCACATTTGAACTTTTTTTTTCTTTGGTTCACTTCGAGACGCATGGACACTTCCATTGTTGAGAGCCGTTCCTGGCACAAAGTAACAATGCGGACGCGATCGAACCGCGGTATTGACCGTTGAGGCATGGTTGGACTACAGACAGCAGTAGCCGTGTACCTCCTTACTGGTGGAATGACTGGAACTGATCGGCTGTCGGTTGTTTACATCTTTGGGCGGGTTTAGTGACATCTTTGAACAGTCAATGGGACTGTGTCTGTGATACAACATCCACAGTTAACGTCTATCTTCAGGAGTTCTGGGAATAGGAGTGATGCAAAACTTTTTTTGGTGTGTGTATTATAAGTACCTTTCTATTTCATGCTTTAGTAGTGTTCTAATTAATGATTCAGGATAGAACGAAAAGTGAAGTTTCTAATGAATTCAGGGGTGATGAATACGAAAATGATGATAAAAATGCTGACTTGGTTCCAGTTTAAGGTGACCACATGAGTCAGTGTTATTGGGTGCTGTTGAGAAATAAACGAGATGCACTCAACGGAAGTGATAATAACATAACTTACCTAGATATTACAAACGGCACCTTTTTGCCTTTCGCTTGCATTGTGGATCTGGAACATCTCTAGCTTTCGTCCAACAATAATCTATAACAATGACTTGCTCCAATGGTTCTGAGATTAATTTTCCACTGTAGACATCACCTGGTGGAAATGTATCCCATGCTCATCGCTGATGGCTGCGCAAGTTTCTGGGAAGAAGTGTGTGTGGCAATGTAACATATATGTTTGTAGATACATACGGAACCCCATTGCTTGGTGCGATGATATGAAGTGCTCCACTAAGTCCTTAGAGTTCTGAGCTCGAAAATATCCCGAGAAATTTGCGATCACTTTTCGGAAAGAATTCCAAGTAATTTTCGCCTTATCTTGTAGCAGTGCGTCAAAGTCGGGATCAATGAGGAGTTCTCGAGGTTGGGGTCCAACTTTACTTACCTCCATGACTTTACTTTCAGGAATTCGTGTAAATTTACTCAGAGCGTATTTGAATGAATCTCTTTCTTGGTTTATACTCTTAACAAACTTCTTGATTACACCTAGTTTAGTAGGTAAAGGAGGAAGTAAAACCCTGTTGGAATCCATTAAAGGAACATGCTGAATGGTCTTTTTTCCTGGGTCCAAAGATTTACAAAATGGCCAGTCTTTTTTTACGTAGTGGGAAGTCTTATCTCGGCTACCCCAGTCGCACAGGAAACAGCTATATTTTGTGTAGCCGTGCTGCAGGCCAAGAAGTGTGGCTAGGTTTATGAAGTCACCACATATGTCCCAATTGTGTACACTGTAATTTACTTCTCTCAACAGTTTTTCCAACTTGGTATGTGTCTCCTTCCAGTGCAGTGCATAAACGATTGGAATTGATGGCCAACACATTTCCACTGGTTACAAACACAGCTTTCGGACTTAGTTTGGATGCGTCTATGAAGTCATTGGGATTATGTTCTATGTTAAATTTGCTTATAAGGCCAGTTACATTTTTACAATACACTAGATCACTTTACACTGAAAAACAATCTTCGAGAGTGTCCGAAAAACACATACCACAACATCTTAAGCAAGAGCTCCCCACTGCTAGATGCCAACAATTCTGTGCCACTTTTTGACGAAAACTCTAATTTGTGGTAAATTCCTAGGAGACCAAACTGCTGAGGTCATCGGTGCCTAGGCTTGTACACTACTTAATCTAATTGAAACTAACGTACCTTACGGTCAACACTCATGCCCATGCCTGAGGGAGTGTAGCACCTATTTTCCACATATTTTATATTTGTATCGATAATTCTGTCAGTTTTTAGTGTTCCTTATATAGAATATTGTATATATTACGGAAATTCTTTGACTATGTATACAAATTTCAGTTACGTGAACTTTTGGACAATGTTGTTGAAACTGTGCTTGTGAATTTAAATAACTACTGGATAATTGATAACTTGGTCCATAGTCAGGGGTTATACGGTTGAATGGCCGGCCGGGGTGGCCGAGTGGTTGTAGGCGCTACAGTCTGGAACCGCGCGATCGCTACGGTCGCAGGTTCGAATCCTGCCTCGGGCATGGATGTTTGTGATGTCCTTAGGTTAGTTAGGTTTAAGTAGTTTTACGTTCTAGGGGACTGATGTCAAGTTAAGTCCCATAGTGCTCAGAGCCATACGGTTGAATGTAAAAGATGTAGGGAAGCCCCGCAGCTACGGAAGTAGCCTGGCGGAGTGGAAAAGGTGTGGTTGGCACGCAAATGGCAACTCGTCCTTTGTGATGATGAAGGAGTCTGGGCCGAGCAGTGCTGTGGTTAACACCTCGCAAGCAGTAGCGGATCATTGTGACTCGTATTCCTGGAGTTTTGAGGCCAGAAGAGCTTAAGGGCAGTATTAATGGGCCTCGGATGCTGCATTTGGTGATACCATTATCATGGCATGGTTGTTGGCCATATAAAAATATAATTCCGACGCCAATAAGATACGTAGCAGAACGAGGCCTGTAACACTTTCATGCCGATGTGCTCTTTGAACATTTATTATTGCATATATACTTGCTTTTATCTTTATGTAAATTTATGTGTACACAATGTATGAATTAATTTGTTTATTTTGCTGTATAATCGATTATGTATATTATGTAAATATTGCTGAGTAATCGCTGAGGGAATGTTAGGGAAACGTTAGGTTTTTGTCAACGAATAAGTATCGCTGGAGTAGCGGCGTCTCTGGACGCGGGAGGATGTTACGTCAGAGCGCGCGCTACACAGAGAGAGGACTCTGGCGTGAGACTTGGTGAATGATGATGATGATGATGTTTGGTTTGTGGGGCGCTCAACTGCGTGGTTATCAGCGCCCGTACAATTATCCAATCTTTGCTCAGTCCAATTTCGCCACTTTCCTGGATGATGGTGAAATGATGAGGACAACACAAACACCCAGTCATCTCGAGGCAGGACTTGGTGAAGTGCGGACGAATGGATGGCGTGCACTGTACTGGAGGAATGATTGTTTAGCAGCACGTGGCAAGCGATGAGTGTGGGCGGTGGAAATATTGGCTGCAGCAACATCAAGAACCCGCCACGCCAATATCATTGCCAGCAACTCCCGTGCTCGCTAATTATCACGGAAAGGAGCCGGGAGCAGTATCGTCGTCAGCAACTTCGTCACGGCGAGAATGGACTGAAGTAAGATAGCTGCATCACAGCTTATCGTCAACTAGTTTTGTAACGGCGTTACTCAGCTTTGTGATGTTTTGAGAGTGAATAATTACCATAGTTTAATCAAAACTGTTTACCCGTGATTCTCCTAAAATCATTCACCAAGTAGGTTCCTGTCCTGTCCTATTGTTACAATAATCCGAGTACCGTTTAGGAAAAATGAAAATTGCAATGCCAGTTATTTTGGGTTATGAACTAAATGATTCAATTAGATTAAAGATTTAAACTTAAAGCCTTCAGTAATTTCGGTCTCACTAACTTTAAATTTGAACTTTAATCTGAGGCGATCTAATTGTTGCTAATAGTAAATCAACTAATCAAATTAAAACGATTCCTGGTACTATGAACAAAAGCACTAACGAGAATTAACGAGTGAGTGCAAATATCAGTGATTATTGTAATTTGTTGTTAGTAAAGTTCTGGTTCACAGTTCGACTTGCAGTCGTGCTAAGGTATAATAATTACCTTTTGATACAGTAATTATCAATTTCTATTTTCCTGTTCAGAAGTCAATAGAGTTTCTTTTAATTATTTTTTGCCATTTTCCAAAATTCATATGAAAATAGTAGACGTTATTATGAAGTAGCGCCATTGTCACTTACAACAGTAAGTAACCATTAATCTAACTGTTATCTTGTATGTTTTCAACATTTCAGCTCTATTAGTTAATGATACTTCGAGTGCAAACTATTTTCTTTCTCGCTTTGTTACGTAAATTTTTCAATTGCTTTTGCTAACGTGCGTGCAGCCCTCTGTTGTCGCGCGTGTTCGAGTAATTCTTGACATTGACTGTTCGGCTCATTAATTCACCTACCGAACAGAAATTTTGCCCAATTGGGCTGGCGACCGTATTTCTTTTAGCTATAATTAGTTCAGTAACTCTTATTATTCTGTTCCGATCCACGTGATACCCCTTCTCGTTGGCACAGTACGTGAATGATAGCACAAACCTTTCGAACAACCATACTAAATTTTACAGTAAGTAGGCGGAATAAGTTGTCTTAGAAGGCATCTTGTTGTTAACCTCCCGCTCGTTTATCGACTTTATATTGAATCTTCGGAACGATAGCCTTTTCAAAATATTATTCCAATTGTTTAGACACATACTTACACGGTCATATATTTCTAACATTGTCGATAGAAGGGAAGGGGGACGTTACAGGCCAACGGTATTGTTATGACTGCATCGCTGCCAGGTTAACAGCCACTGCAAATTACGCCACCATTGCCACCAGCCTTCCGTAAATTGTTTATATTTGGTTCTCTGTAAATGGACCTGATATTTGTGAAATTTGGTTCATTTTATAATAATAATTATTGCGGTGTTGCTAAAAACTCTATCTTAAATCCGTGATTATCCCAAATCAAAAACCTGGACAGGAATCCTGTCCAAATTTGTTATGAGAAAGTGGTTGAACTTGAATTTAATGTTGTGTTGTCATTTGCACAACAAATTATACTTTTGACTAGATCCAAAGACTGCTTATCAACGCACAATTGTTATTTAAAGAATTGTAGTTTGTTGTGCTTTATTTAATTAATAATTAATGATAAGAATACTTCCCATTTCTCGTACATACTGGTGTAGTTGTGTTAAACCATGGAAGTTTAAGGGTCATCATGTACTAGACTAGTTAGTTAATGAAGCAATGCAAAGGCTCCTACAGAGCCAGTGTGGTTAGATTTGCATTCTGCTTCGTTGCGTCAAACCGAGTTTAAGAAAGAACTGTTTGCCGTGTTATCCCTTCTAATGCAAGTTGGTTAATGTACAGGCGTAGAGACCCGTTACTAGGCAATGCAGTTACAGATTATAATCATTAGCGGACCCCCAGATTTAAATTCAGAACCATTTCAAGCTTTTCCCTGTTCAGTATTGCCACTAGTTTCATGTGTGTCTATAATTGGTTTTATAAACTGCTACACCTAGTTCACTATCTCAATAGCCATTTGTTCGTTAGTAGCACATATATCTTCAAGGTTACGAACAGTTATAAGGAAAGAGTTTAGTGTCTCTGTGTCTCAAGGAAGGTTAGGTTAACCTTAGCACTGCCTTCTCCTTTATCATTTTATTTGACACAGGAATGCTTAATTAGGCTGGCGACTGGTTTCAGCATTTAATGCTACAACTTGCTTTTGTGCTGGGAAAACGTCTGTTCCTGACCGACATGTTTACTGTTAGTTATAGTCCGCTGGAGTGTTTTGGAAACGAGTTCCAGTTTAATTGTTCTATTTCCATAAGGTTACCTCACTGTCAACTTTCTCAAAAAATCCTCTCAGAGGTATAACGTTAGCATCGATTATCGTTTCTACATCTACATCTACACTCCGCAAGCCACCCAACGATGTGTGGCGGAGGGCACTTTACGTGCCAATGTCATTACCTCCTTTCCTGTACCAGTCGCGTATGGTTCGCGGGAAGGACGACTGTCTCCGTGCGCGCTCGAATCTCTCTAATTTTACATTCGTGATCTCCTTGGGAGGTATAAGTAGGGGGAAGCAATATATTCGATACCTCATCCAGAAACACACCCTCTCGAAACATCGACAGCAAGCTACACCGCGATGCAGAGCGCCTCTCTTGCAGAGTCTGCCACTTGATTTTGCTAAACATCTCCGTAACGCTATCACGCTTACCAAATAACCCTGTGACGAAACGCGCCACTCTTCTTTGGATCTTCTCTATCTCCTCTGTCAACCCGGTCTGGTTCGGATCCCACACTGATGAGCAATACTCAAGTATAGGTCGGACGAGTGTTTTGTAAGCCACCTCCTTTGTTGATGGACTACATTTTCTAAGGACTCTCCCAATGAATCTCAACCCGGTACCCGCCTTACCAGCAATTAATTTTATATGATTATTCCACTTCAAATCGTTCCGCACGCATACACCCAGATATTTTACAGAAGTAACTGCTACCAGTGTTTGTTCCGCTATCATATAATCATACTGTAAATGATCCTTCTTTGTATGTATTCGCAATACATTATATTTGTCTATGTTAAGGGTCAGTTGCCACTCCCTGCACCAAGCACCTATCCACTGCAGATCTTCCTGCACTTCGCTGCAATTTTCTAATGCTGCAACTTCTCTGTGTACTACAGCATCATCCGCGAAAAGCCGCATGGAACTTCCGACACTATCTACTAGGTCATTTATATATAATTTGAAAAGCAATGGTCCCATAACACTCCCCTGTGGCACACCAGAGGTTACTTTAAGGTCTGTAGACGTCTCTCCATTGAGAACAACATGCTGTGTTCCGTTTGCTAAAAACTCTTCAATCCAGCCACACAGCTGGTCTGATAACCCGTAGGCTCTTACTTCGTTTATCAGGCGACAGTGCGGAACTGTATCGATCGCCTTCCGGAAGTCAAGGAAACTGACAGCTACCTGGGAGCCTGTATATGATATTTTCTGGGTCTCATGAACAAATAAAGCGAGTTGGGTCTCACACGATCGCTGTTTCTGGAATCCATGTTGATTCCTACAGAGTAGATTCTGGGTTTCCAGAAACGACATGATACGCGAGCCAAAAACATGTTCTAAAATTCTACAATAGATCGCCGTCAGAGATATAGGTCTATAGTTTTGTGCATCTGCTCGACGACCCTTCTTGAAGACTGGGACTACCTGTGCTCTTTTCCAATCATTTGGAACATTCCGTTCCTCTAGAGACTTGCGGTACACGGCTGTTAGAAGGGGGCAAGTTCTTTTGCGTACTCTGTGTAGAATCGAATTGGTACCCAGTCAGGTCCAGTGGACTTTCCTCTGTTGAGTGATTTTAGTTGCTTTTCTAATCCTTGGTCACTTATTTCGATGTTATCCATTTTTTCGTTCGTGCGGGGATTTAGAGAAGGAACTGCAGTGCGGTCTTCCTCTGTGAAACAGCTTTGGAAAAAGGTGTTTAGTATTTCAGCTTTTCGCGTGTCATCCTCTGTTTCAATGCGATCATCATCTCGGAGTGTCGGGATATGCTGTTTCGAGCCACTTACTGATTTAACGTAAGAAACTTCCTAAGATTTTCTGTCAAGTCGGTACATAGAATTTTACTTTCGAATTCACTGAACGCTTCACGCATAGCCCTCCTTACGCTAACTTTGACATCGTTTAGCTTCTGTTTGTCTGAGAGGTTTTGGCTGCGTTTAAACTTGCAGTGAAGCTCTCTTTGCTTTCGCAGTAGTTTCCTTTGTTGTTGAACGAACCACGATGGGGTTTTCCCGTCCCTCACAGTTTTACTCGGCACGTACCTGGCTAAAAAACATTTTACGATTACCTTGAACTTTTTAAGGTGGTAGGTGGAACAGTGACAGAAGGACTCGAACCTCCGACGGGGATGAGAGTTTTTGACCACCCCAGGACCCTCACGAGATCATTTAATTGATATTGAGTGATCAGATGGCGATTAGATGACGAGATGTCGGCTGTGAAGTCAGGATCAGTGGCTGACGACGAATCTACAACAGCGTTTGGCTTTCCTGCGTCGAGTTTATTAGAGCCTTGCTCTTGGTTGGATGAACCACTGGAATAAGCTGTAGGAGTTTGTGGAACAGGCGATTCTTCAGAATGTGGCGCAGGGTGAATAGCCGAAGGGATATTGGGGCCAGTGGTAGTTCACTTTTCCCTGGATGCGCCCTTAATTGGAGGAATCATGCAAAAATAACAGTTTGTAGAATGACCAGTCGGATCTCTCCACATCATGGGAACAACGAACGGCATTCTCGGTCTTTTCCCATGCAGCCTGTCCTACAAGTTCGCAAAATAAATTTTCTGTGCACACAGGTTTAGGCGATATGTGTCAAATTATTCACCTCAAATAACGGTAAGAGATGTGACACAACACAGTAACGTGACATATCACCACGACCACCTCTGGGAATGCAAATTATAACTACACAAGAACTCTACACAAACACATTTTCCCTGGCAAAGTTTGTAATATAAACTAAAGCATGATATTCAGTATTGTTAATTAATTTCAACCAAAACCACCAAACGCTGGAAAATAAGTCCGCTAACTTCTATGTTAGCATTCGAAGGTTGACTAGAAAGTAATGCACCGCATTTTTACCTCAGCCGAAAACAATGCTACGAATGCGAAACGTTACGTATGTATTATTCGAAGCCTCCTGGGTGAGCGCGCCAAGTTTCTGTCACTTCCGACAGATAGCGTAGCTGCGAGACAGTTTCAAAATTGCGCCCGTAGGTGATGTACGTTACGAGCAACGTGGCGTCATTGAATTTATCACTGCACAGAAAGAAACTGTGAAGAATATTCAGAAACGCTTGTGCAAAGTCTATAGAGCATTTGCTGTCGGCAGAACAGCTAGTCGCTGGGCACGGAGGTTGTGGTCAACAGAAGTCAGTTCGGGTAGAACGGTTGTCACACCTGACATGTTGCAGCGAGGTGCAGCTGACATTCGCCAGTAAAGGTTGCTATTCGTGGAAGACATTTTGAAAACGATGAGGAGGTGAGTGGTACCTACAGGGAGTACGCGCCCCTGATTCGCGCTAAAGGAAGGCAACGATTTAGAAGGAGATTACGTGGAAAAATAGGGTGTGTAGATGAAGTACCATTCTATCGTGTGTGTAACTCTCATTATGTTCAATAAAGAAATGTTGAAGAAAAAAATGCGGTGCATTAGTTTCTGGGCAGCCCTCATGACTTCCCACTTAGCAATAGTTAAGACAACCGCTAAACTACCATATAAGCAACGTAAAATTAGGAAGAATATCTCAAATCCCTAGATTTAGTGACAAAACTACTAAATTGGCAACAGTGATGAAGTGGTTGATTTTTCTTTGTTGGTGTTACAGTGCTAGCGATAAGAATAGCGATGTAGCTGACCGCCAAACAGTGGATTTTTATTAAATAAGGAGACAATTGCCGTTGTCATGAACTCTTATTTTACACGCTAGGGCATATCCTGTAATAATGTATATCTTTGAAACCCGAGCCAATCTTCGAAAACTAATATCATGTTCGTTATCTGCGCTTTCAAATAAGGAAAAACAGCGGTTACTTTTACCTGCGAAGCGTTTTCACTGTTGAGCAGTTTAATTCTCTTTCTGAAGCCTTAGTTTTTCGCAAAATTTTATACTGTGTGTTTTTATACTATGTACACATTGATGTTTGTCGATGAGCTTGCCGTTTACGAGTTATAATAGACTGTATGTTTCTGAAACGTGAAAGTTAGTTTCCAAGACCTCTCGTAAGCGATATATATCGAGCGCATGACTATTATGGCGCCAGAAATCGATTAGTTATCGCTGTTTTATTACTGTGTTGATAACAATGATCCTAGTTATCAGTGCTCTGCAGATGAGTGAGCTGAACCCAGTGCAGTGTCGATTTACGTAGTGGAAGTTAATAACGAGCATCAAACGCGATTCAGGAATTAGTGAACACATAGTTGTCGTAGCGAGATTGAATATTGTAATCCCCAAATCCTCGAAAAACAAGCGAAAAATATACCTGTTCAAAAAAGCAGATAAAAATTCACTTGACGCCTTCCTAAGAGACAATCTCCACTCATTCCAAATTAATAATATAATTGTACACCAGATGTGGCTTAAATTCAAAGAAATAGTTATCGGCAGCAACTCAGAGATTTATACCAAATAAATTAACAAATGACGGAGCTGACCCGCCTTGGTACACAAAACGGGTTAGAACACTGTTGCACAAACAACGAAACAAACATGCCAAATTAAACATACGCAAAATCCCTAAGATTGGCGATCATTTACAGAAGCTTGAAATTTATAGCAGACGTCAATGCGAGATGCCTATAACAGTTTCCACAACGAAACTTTGTCTCGAAACCTGGCAGAAAATCTAAAGAGATTCTGGTCGTATGTAAAGTATGTTTGCGGCAAGAAACAATCAATGTCTTCTCTGCCCGATAGCAATGGAGATACTACCGAAGACAGTGCTGCCAAAGCAGAGTTACTAAACACAGTCTTCCGAAATGCGTTCACAAAAGAAGACGAAGTAAATATTCCAGAATTCGGATCGAGAACAGCCGACAACATGAGTAACGTAGAAGTAAATATCCTCGGAGTAGTGAAGCAACTTAAATCATTTAATGAAAGCAAGTCTTCTGGTCCAGACTGTATACCAATTAGGTTCCTTTCGGAGTATGCTGATGCATTAGCTCCATACGTAACAATCATATACAACCGTTCGATCGACAAACGATCCGTACCCAAAGACTTGAAAGTTGCACAGGTCACACCAATATTCAAGAAAGGTAGTAGGAGTAATCCACTAAATTACAGGCCCATATCGTTAACGTCGATATGCAGCAGGACTGTACAACATTTATTGTGTTCGAACATTATGAATTACCTCGAAGAAAACGGTCTATTGACACACAGTCAACACGGGTTTAGAATATATCGTTCCTCTGAAACACAACTAGCTCTTTATTCGCAACAAGTGTTGAGTGCTACTGACAAGGGATTTCAGATCGATTTCGTATTTCTGGTTTTCCGGAAGGCTTTTGACACTGTACCACACAAGCGGCTCGTAGTGAAATTGCGTGCTTATGGAATATCGTCTCAGTTATGTGACTGAATTTGTGATTTCCTGTCAGGGAGGTCACAGTTCGTAGTAATTGAAGGAAAATCATCGAGTCAAACAGAAGTGATTCCTGGTGTTCCCCAAGGTAGTGTTATAGGCCCTTTGCTGTACCTTATCTATATAAAAGATGTTGGAGACAATATAAGCAGCTGTCTTCGGTTGTTTGCAGATGCCGCTGTCGTTTATCGACTAATAAAGTCATCAGTAGATCAAAACAAACCGAAAAAGATTTAGAAAAGATATCTGTATGGTGCGAAAAGTGGCAGTTGACCCTAAATAACGAAAATTGTGAGGTCATCCACATGAGTGCTAAAAAGAACTCGTTAAACTTCGGTTACACGATAAATCACTCTAATTTTAAGGCCGTAAATTTAACTAAAATCCTCGGAATTACAATTACGAACAACTTAAATTGGAAGGAACACATTGAAAATGTTGTGGCGAAGGCTAACCAAAGGCTGCGTTTTATTGGCAGGACACTTAGAAAATGTAACAGATCTACTAAGGAGACTGCCTACACTACGCTTTTCCGTCCTCTTTTAGAATACTGCTGCGCGGTGTGGGATCCTTACCAGGTAGGACTGACGGAGTACATCGAAAAAGTTCAAAGAAAGGCAGCACGTTTTGTATTATGGCGAAATATAGCAGAAAGTGTCACAGAAATGATACAGGATTTGGGCTGGAAATCATTAAAAGAAATGCATTTTTAGTTGCGACGGAATCTTCTTACGAAATTCGAACCACCAACTTTCCCCACCGAATGCGAAAATATTTAGTTGACACCGACCTACATAGGGAAGAACGATGACCACGATAAAATAAGGGAAATCAGAGCTCGTACGGAAAGCTATAGGTGTTCATTCTTTACGCGTGCTATACGAGATTGGAATAATAGAGAATTGAGAGGGTGGTTCGATGAACTCTCTGGCAGACATTTTAATGTGATTTGTAGATTATTCGTGTTGATGTAGATGTAGGAAGGGATCGTTGATGTGTAAAATATATTTCAAAGGTTGGATGGGGATCTCATAAAATCAGATTCCTTCATGCTTACCTTCTATAGCACAAAACTCCCAGAGCATACCTCATCTAAGCATGCAGCCACATGTCGCCAACTCGGTGCACTGTTTTGAATGCCAGTGCGTTGGGCACACCACCTCAGTATGTAAGGGTGCACACCACCTTAGGACGTCAGGGTGAAGCCACTTGTGACAAAAGTGGCAAGGCTGCCCACAATGGAGTTGATTGTTCCTCCCTTCTGAAGTTTGTAAATTGTTCTGAGGTAGGCATTGGAATATTTATCTTGAAGAAAGAAAGATACAGGAAGTTAAAACATCGAAACGCCTCCCATATGACGAAGCAAAGAAGATCTATAAGGCCATGCAGCCTCCCACATTCACTACATCTTTTGTTTTGGCCCTTAAAAAGTCTATTTCGATGGCCAACACTTCTACGCAAATGTTGGTTGCTAGTGTCAGCACTAATACCGGCCTTTGTCGGTGCACATGTTAAGCTGCAGCTGTTTCAGCCCTGCTTACGACAAGCATCAGTTGCCACCTCTGTGGGCCTGCCCGTGTGTCAAATGGCCGGGCTAGTTAAAAAATCCAGCACTACACTCACCGCTGCTACAGTAGCTCCCTTCCAGGATAAAAGAGCAAATTGGGGGCTTCCGTCACTGGTGAAAACAGACAGTAAATCAACTGGTCATATCGATGTCATTCGACGTGATGGCTCTCCTGCTCACTTGCCCGCGAAAGGCAAAGGTCCCAAGTTTGAGTCTCGGTATGGCCCACAGTTTTAATCTGCCAGGAA
Organism: Schistocerca piceifrons; assembly: GCF_021461385.2. Taxonomy (NCBI): domain Eukaryota; kingdom Metazoa; phylum Arthropoda; class Insecta; order Orthoptera; family Acrididae; genus Schistocerca; species Schistocerca piceifrons. The sequence continues at coordinate 153,836,955 of NC_060146.1, read as the reverse complement.
GTTTCTTATCAGCGCACACTCCGCTGCAGAGTGAAAATCTCATTCTGGAAACATCCCCCAGGCTGTGGCTAAGCCATGTCCCCGCAGTATCCTTTCTTTCAGGAGTGCTAGTTCTGCAAGGTTTCGCAAGAGAGATTCTGTAAAGTTTGGAAGGTAGGAGACGAAGTACTGGCAGAAATAAAGCTGTGAGGAGGGGGCGTGAGTCGTGCTTGGGTAGCTCAGATGGTAGAGCACTTGCCCGCGGAAGGCAAAGGTCCCGAGTTCGAGTCTCGGTCTGGCACACAATTTTAATCTGCCAGGAAGTTTCAAGCACTTGTCTTGTAACATAAGTGCCCAGTAATTTTTCTGTTGGTAAAAATGCAATATTTAATTGAATTAATCTTACCAACGAATTACAGACATCTAGTATGCTTCATAATCGTCCTTTAGACCCTTTCTGGGTAGTGGGACGATACCTTTCCATATACTCCAATGTTCCCCTGGGGCCAAGGCACTTAATGTTACCCACGTCTAGCAGGTGCTGCCATCTGTAGATTAGAATTTAGACACTTGAAAATTTCCGCTGCTGCCAACCATCAAATCAAATGGTTCAAATGGCTCTGAGCACTATGGGACTTAACATCTGTCGTCATCAGTCCCCTAGAACTTAGAACTACTATAATATTGTTGGTTTAATTTTCTATGTAAGCAGTGGTGATAGACAATAAAAGCGGTTTAAAAGCTGTGAGCTATCTGAGGAAGTTAACCTTGCATTACTGCGCAACTGTTTCACCAGGTATCCTGTCTAGCTTACCAAATTCCCAACCAGGCTAACATTAATTATAATCTTTTAATAGTCATACGACAACCGGTGATATATATATAAAAAAGAGAATTTAAATAAAAAGAAATAAATCAGTTTATATTTGGAAATTTATTTTAACATTGATCATTGAAATTTCGGCATATTAAATTTGATTCATAAATAAACTGGTGCCTTATTTAGGATTGTGGAAAATGTGAGTTTGTAATCTTACGGAACACATCAAATATGGAGCCAAGATTGGGAGACTGCATACAACACTGCATTCATAAAATAACACACGAAGAACGTTGAAACATATGCAAGAGGAAATTAACCACAACCAACCGATTCAATTTTCACCCAAAGAAATTACGTTCGTAGCACAATCCTGTCCGTCATGTAATTACCACACACTGGTATACTAAATTCACACTAACTCTCTGTGAAATCTTCCCAAAAAGAATAGCTGAGGACTACTTTGATGATTACACCACATGCTTCACGTGGTCAACATGGTTTACACAAAGCGTGTAACTCCACAACAATTTTGATAATTAAAATAAATTAGATCGAAAAGCAATTTACAAAAGAACACCTCGAACTGGTTTCTAACGTCTTACTATTAACCTGATGGATCAAACAATTATATAAGCACGTGGTAGTGGTTTCACAAAGTACACCCCACGTGGGTTGAACATAAAGAAAAGTTGCTATATTGAAAAAATACTGTCAAGACGAGACGTTATAATCTCACGCACATTCGCATTTAAAATTGATGATCTTAGTTAGAGTTACTGATCAACACGTGGTTCCACTTTACTCACAAAGTAGTGACAAAGCAACTACCGGAAAATAATCTGAACTTCACGTGCGAATTACACTGCGTTGCAATTTAAGATAACATTAGATATTTTAGAGCTAAACCTGAAATAAAGGTAATTAAATTTTCAGTTAGGCTGAACTTAAGAAATCCATTGTCCTACGGACTTAGCAGACACGCGCTTAGCCGGAGATCTTACCACTTCAGACGCTCGCCACGGACAGACTGACCTGGTCCATTCCTGAGGGTGGCTCACAAATACCAACGGAAGTGGCCAGAGGGGCAGCTTCCTATACCAACATGACAAGTGACGGACAGGACCGTACTAAGAATAGAAACCTCTCTGCTTTTAGAAAGCGTAGCTACCTGTTCCGACGTTGGTCCTACTGTTCTCTAGCAGACAGGCTTGTCTGCTACCCTCAAGCATGCAACTAGAAATACATTTGCTTATTCATCCTCTCACACAGAAGGGAAGGGGGATGACAGTATCTTATCATATACAGTATACAAAAGAAAGCGGATGTAGGTTCCGTATGAGACAGTGTGACATGAATTACATATAAACTGTGTTTTAAAGTGTAGTAGTGTGACAGATCGTTCTTGTTTATGTGTAAAAGTAACACGTTCCACTACTCAGTCTCCTCCCAGATAGAAACGCCACAGTAAATTTAGAAGAGGAATTTATGCCGTAAATGACAACAGATTTAAGAAATTAAACACGAAAGGAATCCAACAGAGACGTTTCACTACTTAAACCTAACTAACCTAAGGACATCACACACAACCGCTGCCAACCATCGCACTGGCAACAATTGAAGGAGTATTTTATGTCCGCTGTGTTCAATGTTATGGCAGGAAGACGTCGTTTTGGTGTTACATCGTCGTTTTTTTGTATACATGCAGACAATGGCGTTTGTAAGTAACTACACGGTACTTATTTGATATTTTACGCAATTTTCTTAATGTTAATGCATGAAAGAAAATTTGTAGTTCATTCTAACACACTGTCTGTCGTCCACCTTCCACATCGCATCTCGCGTGCTCATGCTACCATTTTCTTTGACTGAGATAAGTACTGGCTCCTGGCCTTACTTAGTTGGAAACCCGTTGACCTTCGTCTCTTGCATCCGGCAGTACACCCGAGAACCTTCGAAGCATGCATTTCTTTTATTTATAAGCGAAATTAAATTTTCATAGATTTGGCTTTAAAAATCATAATAAAATATTATCATCAAACAATCTCATCCCCTCTTTCAACCTCTTAGGAGTTCAATTTCCAAAAACACTGAAACACTTATTTTTTATTTGTAACCTAGAAGTCAAATACCAATGTTCGTAGAAGTAGATTCAAATGCACTTCAGTAGTACTTTAATAATAATACATTTTCGAATAAATCTTTCAGCCACTATTTCACGCCCATAGGGTTAAATTTCGAAAAATACGAATACAAATTTATTTCTGACCGATAAACCAAATACCAATTTTCGTAAGTCTAGCTTCAAATTTGCCTTAATGATGCAATTAAAAATAAAGAAAAACCTCCGTCTCCTGCCTCACCCCTTTAGGGTTGAAATTTCGAAAAATGCATTCTTAAACGACGGCTGCAGTGTAAGATCGGTACCCTCTTCAAATTTCGAGTTTCTGTCCTTAGTAGTTTGGGCTGGGCGATGACGAATCAGTTAGTAACTCAGTCAGTCAGGACATCGCCTTCTATATGTAGAGACTGACACCTAATTCACACACTGATATTCAGCCAACTAAAAAACGCTATTACAAAAAGATTCCTCGTGTACTGACTTTATGCAATATGTTATGTTCGTATCCTTGATATTCCTTCTGTCCCCGTGTGCTGCAGCACTCAATTTTGTACTTGTGATGAAGTCAGTCACAGAGGTGCAATTCTTGTCACCTTATAAAGCCCATGAGAAATGCCTCAGGCAAGTAAATAAAACAACCACAACACAATGTGATTCACTATAAAACTTCACACATAATAAAGATAGTTCTAAACCTCGAAATGACCTTTCTGATAAATTTTAATAAAACGCACAACTGTGTGTGCTTATTAATACATCAAGTTAATACAGGATTCTCCTGTTCTCTACATGATTTCTTTTGCTGTCACTCTTACCAATAAAATTGCGGAAAGCAGCTTACCCTCTACTTCAAGTCTGCTCTAATGGTCGCCGATCAGTGGCCTCATCAAGCTAGCATCGTCACTCGTTTAATATAAAGTTTTTATACTTTCTTGTAGTAATAGGTATATTTTAAACACTTCTTCAATCCATCTTTCAGGGCTTCTCACGTTCTTCTACTTTGCTGGAAGATGTATTTTTGATATTAGCATACAGTGTTCCATTGATATGTCAGTTCCCGATAGAAAAATTTGACGATATTTCAAGTAAGGGAAGTGTTTCATTACTCTGACATTTTTTATTTTTTTGCATTTATATACTACTTGTCCATTAGGCGTATATTTGAGTTAGTTGCCGGAAACGAAACTGAAGAATTTAATCAGTGTCACCGTCCCTGTTATTTTTCTACCAGCTTTTCCATCCCCTTGGAGTCGTCAGTCTACTGACTGGTTTGATGCGGCCCGCCACGAGTTCCTTTCCTGTGCTAACCTCTTCATCTCAGAGTAGCACTTGCAACCTACGCCCTCAACTATTTGCTGGATACATTCCAATCTCTGTCTTCCTCTACAGTTTATACCCTCTACAGCTCCCTCTAGTACCATGGAAGTCATTCCCTTATGTCTTTGCAATTGTCCTGTCATCCTGTCCTATCTCCTTGTCAGTGTTTCCCACATTTTCCTTTCCTCTCCGATTCTGCGCAGAACCTCCTCATTCCTTCCCTTATAACTCCACCCAATTTTCGACATTCGTCTGTAGCGCCACATCTTAAATGCTTCGATTCTTTTCTGTTCTTGTTTTCCCACAGTCCATGTTTCACTATAATACAATGCTGCGCTCAAAACGTACATTCTCAGAAATTTGTCCCATATTAAGGCCTAAGTTTGATAGTAATAGACTTCTCTTGGCCAGGAGTGCCCAATTTTGTCAGTGCTAGTCTGCTTTTGATGTCGTCCTTACTCAGTCCGTCATTGGCTATTTTGTTGCCTAGGTAGCAAAATTCCTTGACGTCATCTACTTAGTGTCAATTAATCCTGATGTTGAGTTTCTCGCTGTTCTCATTCCTGCTACTACTCATTACTTTGGTCTTTCTTCGATTTACTCTCAGTCGATATTCTATAGCCGTTAGACTGTTCATTCCAATCAGCAGATCCTATAATTTCTTCTTGACTTTCACTCAGGATAGCAATGTCATCAGCGAATCGTATCATTGATAACCTTTCGACTTGAATCTTAATTCTGCTTCTGAACTTTTCTTTTATTTCCTTCATTGCTTTTTCGATGTACGGACTGAACTTTATGGATGAAAGGCTAAATCCGTGTCTCACACCCTTTTTAATCCGAGCACTTCGTTCTATGACGTCCACTCTAATTATTCGCTCTTGGCTGGTCTGCATATTGTATATTACACTCTCTCCATACAGCTTACCCCTATTTTTGTCAGAATTTCGCATACCTTGTACCAGGTTACTTAGTCGAACGCTTTTTTCAGGTCGACAAATCCTATGAATGTGTCTTAATTTCTTTGTCGTCTTGCTTCCATTATCAACCGCAACGTGAGAATTCTACCCTGGGGCCTTTGCCTTTCTTAAAGCCAAATTGATCATCATATGACACATCCTCACTTTTATTTTCCGATCTTCTATGTTTTGTTCTTGCCAGCTACTTGTATGCATGAGCTGTTAAGCTGACTGTACGATAATTCTCGCACTCGTCAGCTCTTGGGTTCTTTGGAATTGTATGAATGATATTTTCCCGAAAACCAGATGATATGTCGCCAGACTCATATATTTTACATACCAACGTTAACAGTCGTTTTGTTGCCACTTCCCCCTATGATTTTAGAAATTCTGTTGGTATGTTATCTATCCCTTCTGCTTGATATATACTGACGAAAACCGAGCTTGGTCGGGGGCATAAATAACAAAGAACAGAGTTGTTGAACTATTTGTCAATGAGAATCATTCTTATAAAGAGTTATCAAAGTGCGAAGCCAATTGAAGAATCCGGAAACACGTTCAGCAAATATAGAAATAAATGGAAAGTAACACCACAGTGTACATAGACATTAGATTCTTTTGAAATCTGTGAGAGCCATACAGAGGTTTCAGATGACAAAATTCAAGATGTCATAAGCAACAAGTCCGTGACTTTAACGTAGGCACTACTGAAGAATTTTTCTCCCTAAAGATTTGTTAGAACCATTCGTCTGTAGGTTGTCAGATTATTCATCGCTCTGACGTAAGCAAATATTACGTAAAAATTCTCCTTCTTTCAAACTTTTGCCTGGGAACGAGGGATGAATGTACGTAAGAAGGGAAAACTACACTCTACACCTTTTTAGTTTCTTTTTGATTTTTTAATATCTCACGGAGTCTAGATTATGAGATATGATTACTATAAGAAGAAGCCGCGCTCATTGGACGCCACAGAAACTCCGAGTGTAGAAAGCAATCACAGTATTAACCATAACAGTGACGCACAGGAGCCACAGACAATAAATGCGGACTCCTTAAAAAGGATTACACGTTGAACAACGCTAAAATATATAGTGAAGAAGAAGAAGAGGAAGAAGAAGAAGAAGACGAAGAAAGAAAAAGAAAAACACAATGGTGCATTTTAAATCGAAGAGCGATGGAATTTTGAGATTAATGTGAGAATATTACTATCTCCAAGAATGGCGATGTTTTACTGAAGCTCGGACTTTAGCACAGGCTACAAATCAAGGTGCTTTTAATAGTTTCCAGAGCGAAATTTTGACTCGAAGTCTGGCAGAAAATCGAGAGTGAGTCTGGTCATATGTAAAGTACAGCAGCGGCAAGATACAATCAATTCCTTCATTGCACGATAGCAACAGCAATGGTACCGGTGATACTGCCATTAAAGCAGAGTTCCTACACGAAAAGCAAACAGTCCACAATTCGAATCAAGAACAGATGAGAACTGTTATGTCTGCCACAGACGGCCCCTGCCAAGCAGACTACACTCAAGACACCCCTGTGTACCATATAACATACACAAGCACTTGCAGGCGCAACCAAGAGGAAAGCAATTCTTCAAAATAAACTTGCTAGAGACTAATGCGAACCTTTTCCTGCAGAGGTCGCCTCACAGACACAGGGAAAGTTGGAGTACTCCGCCGGCTTTATAAGGCCAGCGCAGCATCAGTACAGCCCTCTGCCGGCGTGCCCCAAGGCTCCGTCCTCTCCCCCCTTCTGTACCTTTTGTACACGGCGGACATGCCGCCGCCGTCGCCCCCCGTCCACCTCCTCCAGTTTGCCGATGACACCGCCTTCCTCGCCCTTGCCCCCACCCTGCAACGCTCCCAACGCCTTCTCCAATCCCATCTTGACCGGTTCACCGCTTGGTGCAATCAGTGGTTGCTCAAGGTCAATCCCTCCAAAACCCAGGCGATCATTGTAGGCAAAACCACCCCTTCCTTCCGCCTCCTTGATTTCTATCTCACCGTCTATGGCCGTCCTATCGCCCTCACTCCCACCCTCAAGTACCTTGGCGTCACCCTCGACCGTCGCCTCTCCTGGACTCCCCATCTCCAGACGATCCAAGCCAAGGCACGTTCCCGACTCCGTCTCCTTAAGCTCCTTTCCGGCCGCACGTGGGGTCTGGACCCCTCCACAATCCTCACAACCTATAAATCCCTCATCCGCCCTATCCTTTGTTATGCCCATCCAGCCTGAATCTCCGCCCCCCCCTACCTTCTATAAATCCCTCCAAATCCTTGAACGCCATGCTCTCCGCCTTGCCTATCGCATCCGTCTCCCCTCCCCCACGCGGATCCTGTATGATCTCATCCCCTTCCCCCACCTCCTCCTTTTCCTTGAAAGGATACAGATCCTGTACACCTCCCGTAAACTTGATCCTCCTCACCCGCTCGTGTCCCCGATCCTCTCCCACCCCCGCCCGCTGCCGCGCCTGTATTCCCACGTCCCACCCGGTCTCCATCTCTCCACCCTCCTTACCCTCTCCCAAGGTGGCTTCCGCCAGCTCCCCCTCCCTGATGATGTCCTCCTCCCCTGCATCTACCCCTCCTATCAACTTTGATCCTCCCCCCCCCCACCTCCTGTGTCCTTTCCTTCAGGCACCCTCCCTCCCCCCCCCCTTTCCCTTCCCTTCTCTTTCCTTTCCCCCCTCCCTCCTACCCTCTCCTCCGGGCTTCCCTCCCCCTTCCTCCCTCCCCCTCTCTCCTTTGCCCATGGCATCTCTGCTCTCCCCTCTCCCATTTCCCCTTCCTCCTCCTCCACCTCCTCTCTTGGCAGGTCCCCGGACTCGTACACGCTCAGTGGACATTCGCGCGCCGGAGATCATCGCCATCAGTGTCTCGTGAGTGCCGTCGTGTTTAGTGTTCAGTGTTCCCGTCATACTCCATCGTTCACCTGTGCCATCGCCATCTTCAGTGTTAGTGCGTCGTGACAACAGTTTGTAGTGAATTATCGTCGAGTGTGAACGGCTCCGTGTTTGTCTTTATGTGTCTACTGTTTTATTACCCACCGTTATGTCACATTTGTGTATTCTTTCTGTTCTTTCTTTATCTCCTCTACGGCTGAAGAGCGGCGCCCCATGCTGCTGACAGCCTGCCTGTTTGTACGGGTTTGAAAATAACAATAAAGAAAAAAAAAATCAGTACAGCCAGTTCCTCGCCGAGCTAGAACCAGCTCTGACGGGCGTCACCGACGCTCTTGATGAATAGTCGTCTACATGTTATTTGTTTTCTTTGTGTGTATATAGTGATTGCTCGAGATGTGTAGTTTATTTTCAATAAATGATGTTATACTGAGTGTTCTACAATACTGAGTATTCTTCAAGAACATTTTTTGTAACTTAAAAGTAGATATCCGAGGAGTGAAGCAGCTTAAACCACTTACTAAAGGCAAGTCCTTCGGTCCGGACTGTACGCCAATAAGTTTCTTTCACAATCGGTGATACAATAGCTGCATAATTAGTAGTCACAAGAAACCGATCACTAGTTAAAAGACTGGAAAGTTGCACAAGTCACGCCAATACTCTAGAACAGAAATCGGAGTAATCTGCTAAATTACAGACCCTTGTCACTGTCGTATATTTGCAGTAGAATTTGGGACGTATACGTGTTCCAACATCATGAATAACCTCAAAGGAAACGATTTGTTGACAAACAGTCTGCTATGAATCAGAAAATATCGTTCTTCTGAAACACAGCTAGCTCTTTATTCACTAGTGTTGCGTCAAATTGATTAAATATTTCTAGACTTCCAGAACACTATTGACTTATTCCCACGAAGCAGCTCCCAACGAAATTGCATGACTATGGAGTATAGTTTCGGTTTCGGGAATGGATTCATGATTTACTGTCAGAAGAGGTGCAGTTCGTAGTAACCGATGGAAAATCATCGAGTAAAACAGAAATGATATTCGGCTTTCGCCAAGGAAATATAGGTCCTCTGCTCTTCCCGTACTATATAAACGATTTAGGAGACAATCTGAGCTGTCATCATAGATTGTTTGCAGGTAATGCTTTCATTTACCTTGTAGTAAAGTCATCAGATGAACAAAAACAGTTACAAAATGATTTATACAACATATCTGCGTGGCATGAATAAATGGCAGTTGACTCTAAATACTGAAAAGTGTAATATGAGCCACATGAGTACTGAAATGAATCCGCTAACTTTTGATTACGCAATAAATCACACTGGTCTGAAAGCTTTGAATTACACTTAATATTTAGGATTTACAATTACGTATCACTTAAAGCGGCAGGCTCACGCAGATGATGTTATGGGGAAAGCGAACTAAAGGCTCCGAATTATTGACAGAAAGAAGATGCAACAGGTCTACTAAAGAGACAGTCTACACGACTCTCGTCCGTCGCATTCTAGAATGTTGCTGCAGGGTACGGTATCCGCTTCAGATATGTTTGATGGAGGACATCGAAAATGATTAGAGGAGCTCAGATGGTTTAGTATTATAGCGAAATATGGGAGACAGTGTCACTGATATGATATGCGAGTTGGGTTGGCAACCATTCAAACAAATGCGTTATTCTCTGCGCCGAGATCTTTTCACGGAATTTCAGTCACCGACTTTCTCTACCGAATGCCTACTACATAGGCAGAAATGGTGATTGTAAAAAAATAAGAGAAATCAGAGCAGGCGAGGAAAGATTGAAGTGTTCGTTTTTCCTGTGCGCTGTTCGAGAGTGGAACGGTGGAGAAATAGGTTGAAGATACTTCGATTAATCCTCTGATAGGCAATTAATTATGAATTGCAGCGTAGCTATGTGGATTATCTATAAAATTAAAATTATCGATTGGTCTAATTATCAAAAGTTGAGCGACGGGAAATACTGCAGCATAGGCGATAGTACCCGAGGTATCAGTCGTGCTCAGGCACTCGGCCAGTGCACATCGCGCGGTGACGGGCGGTAGCGCGGGCCAGTGTTTACGTCGCGAGCAGTGCTGCGGTGGAGAGCTGCGCAGCGTGTTCGAGCGCTGTTAACGTTTGTTTCTGTACCACTGTTGTAAGTAAGATGTCGACAATTAACAGAGCGAACAGCGTTCAGTGTGTTTTCGATCGTGCTGCCTTGCGACCGACGGCTTTCGAAATCCATGAGTGGATTTTTGAGGATCTGAAATTGCCGGAAGATATAGTCGACACGTTCCAGTTGGACTTTGTGCAGTACTCGTTATTTATCAAATTTATTTCGAGTGACACTTATGAGAAATTCGTTGAGGAGCATGCTGGTGTGAGACCATTTCGTCATAATGATGGCAGTATTAGCAATGTCCAACTCGTGCCTTCGGGATACGGAGTGAGAACCGTCAGGGTATTTAATGTGCCACCTGAGTGCCCTAATGACCTGATAGCACGTTCCCTGTCACTGTACGGCGTTGTTTTGTCAGTTACCAATGAAAAATGGTCGAGTGCATATCGCTACCAAGTTAACAGCGGGGTGCGAAGTGTACGTGTGGACTTAAAAAAGCATATACCTTCGTATGTTGCCATTGGCGACTGTCGTGCACAGGTAACTTACATTGGACAACCCCCTACCTGTTCGATCTGCCATTCAACAGAACATCTGCGGATGAACTGTACACGTCGACGTCCATTTCAACTTCCACGGGAACGTCCTGCAGACGGTAGTGAAAAGCTTGTTCCGCTATTGAGTGAGGTAGTCGCGGGGATGGTACCACCACCTCGGCAGCCGGAACGTGTTAGCGAGGCGGAGATGCCAGTTCCGGTGGAATGCAGTGCCCAAGACATTTGCGATAGGACGGACGTCGATCCGGCACCGTCATCCTCACCGGGGCAGTTACCGCTGGATAACAACGATGCGCCAGCCACCTCTGGAACTAAGCCGTGTGAGATACAGGAGCGGGTGCAGATCAGTTTGCCTGAACCACCCCTAACGGTAGAGACTGCAGCAGAAACGAAGAAAGGCCGCCGAAGGAGAAGCAAAGGGAATAGTAGCAAAGAGGAAAAGTCGGATGATTTGAGACCCGTACACATGTCAGAAAGTGGCAGCGAGACTGAACCTCAATCTTCTTGCTCCGTGCGCTGCGAGGACACCGCGAGGCAAGAACGCATTCGTGAACAGACCAAACACCTGAAGGCACTACTGAGCGCTGAGAGGGAACAGAGCACCGTAACGGCTAAGAGGAAGAGCGAGCAGAGCAGCGAGCAGCTGCAGCAGCGCTCCCGCAGGAACTCGATGACGTCAGTCGCAGCCCCGCGTGGTGGTCAGGCGGATGCGACCACGTTGACAGACTCAGCCGGCGGTGGCGGGCAGGGCGGCGCGCGCACCGCGAAGCCCCCCGACAGCAATGAGCCGTGGTGGCAGCAGGACGAGGAGATGCAGCAGTAGCTGCTCTCGCGCATGACCATCGCGCTGCGACATTTCCACTCTCTGAGTACTCCAGACGTTCCCAACGAGTTTGATTCAAAGACGTCGAGAAGGACGATCCAACACAGAGCTCATTGTCCTCTGAACCATCATGTGCGATAGCCAAACCTACAACGTTACCACACTTAACGTCCATAGAATTCAAAGTGCGGTGAAACTCCGTTCGCTAACTGATTTCTTGTATGGTACCAGCGTTGACATTGCCCTCCTACAGGAGGTAGTCACAGTCTTAGAAGTGCCCGGTTACGTTCTCATTGACAACATCAATCTCCAGGATGCTGTAGGCACTGCCATACTTCTGCGCGACGGTATACCATTTACGGATGTGCAGCGGTTGCCTAGTGGTCGTGGCATTTCTCTTCGAGTGAATGGTGTGCAGATTGTTAACGTGTACGCTCCCTCAGGTAGCACTCATAAGAGAGATCGCTCAACATTTTATAAAAACGAGGTTCCCATTCTTCTTAGCGCTTATCGTGCACATCTCATCCTCGGTGGTGACTTCAATTGTGTGCTTAACGACAGAGACCAAACTCCTAACACGAACAAATGTATCGAACTTGAACATTTAATTCATGGCATGCGTCTTCACGATACATGGCAACAACTGCACGGTGAACGGGTAGCGTACACCTTCGTAACCAGTCATTCTGCCAGTCAGTTGGATAGGATCTATGTGTCCGAGGCCCTCCAGCGACACGCTGTGAACTGTGACATAGCTCCTGTCAACATCTCCGACCATTGTGCGTATCAGTGTTACCTTAACCTACACCGCCAGCAAATATACCGCGGGAAAGGCTACTGGAAATTGAACGTCAGCCTTCTGCAGGATGCCCAACTTGAAGAGGAGGTGAACATAACGTGGCAACAGCTCCAGCGGCAACGACGTCGTTACGATAGCGCTCTCCAGTGGTGGACTCAGTGTGCTAAGCCTAAATTACGCCTCACCCTCATGAGTTACGCCCGACAAAAAAGCTTTTGGCAGAAACAGAATATTGAGTTTTATTATCGCTGTTTGAGAGACCTGTACAGTCGCGCTAACAATCCTTCTGGCGATATTGACGTAAAGATCAAACGATATAAAGCGAAAATCAAGGCGATACAACGCCAACGAATGCAAGGCATCATCGTGCGAGCCCACCCCAAGGACGTGGCCGCCGAAGAACGGGCCTCTCTGTACCACATCCTGAGAACGACGAAACGGTGTAAAGCCATGTTGATTGAAGCCGTCGTTGATGACGCTGAGAAGGCCATCACGAAGCAACGTGACATCATCTCGCACGTCTACGACTATTATAGTCAACTTTACAAGAAGCAAGCCGTTGATGAACACTCGTGCGACGATTTTCTTAGGACCTTGAGCTGTCGCTTGTCGCAACAGGATACTGCAAATCTGGAATCTCTTTTCACAGAGGACGAAATCCGACTGGCGGTCCACAGTGCAAAGAAAGGGAAGTCACCAGGACCCGACGGTCTCAGCGCTGAGTTTTACCAGCGTTACTGGAACCTCCTCGGTCCGACACTCCTCGAGATAGCGAATGAACTCTGGCACCTGGAAGTTATACCCAAGGCATTTACGGAAGGTATCATCCTGCCCTTACCGAAAAAAGGGAACAGCAGGAAGGTCGAAAACATGCGACCCATCACACTCCTGAATGCCGATTTCAAAATCATCACCAGATCGATTAAGCTAAGGATGCAAACCGTTATCTACAAGGTTTTGGGCAGTTACCAGTACAGTGCAGTGCAAGGCCGAAGTGCAATCTCAGCAGCCTGCGATTTGAGGGACATCATCTGTTCGTATGCTGAAACCCAAGGACAGGGCGCTCTGATCTTTCTAGATTTTGAGAAGGCTTATGACCGTGTACGTCATGACTTCCTCTTTAAATGCATGAAGAAACTAGGTTTTGGACTTCATCTCATAGAATTAATTCGCAAACTTACTACAAACGCCTCTTCACGGATTCTCATTAATGGTCATTTTACAAAAGAAGTTTCCATTGAGCAATCCGTCCGCCAAGGATGTCCTCTGTCGATGATTTTGTACGCCATTGCAGTGGAGCCGCTCCTGAACAACTTGGCGCATAGCGGGATCGGACTTAGCGTCGAGTCTGTCACTATCCCATGCATTGCGTATGCTGACGATGTATGCATCACTGTGTCATCATCGCAACAACTTCTGTCAGCGGAAACTCTTTTACAAACATTCACGTTTCTTTCAAGAGCAATACTCAATAGAACTAAAACCACAGCTTTGCAGATCGGTGGCGGTATCGGAGACATATCCCATGTTCCCTGGTACAAGGTCAAGGATTCTCACACAACCCTCGGTGTTACTTTTGAGGCCAAACCAGACAAATTCCTGACGAAGAACTGGTCACACATGCTTAATAAATTACGTGCTGCTTTGGTACTTCACTCCGACCGTGACTTGAACATACTACAGAAAGTTAAGACCATCGAGATTGCCATTACGGGCAAGATGACTTATTTGGCGCAAATTCTTCCAATCTCCGACCATCTAGCCAAGAGTATACAACAAGCGTTATGTTGGTTTCTTTTTAGGGGGCACATTTTCAAAGTTCAATTCGATACCTTAACCTTACCTTCGCTCAAAGGTGGCCTTAACCTCATTAAAGTACACAAAAAATGTGTCACCCTGCTCCTAAATCGCATCAGGAAGGAGTTCCGTACCCGGAGGACCAGTATCATCACAAACCTCATTCAGCGGTGGAAGCCTCATAGCCTTGACCCACCCGTTAATATCGCCGGCATTCCACTTTCTTACCGACATGTGCGACTGTACTACATGGAAATGAGTTACATTCGACACAACATCGTCGATAACGGAAGCCTGACGAACAGGAAGCTTTATGGCCTTCTCACGACAACAAACCACAGGAATCGTCTCGAAGAAAAACATCCACATACACATTGGAGTATAGTATGGCGGAATGTGCACAGCGACGTGTTACCGTCACGAGTCATAGCCGACTGGTATCTAACAGTCAACGATAAAGTAGCAACGAATGAAAAGCTACATAAAATTGGCCTTCATCCAACGCCCAACTGTGACACATGCGGAAGGGTCGATACGCTTCTTCATAGGTTCACGTGCGGACATGCAGAAAAAATTACTACATTTCTTCGTCAACGATTGTCGGTGATAGACCGTACGACGCCATGTGGTGTAGATCTTTTAGAGATCATTCGGCCACAAAAACTGAGATATCCACGAGCAAAAAACAACGCTGCAACGTGGATCATGGGCCACACAGCATCGTTTATTATGCAGAATAGGCATGCTACTTTCCTCGACTATTATTCTTACATAGAAATTGAACACTTTAAAATGAGACAACACTGTGACTACAGGAGGATATTTGGAAATATGCTGAACATCATAATTAACGGTTAAATGCTTCAAATACACTCTTTCGGATCGCAGAGGTTGCCAGTGACCTGTATGTATGAATCCCATTTGCTTCCTGGGACTTTAGTATTTGTCGGAATTTTACGATACTATTCAGATGCTCACCAATAAGAAAAAAAAAAAAAAAAAAAGAGGTCTAGGGATAGCGTCTTTGATTCATAATTAAAACGTCTTCGGTCCCGGGTTCGATCCCCGCCACTGCCTAAATTTTGATAAATAATCAGCATTGGCGGCCGAAGACTTCCGGCATAAGAAGTCAGCCTCATTCTGCCAACGGCCTTGTCAAAGAGGGCGGAGGAGTGGATAGAGGTTCAGGGCACTCTCTTGTCCTAGGGGTGGGAAATTGCCCCTAAAGGCGGAAGAATCAGCAATGATCAACGACATGAGGATGCAGAAGGCAATGGAAACCACTGCATTAAAGACACGTAACGTGTATCCACAGGACATGTGGCCTGTATTTGAAGAAGTGTCATGATGATCTCTCCATTGGCAAAAGATTCCGGAATAGTCCGCCATTCGGATCTCCGGGAGGGGACTGCCAAAGGGAAGGTTACCATGAGAAAAAGATTGAATAATCAACGAAAGGATAACGTTCTACGAGTCGGGCGTGGAATGTTAGAAGCTTGAACGTAGTAGGGAAACTAGAAAATCTGAAAAGGGAAATGCAAAGGCTCAATCTAGATATAGTAGGGGTCAGTGAAGTGAAGTGGAACGAAGACAAGGATTTCTGGTCAGATGAGTATCGGGTAATATCAACAGCAGCAGAAAATGGTATAACAGGTGTAGGATTCCTTATGAATAGGAAGGTATGGCAGAGGGTGTGTTACTGTGAACAGTTCAGTGGTTCTAATCAGAATCGCCAGCAGACCAACACCGACAACGATAGTTCAGGTATACATGCCGACGTCGCAAGCTGAAGATGAACAGATAGAGAAAGTGTATGAGGATACTGAAAGGGTAATGCAGTATGTAAAGGGGGAGGAAAATCTAATAGTCATGGGCGACTGGGATGCAGTTGTAGGGGAAGGAGTAGAAGAAAAGGTTACAGGAGAATATGGGCTTGGGACAACGTATGAAAGAGGAGAAAGACTAATTGAGTTCTGTAACAAGTTTCAGCTAGTAATAGCGAATACCCTGTTCTAGAATCACAAGAGAGGAGGTATACTTGGAAAAGGCCAGGAGATACGGGTAGATTTCAATTAGATTACATCATGGTCAGACAGAGATTCCGAAATGAGATACTGGATTGTAAGGCGTACCCAGGAGCAGATATAGACTCAAATCACAATATAGTAGTGATGAAGAGTAGGCTGAAGTTCAAGGCAGTAGTCAGGAAGAATCAATACGCAAAGAAGTGGGATACGGAAGTACTAAGGAATGACGAGATACGTTTGAAGTTCTCTAACGCTATAGATACAGCAGTAAGGAATAGCGCAGTAGGCAGTACAGTTGAAGAGGAATGGACATCTCTGAAAAGGGCCATCACAGAAGTTGGGAAGGAAAACATAGGTACAAAGAAGGTAGCTGCGAAGAAACCATGGGTAACAGAAGAAATACTTCAGTTGATTGATGAAAGGAGGAAGTACAAACATGTTCTGGGAAAATCAGGAATACAGGAATACAAGTCGCTGAGGAATGAAATAAATAGGAAGTGCAGGGAAGCTAAGACGAAATGGTTGCAGGAAAAATGTGAAGACATCGAAAAAGATATGATTGTCGGAAGGACAGACTCAGCATACAGGGAAGTCAAAATAACTTTTGGTGACATTGAAAGCATCCTTGGTAACATTAAGAGTGCAGCGGGAATTCCACTGTTAAATGCAGAGGAGAGAGCAGATAGGTGGAAAGAATACATTGAAAGCCTCTATGAAGGTGAAGATTTGTCTGATGTGATAGAAGCAAGGCTAAAGAAAAATCAAGACACTTTCATAGGATTTGTCGACCTGGAAAAAGCGTTCGACAATATAAAATGGTGCGAGCTGTTCGAGACTCTGAAAAAAGTAGGGGTAAGCTATTGGGAGAGACGGGTCATATACAATATGTACAACAACCAAGAGGGAATAATAAGAGTGGACGATCAAGAACGAAGTGCTCGTATTAAGAAGGGTGTAAGACAAGGCTGTAGCCTTTCGCCCCTACTCTTCAATCTGTACATCGAGGAAGCAATGATGGAAATAAAAGAAAGGTTCAGGAGTGGAATTAATATACAAGGTGAAAGGATATCAATGATACGATTCGCTGATGGCATTGCTATCCTGAGTGAAAGTGAAGAAGAATTAAATGATCTGCTGAACGGAATGAACAGTCTAATGAGTACATAATGTGGTTTGAGAGTAAATCGGAGAAAGACGAAGGTAATGAGAAGTAGTAGAAATGAGAACAGCGAGAAACTTAACATCAGGATTGATGGTCACGAAGTCAATGAAGTTTAGGAATTCTGCTACCTAGGCAGTAAAATAACCGATGACGGACATCAAAAGCAGACTCGCTATGGCAAAAAGGCATTTCTTGCCGAGAGAAGTCCACTAATATCAAATACGGGTCTTAATTTGAGGAAGAAATTTCTGAGGATGTACGTCTGGAGTACAGTACGGTAGTGAAACATGGACTGTGGGAAAACCGGAACAGAAGAGAATCGAAGCATTTGAGATGTGGTGCTATAGACGAATATTGAAAATTAGGTGGACTGATAAGGTAAGGAATGAGGAGGTTCTACGCAGAATCGGAGCGGAAAGGAATATGTGGAAAACTCTGATAAGGAGAAGGGACAGGATGATAGGACATCTGCTAAGACATGAGGGAATGACTGCCATGGTACTAGAGGGAGCTGTAGAGGGCAAAAACTGTAGAGGAAGACAGAGATTGGGATACTTCAAGGAAATAATTGAGGACATTGGTTGCAAGTGCTACTCTGAGATGAAGAGGTTAGCACAGGAAAGGAATTCGTGGCGGGCCGCATCAAACCAGTCAGTAGACTGATGACCAAAAAAAAAGGTGTAATATTGAGCTACGTAGCTCTTATTTAAATTTGTTTTTTAATAAAAACAAATATTTATTTTTAGTTGCAACAACTATTGAGCAAACGTAAACCCCTTCGTAATATTATGACTCCATATTGGCTCTAGACTGACAGACAATAATATCTATCAGTAGCCACGTACGTCGCGTACAGGTGGACTGCAGACGAAGATGTAAAGTAAGTATTAGTGTCGCTTTAAGTATTTCACGGAGTCTGAACAATCGGGTGGAGTGTTGGCTGTCTGTTGGGTACGTCACTACGAGAGGCAGATCCAGGCGACACGTACACTGATAACATCTGCTGACGGTGGTAGATACGCTGATAAATGAAGAGAGTTTAATTATTTATCACGAGAGTTACACGATAAGATACAAGTGGAAGAGATTATTGGCCTTTGGAACACCACTTAAGTAAGAAAGTGCTAGAGTTTATCCCGTATTTCTCTGCAGAACGTATTTAACTCTTGTGTGAGTCCTGTACTGTTAGATATATTTAATATATTGTATGTTATAACACACTGGAGGCAAGTTATTGAGAGTGCTATTTCCTACTGATAGTAAGCAAGCTTCAGTATTAGTACGGTACTATGTGCATATAAGAGAGTCCTCTGAAAAATTGGGTCTTGGTTTCATAAAACTAAAATACAGTGATGATGGAACATTTGAGGTGATTTGAAAATCATTTGTATGCTTATTGAGTATCAGGAGCTTACACAAAGTGTATCTGCTGGTTATGTGAATGGAATGCCGGCTCTGGATTAAGAAGACGTGGCCTAAGAGAACCAAATTTGTACCTGGAAGCAAAGCCATAACTGACAGTACTCTGGCTACCTGAACGAAGTTCTTGAGTCTCAACTGCGAACTACGCCGAGATATATTGAAATAATTTCTAAAGTTTTGCCGAAAGACAGTGAATAGTTTTAATATGCTTCTGAACCATATAAGACACTGTTAGAAACCAAACTGATTGATTGCGTGTGTGTTACATGCGCTGGTCCGGATACGAGTTTGCTTTTGCAAAATAGTTTACCTCAGCCACTATGTTACCATAGAGGACCTGATGATGGCATAGTGGAATGCCGAAACCGCTTACTTCTGGAATAAACCAGAGTTAAAAATACAGCTGTTGGTTTGTTCATTGCTGATTATATATACATATCGGCTGTTGTCCTATCGTCCCTCCTATCAAGGATGGGTGAAGTGAAACTTATAAGAGGTCTTTCAGTTGACTTGTGAAATACTATTAGATGTGGAGTATTTGTAAGAAGAAAGAGCTAGTTCAGGAATATGCTTGTCTAACACATGAATATGTACAGAGTATGTCTTACAAACTGTGCTTTAAAGATAACCACTGAGAGGACATATAGTGAGAAATACGTTTGCTACGATTAAAGAATTAGAAAGTGCGTTTCAAACAATCGCTTCACTATTTATTGCTTTTTCGAAGGCCTTGGTAATGTCTGTGTGGAACGGGTGGAAAAGTTCCAACGCGATGTCAAGGAGAGGCAAATAGGCGAAGAAAGTAACGAAGATTAGGTTTCAAGGTCATAACAGGCGAGGAACACAGATAGCAAAGTAATGTAGGTGATGACATCTGTTGCTGTCTATTGTTTCTAACGGATATCAGCCACATATTGTTTATTCGACGAGAAATATCAGAATAGGTTTCGGAGAATGAAGTTGAAATAAAACACATTGAAAGGTAAGTATAGAGTTTGCACTGACAGGGAATATAAGTTGGAATTCAATGAGCATCGACGATGATAATGCAATGCCAACAGCCTTTACCGGAACAGAAAGGATACCCTAATTCCAGCACTTTTTCGTATTTTCCATTTTAAAGCACGACGAATTTTAATTTCAAGGATAACATCTACATCTACATGGATACTTCGCACATCACATTTAAGTGCCTGGCGGAGAGTTCATCGACCCCACCTTCACAATTCCCTATTATTCCAATCTCGTATAGCGCGCGGAAAGAATGAACACCTATATATTTCCGTACCAGCTGTGATTTCCCTTATTTTATAGTGGTGGTCGTTCCTCCCTATGTATGTCGGTGTCAACAAAATACACTCCTGGAAATTGAAATAAGAACACCGTGAATTCATTGTCCCAGGAAGGGGAAACTTTATTGACACATTCCTGGGGTCAGATACATCACATGATCACACTGACAGAACCACAGGCACATAGACACAGGCAACAGAGCATGCACAATGTCGGCACTAGTACAGTGTATATCCACCTTTCGCAGCAATGCAGGCTGCTATTCTCCCATGGAGACGATCGTAGAGATGCTGGATGTAGTCCTGTGGAACTGCTTGCCATGCCATTTCCACCTGGCGCCTCAGTTGAACCAGCGTTCGTGCTGGACGTGCAGACCGCGTGAGACGACGCTTCATCCAGTCCCAAACATGCTCAATGGGGGACAGATCCGGAGATCTTGCTGGCCAGGGTAGTTGACTTACACCTTCTAGAGCACGTTGGGTGGCACGGGATACATGCGGACGTGCATTGTCCTGTTGGAACAGCAAGTTCCCTTGCCGGTCTAGGAATGGTAGAACGATGGCTTCGATGACGGTTTGGATGTACCGTGCACTATTCAGTGTCCCCTCGACGATCACCAGTGGTGTACGGCCAGTGTAGGAGATCGCTCCCCACACCATGATGCCGGGTGTTGGCCCTGTGTGCCTCTGTCGTATGCAGTCCTGATTGTGGCGCTCACCTGCACGGCGCCAAACACGCATACGACCATCATTGGCACCAAGGCAGAAGCGACTCTCATCGCTGAAGACGACACGTCTCCATTCGTCCCTCCATTCACGCCTGTCGCGACACCACTGGAGGCGGGCTGCACGATGTTGGGGCGTGAGCGGAAGACGGCCTAACGGTGTGCGGGACCGTAGCCCAGCTTCATGGAGACGGTTGCGAATGGTCCTCGCCGATACCCCAGGAGCAACAGTGTCCCTAATTTGCTGGGAAGTGGCGGTGCGGTCCCCTACGGCACTGCGTAGGATCCTACGGCCTTGGCGTGCGTCCGTGCGTCGCTGCGGTCCGGTCCCAGGTCGACGGGCACGTGCACCGTCCGCCGACCACTGGCGACAACATCGATGTACTGTGGAGACCTCACGCCCCACGTGTTGAGCAATTCGGCGGTACGTCCACCCGGCCTCCCGCATGCCCACTATACGCCCTCGCTCAAAGTCCGTCAACTGCACATACGGTTCACGTCCACGCTGTCGCGGCATGCTACCAGTGTTGAAGACTGCGATGGAGCTCCGTATGCCACGGCAAACTGGCTGACACTGACGACGGCGGTGCACAAATGCTGCGCAGCTAGCGCCATTCGACGGCCAACATCGCGGTTCCTGGTGTGTCCGCTGTGCCGTGCGTGTGATCATTGCTTGTACAGCCCTCTCGCAGTGTCCGGAGCAAGTATGGTGGGTCTGACACACCGGTGTCAATGTGTTCTTTTTTCCATTTACAGGAGTGTATTTTCGCATTCGGAGGTTAAATTGGTGATTGGAATTTCGTGAGAAGATTCCGTCACGACTAAAAACGCCTTTCTTTTAATGATTTCCAGCCCAAATCCTGTGTCATTTCTGTGACACTCTCTGCCATATTTCGCCATAATTCAAAACGTGCTGCCTTTCTTTGAACCTTATCGACGTACTCCGTCAGTCCTACCTGGTCAGGATCCCACACCGCGCAGCAGTATTCTAAAAGAGGACGAACAAGCCTAGTGTAGGCAGTCTCTTAGTAGGTCTGTTATATTTTCTAAGTGTCCTGCCAATAAAACACAATCTTTGATTAGCCTTCCCCACAACATTTTCTATGTGTTCCTTCCAATTTGTTCGTAATTGTAATACCTAGGTATTTAGTTGAATTTACGGCTTTTAGATTAGACTGATTTATCGTATAACCGAAGTCAACGACTTCCTTTTAGCACTCATGTGGATGACCTCACACTTTTCGTTATTTAGGGTCCACTGCCACTTTTCGCAGCATTCAGATATCTTTTCTAAATCGTTTTGCAGTTTGTTTTGATCTTGTGATGACTTTATTATGCGATAAACGACTGCGTCATCTGCAAACAGCCGAAGACGGCTGCTCAGATTGTCTCCAAAATCGTTTATACAGATAAGGAACAGCAAAGGGCCTATAACCCTACCTTGGGGAACGCCAGAAATCACTTCTGTTTTACTCGATGACTTCCGTCAATTACTACGAACTGTGACCTCCCTGAAGGGAAATCGCAAATCCATTCACGTAACTGAGACGATATTCTATAAGCACACAATTTCACTAGGAGCAGCTTGTGTGGTACAGTACCAAAAGCCTCCCGGAAAACCAGAAATACGGAATCGATCTGAAATCCCTTGTCAATAGCACTCAGCTCTTCATGTGAATAAAGAACTAGTTGTGTTTCACAGGAACGATGTTTTCTAAACCCATGCTGACTGTGTGTCAATAGACCGTTTCCTTCGGGGTAATTCATGATGTTCGAACACAATACTCGTATATGTTGTACAATCCTGCTGCATATCGACGTTAACGATATGGGCCTGTAATTTAGTGGATTACTCCTACTACCTTTCTTGAATATTGGTGTGACCTGTGGAAGCTTCAAGTCTTTGGGTGCGTATCTTTCGTCGAGCGAACCGTTGTACATGACGAAGATAAGAGAAAGAAAAAAGGGTAAGAAAGAAAAATAGCTGAGTTGTTAGCCCAGCTGACTGTAATGTGGACGGATCCTGTTCAGTTCTCGCCCATGCAGTGGATAGGGGGAGCAGGATCGGAGTCTACTCAGACATGTCCTGGTAACTAAGCAGTCGCACAGCCGAGCGGTAGCGGCTCCATGCTCTGGGAAGCCGACAACATATGGGGAAATGGTGGCCCCTCGATACCGCACCCGCAGGACGCCACACGACAGAGGATGACACGGCGGTGGGGTGGCATAGCGTCGTCCTCCCCCCTTATCGCCGAATTCAGTTTCTTTCCATACTTATCTTACAACCTCCTATCAAAAACACTGTCCACCACACCGCACAACTGATCTTTCAAGTCTTGTCTCTCTCCTCCCCTCTCCCCCCTCCCCCCCGCACACACACACACACACACACACACACACACACACACACACACACACACACACACACACAACAGACGGAAAGGCGTTTTCCGTAGCACTTTCTCAGGTCTCAGAGAGAGAGAGAGAGAGAGAGAGAGAGAGAGAGAGAGATAGAGAGAGAGAGAGAGAGAGAGAGACACAAGCATTAGGGGAGAAATTAGATAACACGTCAGCCGTGACAGTAGTGAGGTCTGCCCGCCAACCAGACAAACTCATGTTCGCTTTTCTACACTACTGGCCATTAAAATTGCTACAGCAAGAATAAATGCAGATGATAAACGGGTATTCATTGGACAAACATATTATACTAGAACTGACATTTTCACGCACTTTGGGTGCATAGATCCTGAGAAATCAGTACCCAGAACAACTACCCCTAGCCATAACAACGGCCTTGATACGCCTGCGTATTGAGTCAAACAGAGCTTGGATGGCGTGTACAGGAACAGCTGCCCATGCAGCTTCAACACGATACCACAGTTCATCAAGAGTAGCGACTGGCGTATTGTGACGAGTCAGTTGCTCGGCCACCACTGACCAGCCGTTTTCAATTGGTGAGAGATCTGGAGAATGTTCTGGCCAGGGCATCAGTCGAACATTTTCTGTATCCAGAAAGGCCCGTACAGGACCTGCAACATGCGGTCGTGCATTATCTTGCTGAAATGTAGGGTTTTGCAGGGATCGAATGAAGGGTAGAGCCACGGGTCGTAACACATCTGAAATGTAACGTCCACTTTTCAAACTGCCGTCAAGGCGAACAAGAGGTTACACTAACCAATGGCACTATCACGCTGGGTGATACGCCAGCATGGCGATGACGAATACACGCTTCCAATATGCGCTAATCGCGGTGTCGCCAAATACGGATGAGACCATCATGATGCTGTAAACAAAACCTGGATTCATCCGAAAAAATGACGTTTTGCCATTCGTGCATCGCAGGCGCTCCTGTCTGTGATGCAGCGTCAAGGGTAACCGCAGCCATGGTCTCCGTGCTGATAGTCCATGCTGCTGCAAACGTCGTCGAACTCTTCGTGCAGATCGTTGTTGTCTTGCAAACGTCCCCATCTGTTTTCTCGGGGATCGAGACGTGGCTGGAGGAACCGTTACAGCCATGCGGATATGATGCCTGTCATCTCGACTGCTATTGATACGATGCCATTGGGATCGAGCAAGGCGTTCCGTATTACCGTCCTGAACCCACCGATTCCATATTCTGCTAACAGTCATTGGATCTCGACCAACAGAGCAGAAATGTAGCGATATGATAAACCGCAATCGCGATAGGCTGCAATCCGACCTTTATCAAAGTCGGAAACGTGATGGTACGCATTCCTCCTCCTTACACGAGGCATCACAACATCGTTTCACCAGGCAACGTCGGTCAACTGCTGTTTGTGTATGAGAAATCAGTTGGAAACTTACTTCATGTCAGCACGTTGTAGGTGTCGCTACCGGCGCCAACCTTGTGTGAATGCTCTGAAAAGCTAAATATTTGCATATCACAGCATGTTCTTCCTGTTGTTTAAATTTCACATCTGTAGCACGTCATCTTCGTAGGGTAGCAATTTTAATGGCCAGTAGTGTACACTGCACTGCCCAATTAGTGGATCACTTTTTCGAAACCCTGCAATTGTATCCCATTGGTATGAAGAACTTTGAAATTTGGCTCAAAGGGGCCTATAGCCTCCCCTTGTAATGGTTCAAAGTAGTGGCACTCTATCATGTCACCCTCGCACTCGCCGACGTTTCAGGCAGCAAGGAATTAAAAAGCACTCCGTCTTCAGGCCACAAGAGGCCCATCGGAACCATCCGACCGCCGTGTCATCCTCAGATGAAGATGCGGTTAGGAGGGGCGTGTGGTCAGCACACCGCTCTCCCGGTCGTTATGATGGTTTTCTTTGGCTGGAGCCGCTACTATTCGGTCGAGTAGCTGCTCAGTTGGCATCACCAGGTTGAGTGCACCCCGTAAAATGGCAACAGGGCAAGGCGGTTGCGATGATCAACCATCCAAGTGCCGGCCACGCCCGATAGCGCTTAACTTCGATGGTCTGACGGGAACCGGTGCAGCCACTGCGGCAAGGCTGTTGCCAGCAAGGTATTGCCACATACGAAAAAAAGACCACAGTTCGGAGGTTCATGTGTGATGTAACGCGGGTCAGAATTACTAAAATAATTAGGAAATGTGGCAACACGTTGGTGTGTAGAGTGTATGACTCTGGCAATATACCGTATGACTTTCGGAAAAATGTCATCCAGACAGTTTCGAAGACTCCAAGAACTTACAGTTGCGAGAATTATCGCACAATCAGCTTAATACCTCATGTATCCAAGTTCCTGACAAGAATGATATACAGAGGAATGGAAACGAAAATTGAGGATGTGTCACATGACGATCAGTTTGGCTTCAGGAAAGGCAAAGACACCAGAGAGGCTATTCTTACATTGCGATTGATAATGGAAGCAAGACACGTTCATAGGATTTGTCGAACTAGAGAAAGTATTCAGTAATGTGAAATGGTGCAAGATGTTCGAAATTCAGAAAAAATTAGGGATGAGCTATAGGGAGAGACTGGTAATATACAATATGTACAAGAAGCAAGAGGGAATATTAGGAGTGGACGACCAAATACGAAATGCTCGGATTAAAAAGAGTGTAAGTCAAGAATGTAGGCAACGGCCTTGCCGCAGTGGATACACCGGTTCCGTGAGATCACCGAAGTTAAGCGCTGTCGGGCGTGGTCGGCACTTGGATGGGTGACCATCCAGGCTACCATGCGCTGTTGCCATTTTTCAGGGTGCACTCAGACTCGTGATGCAAATTGAGGAGCTACTCGACCGAATAGTAGCGGCTTCGGTCAAGAATTCTATCATAACGACCGTGAGAGCTGTGTGCTGACCACACGCCCCTCCTATCTGCATCCTCAACTCAGGATGACACGGCGGTCGGATGGTCCCGATGGGCCACTTGTGGTCTGAAGACGGAGTGTTTGAGACAAGAATGTAGTCTTTCGCCCCTACTAATCAATTGCTACATCGAAGAAGCAATGATGGTAATAAAGGAAAGATTTAGGAGCGGAATCAAAATTCAATGTGAAAGGATATCAGTGATACGATTCGGTGATGACATTGCTGCCCTGAGTGAAAGAGAAGAATAGAGTACATGATCTGGTGAATGATGTGGACAATCGAATGAGTACAGAATGAGGATTGAGAGTAAACCGAAGGAAGACGAAAGCAATGAGAAGTAGCAGAAATGAGAATAGTGAGAAAGTTAACATCAGGGTTGATGGCCACGAAGCAGATGAATTTAAGGAATTCTGCTACCTAGGCAGCAAAATAACCAATGGCGGTCGGAACAAGGCGGACACCAAAAAGCAGACTAGCACTGGCAAAAAGCTCATTGATGGCCAAGAGAAGTCTCCTAGTATCAAACATAGGCCTTAATTTGAGGATGAAATGTCTGAGAATATACGTTTGGCATTGTATGTTAGTGAAACATGGACTGTGGGAAAGCCGGAACAGAAGAGAATCGAAGGATTTGAGATGTGGTGCGACAGACGAATGTCGAAAATGAGGAGGTTTTGTACAGAATCGGAGAGGAAAGGAATATGTGGAAAACACCGATAAGAAGGGACAGGATGGTAGGACATCTGTTAACACATGAAGGAATGACGTTCGTGTTGCTAGAGGGAGCTGTAGAGGGCAAAAACTGAAGAGGGACAGAGATTGGAATACATCCAGCAAATAATAGAGAACTCTGCCGTATGCTCCTGCGATTTGATTGTTCCGGTGTAGGGTGTTCGATCTCTTTCAATTCGCTTTGCGGTGCGCGGGTTGGTGCGCCCTCTGGGATTCCGTGCGGCAAGCCGAAAGGGACAGAGACGTGCGGGCCTGGGCGGAGCGACGCCGGAAGACCGCGGAAGTCGCGTCGGCAAGTGGTGTGTGTGTGGCAGTCGCATTGGGGCCGGCCGAGCAGCCGAACTGGAGGTGCTGCAGTGACTCGCTGTCGTTCCTTCAGTTTACGAGTTCAACCTTCCTCACGCTGTGGCTACGGGCTGGTGTTATGCTAGCCATTACCTTATTAGGGGCATTTGGATTAATATTGTTAAAGGTGAGCTGTTAGTTTGGTACATCTTCATCTGGTGGAGTTACAGCGAGGCTTCTTTCTGTCGTATTCTGGCTCGCGCTGCTGAGCAGTGAGTGTTCCCACGTCGCGTGTCGAAATACTGACTTGTGCCCGGGTTGATTTACGTATGAACTGGATTGCCCATGTGGGCGTCTTTGCTTAAATTGTTGATGAAGTGTTTCACAATACCCTTACTTGAGTGTCTTTAAATCGCGTTTCAGTTTGTTACTTAACTTATGTCAGTAAAGGGACTTCCAAATTGTCACGTTAGTCAAGTAAAGTTTAAGTCTACTGTGACATCACTGTTTACCTGTTGGATTAAAATTAATTCAATCTTAACCACAGCTAGGAATAATTCAAGGCGTAAGTGCCGTGTGTTCTTTTTTTGGTCCTTTTCTCTTACTCACTACTGTTGAGTGTTAAACTGTTTTGGAAACCCCTTTGACGTCATTTGACGGTGTAGTTTTAGAAAGAGTTCTGTGGGTACTCTTGTTAACGGTTCCTGTTGCAACGGGGTTTCTGGCCCACACACATCTATCGCACGCCAGGGGTTTAGCGCCAACCTCCAACAGTGCGGTAACTTGTTATCAATCCTTTTCGAATCACTGTCTGGCGTGCGACTATTGATGGATTTCTGTGGTAAAATTCAAATTGAGGCACTGTCTTGTTAACTTGTCTGAACTGAATGTGCTTGCCTTGTGAAACAGTTCATTACTGATTGTGAGTAGTTTAAGCAGTGGTAGGGCACTCCTTATTATGGACCAGACTGTACTTTTAGTTGCATTGTCTTGGTAACTCGGTGTGCTACGTAAGGTTATAACTCAAGCGCCATTGTGGTAATATTTACCGTTTAACTATATGAGTTGGTTCTGTGAATCATTGTGGCACACAAGGTCACCTAAGACACTGCTGGAGTGGGCAGATATTGCTATACGTCTGTGATATTATTTCCTGTAAGCCATTGTGCCCATTAGGTTATGTAAGGCTTAAATATAGTGACCAGTTTGGGAATTTTGTGTTTCGTAATCACATTTTACAAGTGTTAAAATTTTGGGAAAGGTTTAAATCTCATATTTGCAGATTGTTTGATGTTACATAACTTGTTGATGATTCATGTTAAATCAGCTGATATACATTTAAATTGAACAAGTTATATGTCAATATGTTGTTACCAGTACCTTGCATGAATTTTCTTGCGTAATAAATTAAATTTTATATTCTATCCTCAATTTGTTGCTCAACCTTCCACTCCAGCAGCCCCTGTAATCCAGCTCCCAACAATATCAAGGATGTAGGTTGCAAGTGCTAATCTGAGATGAAGAGGTTGGCAGAGGAGAGGAATTCGTGGCGAGTCGCATCAAACCAGTCAGAAGACCGATGACAAAGGAGAGAGAGAGAGTGTGTGTGAGAGAAACTAAATACAATTTCTTTTTGCAGCTCGTTTGTGATAAGAATGATACAATTCTGACAAGAATTGAATGAGAATGTAGACTATGGAACACTGGGAAGTTTTGTCTGTACTGTCAGGGTCGCCAGCCACCATAGCTGGACTGCTGTGTCACGACCTCTTGAGCTTGCCGCCCTCCTGGAACAGCGCCGAGAGGACCTTCCTGGTGAGGAGGTACAGAGCTGAGGACGCGGCAGCGGCGGCCAGCAGGAGGAAGGCGATGACGTCGAGCAGCCAGCGCTGGAACCAGTGGAGGTCCAGCGAGGCGCAGCGCAGGTGGGGCGCCCCCTGGTGCCTCAGGGCGTACTCCGTCCACCAGACGGCCGTCTCCAGGGCTGTCTGCGGCCGGTCCCGGTAGATGGCCGACAGCCGCTTCATGCGCTGCTCGTAGCTGGCGGCACAAACAGGTTCTGGTTCACAACCGTGCTATCGGCCGTAGCTATTCGTAGACATAGACTCTGTGCAAAGAAGAAAAGTTTAATCGAGATTGCGACAAAGTACGAGGGTCACTCCAAAAGAAATGCACATTATTTTTGTAAAAATACAGTTTTCATTCTGCATGTGTAAAAGTTTTACAGTGTGTAGATACATCCATCCCGGTTGTTTTCAAACTTAGTTCAACTTGTTCCCGTGAGAGGCGCCGTCACAGCATGTCTTCAAGATGGCTGCTACACTTGACGTTGGTCAGAAGCAACGTGCTATCATCGAATTCCTGTGCTGCAAAAACGAGACAGTGGGAAACATCCACAAGAGGTTCAAAAATATGTATGGGGATCCTTCCGTCGATCGCAGTACAGTTAGTCGCTGGGCAAGCGGGTTACGTGATGAAAGCGGGACGGCAATATTGAGCATTGTTCTCGCAACGGCAGGCCTCGTACTGCACACACTCCAGACAATGTGCAGAGAGTTAACGAATTTTCTGACAGACGCATAACAGTGAACGAATTGTCACGCTACGTTGGGATAGGGGAAGGAAGTGTTTGCAGAATACTGAAAGTGTTGGCGTTAAAAAAGGTTTGTGCCAGGTGAGTCCCTAGGATGTTGACAGTGGCTCACAAAGAATCAAGAAAAACGGTATGCAGCAAACATCTGGAACAGTACGAGAATGGTGGAGATGAATTGTGACAGGTGATGAAACATGGCTCCATCATTTTTCACCAGATACGAAGAGGCAATGAATGGAGTGGCATCATGCAAATTCACCCAAGAAAAAAAATTCCAGACCACACCTTCTGCTGAAAAAGTGATGGCTATGGTGTTTTTCGATTCCGAAGGACTCTTGCTAGTGGACATCATGCCATGTGGAACCATCATAATTCTGATGCATATGTGGCGACGCTGAAGAAACTTCAAAATCGACTGAGTCGTGTTCGACCAGATCGGCAAAAGCAAGATGTTTTGTTGTTGCACGAAAGTGCTCGGCCAGATGTCAGTCAAATAACCATGGAAACGATCACAAAACTCGGATGGACAACACTGAAACACCCGCCTTACAGTCCTGACCTGGTTACATGTGACTATCATCTCTTTGGGAAACTGAAAGACTCTCTTCTTGGAACAAGGTTTGAAGATTATGACTTCCTTGTGCACGCTGCCAAACAGTGGCTCCAACAGAGAACTTAACCGTGTGGGTATACAGGCGATGGTTCCAAGATGGCGTAAGGCAGTTGAGAGGGATGGAAATTATGTGGAGAAATGAAAATATTGTTCCTAAAGGATATATCTACACACTGTAAAACTTTCGAACATGTAGAATAAAAGATGGATTTTTTAAAAAATACTGTGCATTTCTTTTGGAATGACCCTTGTAATTCAGGTATCAGAAGTGAAGTCTTATTTTATTCCTGTTTTCATCTCATTTCGGAGGAATTAGCAAGTCAGAGCCTTGTTGAATTACCTCCCCACCTAGCGTTGGCACCAGAGTATTCCTGCGACGGCACAGGGCGCGAGTGTCTGGTAGTCTAACGAACACAGAGCCTCGCTGGGCCTAAGTGTGCCTACGTGGCACTGCAGTGAGCGAGTCACAGCTGAGTGGAGGTAGCGGCATCATATTGGAGCCAGCACTGGAGGCTACCAGCAGCCACTGACCAGACTTTTCATACGGCGCCAGACACTGCTTGACGAGCTGGTTGGATTCGTTTGTGTACGAGGTGATTGGCCGAGGGAGCTGATTGTTGATCGTGTCCCTGTGTAGCTGGAGGTCGGAGGGTGGATATTGTCATCAGAGGGACCCGCAGTGGAGACTTTGGGTATTAAAACGGCCATCAGAAGGCTACCAGTTCTTTCAGAGGACAGCCAGCCACTCGAGGTGGTTGCTGAAGAGGAGCAGTGAGGCAGTTTGGTGGAGTCTGCAGTCAGGGTTTGCAGTCGCTCCCTATCCACATGGGGCATCAATCCCAGGCTGCAGGCGCAGTACAGTGCTCGACGGGGTGCATCCAGGTGCTGCAACATGGCCAGAATATGAGTTGTTGTTAGCTGTGGTGTACGTGTTCGGCTGCTGCAGTTAACTGTGATTGTGGCAGTTGTGATCAGTGGAAGTCTTTGGTAGGGATGTTGAACTATGCAAGAGATCACATTGCAGCTACACTGAGGAAGCTGTCGCCTTGTGTATTAAGGCTTGAGAATGTTTATTGTTTGCTCCGTTCAGTAAATTAAAAAAAAAATGGCTCTGGCACTATGGGACTTAACTGCTGTGGTCTTCAGTCCCCTAGAACTTAGAACTACTTAAACCTAACTAACCTAAGGACATCACACACATCCATGCCCGAGGCAGGATTCGAACCTGCGACCGTAGCGGTCGCGCGGTTCCAGACTGTAGCGCCTAGAAGCGCTTGTCCACTCCGGCCGGCCGTAAATTTTCATTTCTCATTTATTGTGTTTACGATTACCAGCAGGTAATCCAGATTTGCGTGTTCTGCTATTTATATTCTGTTCTCTTGTTACTTGTTTGTTTAGTTTTACGGGTGGGCCAGCTTTTGGTGAGGTATATTTTAGGATAATGCATTATGGGCCAAGATAGTCATAGTTTTACTGTTTTTTGTTATTTGCGGAGGGTTGCTCACCTCCTCTTACTATCAGCTTGAAGAAATTCAAAGAGCCAGGTCACTTTACCACGTGCTCTGCGGTGTCAGATATTAGGTTCTTCTATCTTACTAATTTCAGCGCTGAACATTTTACTTATCTTACCTTGTGCTTGTTCTCGGAGTTGTAGAGTTTACTTAAGAAATATGTTACAGAAACTGTTCATGACTTTCGGCCATACAACGAGATGCACATTTTACTCCTACTGTTCCATGCGCCATATTATACATAAAAAAGAGAGAAGTAATTCTCGCAAGGAGAGATGATACACAAGTTTCCTGACAAGCCAGTTACTTAAGAACTTGACACAGCGAATCATGCACATTACTCAATTAAAATAATGATATACACTGATCAGGCAGAACATTATGACAACCGACATGCTATTGATATAAGCCCGTCCAGGACATAGCAACGTCACCTGGCTAACAATGCCTGATAGTCAGACACACGCACGGTGCATCTAGCATTAGTGAGCGTGCTGTCCGTGTGTAGCGTGGGGACTAATCAACAAATCTGAGTTTGGCCGAGAGCGGATTGTGATGGCCCGGGGGTTCGACAGAGCGTTTCGGAAACCGCGCGACTTGTCAGGTATTCGAGGAGTGCTGTGGTGTCTTCAACACGTAGCGAAAGCAAGGTGAAACCACGTACAGACATAGTGGGCTTGGGTGGCCACCCTTACAACAGGTATCAGACATCGCAGGCTGGGCATACTGGTAAAACAGGACTGACGGCAAACTGCGGCACAACAAATGACTTTAATTATGTAATTCTTGAGTTTCTCCCGGAGTATTCGATAATCAAAATATCCACGGGTGTACTGCCGGTCTGCAGTGTCCAACGGGCACAATATTTCGGCGATCATACATGTCGCCACCATCAGGTGAACTGACGGACTGAGCTCCTGTGAACGTGCCGGCACGGAGATCCGTACGCTATGGCTGCTCAGAGGGAACTGGGTTCGGTCGCAGCGGCGGCCGATTTAAATACCCTCCGCCCGCGGCGCGCTCACTCCGCTGTCCGCACCCCGCGTCACGGTCGCGCGGTGGAACAGATTGTGACGGCGTCTCAGATGACGTCAGTGTGATGGCCCTGTCCGCCGTGGTCGTCACAACTATACGTTTGCTCTATTTACTCTCGATTAACCCAACCGCTGGTTCCCAAGCCTTGCTAAGATTATAGCCACAGTCACGGTTTATGAGGTCGTCATTGGTGCGAATTTCGATGGCCTCTCTACCAACGCTGTCCCAGTATCTCGACGTCTGTACCAGAATCCTCGTGCGTCCATACTCCATAGCGTGATTTTCCGACAAACAATGTTCAGCGACCGCCGACTTGCTCGGATACATCAGTCGAGTGTGCCTCTGGTGTACACGGCATAGATCCTCGACGGTACGCATCGTCTGACCAATATACGACTTGCCACATTGACACGGAATCTGGTACACGCCAGCCTTCCTCAAACCGAGGTCGTCTTTGGCGCTCACCAGTGCAGGAGTTTTATTCGGAGGACAAAACACAGTTCCGACCCTGTGTTTCTTCAAAATGCGGGCGGTTTCCCCGAGATTGGGTTAATCAAGAGTAAATCGAGCAAACGTATACTTGTGACGACCACGGCGGACAGAGCCATCACACCAACGTCATCTCAGACGCCGTTGCAATCTGTTCCACCGCGCGACCGTGGCGCGGGGCGCGGATAACGGAGGGAGCGCGCCGCAGGCGGAGGGTATTTAAAGCAGCCGCCGCCGCGACCGAACGCAGTTCGCTCTGAGCAGCCATAGCGTACGAATCTCCGTGCCGGCACGTTCACAGGAGCTCAGTCCGTCAGTTCACCTGATGATGGCGACATGTATAATCGCCGAAATATTGTGCCCGTTGGACACTGCAGACCAGCAGTACACCCGTGGATATTTTGACTTTAATGATGGGCAGAGTACAATTGTGTCTGAACACAAAGTGCACCGAACACTCCTAACGATGGGCCTCCGCAGCATAAGTCCCGAGCATGTGCCAATGTACAAAACACAACACCGACAGCTACGACTGAAATGAGACATGACCATCGTCACTGGAAGTTGCCGCAGTGGAAAGGCAGTGCACGGTCTGATGAATCCCGATACCTCCTTCATCATGCCGACGGGATGGTGCGAGTCCGTCGTCTTCCAGGGAAAATGCTCTTTGACACCTGGAGATTTCAATTTACCAGATACAGACTGGGACACTCAGATGTTTAGGACGGGTGGTAGGGACAGAGCATCGAGTGACATTATACTGAGTGCACTATCCGAAAATTACCTCGAGCAATTAAACAGAGAACCGACTCGTGGAGATAACATCTTGGACCTACTGATAACAAACAGACCCGAACTTTTCGACTCTGTAAGCGCAGAACAGGGAATCACTGATCATAAGGCCGTTGCAGCATCCCTGAATATGGAAGTTAATAGGAATATAAAAAAAGGGAGGAAGGTTTATCTGTTTAGCAAGAGTAATAGAAGGCAGATTTCAGACTACCTAACAGATCAAAACGAAAATTTCTGTTCCGACACTGACAATGTTGAGTGTTTCTTGAAAGAGTGCAAGGCAATAGTAAAATGCTTTTTAGACAGGTAAGTGCCGAGTAAAACTGTGAGGGACGGGAAAAACCCACCGTGGTTCAACAACAGAGTTAGAAAACTACTACGAAAGCGAAGAGAGCTTCACTGCAAATTTAAACGCAATCAAAACCTCTCAGACAAACACGAGCTAAACGATGTCACAGTTAACGTAAGGAGGGCTATGCGTGAAGCGTTCAGTGAATTCGAAAGTAAAATTCTATGTACCGACTTGACAGAAAATCCTAGGAAGTTCTGGTCTTACGATAAATCAGTAAGTGGCTCGAAACAGCATATCCAGACACTCTGGGATGATGATGGCATTGAAACAGAGGATGACACGCGTAAAGCTGAAATACTAAACACCTTTTTCCAAAGCTGTTTCACTGAGGTAGACTGCACTGCAGTTCTTTCTCTAAATCCAGGCACAAACGAAAAATGGCTGACATCGAAATAAATGTCCAAGGAACAGAAAAGCAACTGAAATCACTCAACACAGGAAAGTCCACTGGACCTGAAGGGATACCAGTTCGATTCTACATAGAGTACGCGAAAGAACTTGCCCCCCTTCTTACAGCCGTGTACCGCATGTCTCTAGAGGAACGGAATGTTACAAATGATTGGATAAGAGCACACGTAGTCCCAGTCTTCAAGAAGGGTCGTCGAGCAGATGCGAAAAACGATAGACCTATATCTCTGACATAGATCTGTTGTAGAATTTTACAACATGTTTTCTGCTCACGTATCATGTCATTTCTGGAAACCCAGAATCTACTCTGTAGGAATCAACATGGATTCCGGAAACAGCGATCATGTGGGACCCAACTCGCTTTATTTGTTCATGAGACCCAGAAAATATTACATACAGGCTCCCAGGTAGATGACATTTTCCTTGACTTCTGGAAGGCGTTCGATACAGTTCCGCATTGTTGCCTAATAAACAAAGTAAGAGCCTACGGAATATCAGACCAGCTGTGTGGCTGGATTGAAGGGTTTTTAGCAAACAGAACACAGCATGTTGTTATCAATGGAGAGACGTCTACAGACGTTAAAGTAACCTCTGGCGTGCCACAGGGGATTGTTATGGAATCATTGCTTTTCACAATATACATAAATGACCTAGTAGATAGTGTCGGAAGTTCCATGCGGCTCCTCGCGGATGATGCTGTAGTATACAGAGAAGGTGCAGCATTAGAAAATTGCACCGAAATGCAGGAAGATCTGCAGCGGATAGGCACTTGGTGCAGGGAGTTGCAACTGACGCTTAACATAGACAAATGTAACGTATAGCGAGTACATAGAAAGAAGGATCCTTTATTGTATGATTATATGAGAGCGGAACAAACACTGGTAGAAGTTACTTCTGTAAAATATCTGGGAGTATGCGTGCGGAACGATTTGAAGTGGAATGATCATATAAAATTTATTGTTGGTAAGGCGGTGCCAGGTTGAGATTCGTTGGGAGAGTCCTTAGAAAATGTAGTCCATCAACAAAGGGGGTGGCATACAAAACACTCGTTCGACCTATACTTGAGTATTGCTCATCAGTGTGGGATCCGTACCAGGTCGGGTTGACAGAGGAGATATAGAAGATCCAAAGAAGAGCGGCGCGTTTCGTCACAGGGTTATTTGGTAATCGTGATAGCGTTATGGAGATGTTTAGCAAACTCAAGTGGTAGACTCTGCAAGAGAGACGCTCTGCATCGCGGTGGAGCTTGCTGTCCAGGTTTCGAGAGGGTGCGTTTCTGGATGTATCGAATATATTGCTTCCACCTACTTATTGCTCCCGAGGAGAGCACGAATGTAAAATTAGAGAGATTCGAGCGCGCACGGAGGCTTTCCGGCAGTCGTTCTTCCGGGAACCATACGCGACTGGAACAGAAAAGGGAAGTAATGACAGTGGCATGTAAAGTGCCCTCTGCCACACGGCGTTGGGTGGCTTGCTGAGTACAAATGTAGACTTAGATGTAGATGTACTGGTAAGAGAAGCTGTGCGGCGGCTACGTGGATCATTCACGTGGGCATCCATGCGTTGAGTGGAGAACGTGCAAGGCACTATGACGGCCTAGGACTATCGTACATTGGTTGCAGACCTCGTACAATCCTTTATCACGATCGTGTTTGCCGACGGCAGTGGCATTTTTCAGCAAGATAGTGCGCGATCTCACAAGGCGAGGAGTGTGGGGGAGTGGATCGAGGATCCCAGTGGCGAGTTACAATGGTTGCGCTGGCCTCACAACTCGCCAGATCTCAATCTGATCGAAAACATTTGGGATGTGGTTGAATATGGCGCCAGAGCTCATGGCCCCCACCCCGGAATTTAGGGGAATTAGGTGACTCGTGTGTGCAGATGTGGTGCCAACTCCCTCCAGCGACCCATCATGGCCTCATTGCTTCCGTGCCACGACGCGTCCCCAGAGCTGAACATGCCGGCCATTACGTTGAAACGTCCCCTTAGAAAAATTAATGAATTACTGTGCTGGTAAAGCCCTTACGTTAATTGATTTTGAAACAGCTGAGCAAAACTGAACGTACTCAGACATTTGTCTCTTTACTTATTCTGATCATCACTAAACTGACAGACAATATTTTTAGCTCAACGCAATCTGACTTTCAATAATCCCTACAAAAGAATGGCCCTGACTAACAATAACCTATACGTTTCACAAATCACTTACCTCACAAAAATCTTCGTTATTCGAACTACTGCAATACAGCGAGCGCCACTACTGCCAGCTGAATAAAAGATTCAAACTACTGAAGGCACTAACTACACATAGGCATAGTTAGCAAATGAAAGATTTTGATAGTGTTCAAAAGTCAAAATATATATATCACCCATGATATCCAATATTACAAATTTACTCTTTCTGATGGGCACACGTCCAGATCGTCCGCTCTCAAAATTCCGCCATCTCTCTCCCCACATCCACCACTGCTGGCGGCCCACCACCAACTGCGCAACGCTGCGCGCTGTTAACAGCCAACTGCCCAACACTACAATAGCATATACTCCAACAATGCAAACCAACCACAGCCTTCACACAGCACAGTCAGTGATTTTCATATAGAGCGCTACGTGGCGTTACCAACATAAAAACCCTAACAGCCTACTTACACCGTAGGTGGTCATAATGTTCTGGCTGATCAGTGTCAGAAGCAAACAGCACTTCGTGGTGTGCGTACTGTAAGACGTTCGGTACACACACCATCAGATTATTTGACTTGTCGAACGAAGTAGGCGAGTGTCAGCAATATGTCTCGTGGTCTTATCGTGGCGCGTTTATCTTCTGCCGTTAGGTCAGACGATAGAAATGCCACTTGCTCGCTTAGAGTAGCAGATTGACGGTGACCAACTTTAAACAGAACTTGATTAATTTTCACACACATTTATTAAAATAATAAAAAGCATAGACATTACGTAACTTGATTCTGGATGCTGTTTACAATTGACAATCTGAAGTTCCTTTGGTCTTGGTACGTTAATCTTATTCTCACATATCTCTGATACTTGACAAAGTGTCTATACATTTCTCTTCATGGCTATGTACAGGAATATGATAATCTTATTAGGCACAGACA
This sequence comes from Schistocerca piceifrons, assembly GCF_021461385.2. Lineage (NCBI taxonomy): Eukaryota > Metazoa > Arthropoda > Insecta > Orthoptera > Acrididae > Schistocerca > Schistocerca piceifrons. The sequence goes on along the minus strand of NC_060146.1, from coordinate 153,798,900 downwards.
AATGCAGACTGACTAATCGGAGGTCTGTACACTCGTTATAATACCTCGCGTGTTCAGGTATCACTGTGCGAGTGTGATCCGCGAGGAGAAAAGGTTCTACGTTAGCAGCAACCTCATTGGCTGCGTTACATATTAATACGCGGATCGGCGGAAGCAGAATTTGGTCCGTCTCTAAGACAGCGCCATCTCGTAGTGCGAAGATGGACGAGCGCTGCGCCTGCGCTGTTGTGCTTAGCGGGGCGCGATCTAGTGGGAAAGTTGTGTACGCGCTGACTACGCGGAACTATGTACAGAACACACTTATACACAAAAAAATGGTTCAAATGGCTCTGAGCACTATGGGACTCAACTTCTGAGTTCATTAGTCCCCTAGAACTTAGAACTAGTTAAACCTAACTAACCTAAGGACAACACACACATCCATGCCCGAGGCAGGATTCGAACCTACGACAGTGCCGGTCGTGCGGTTCCAGACTGAAGCGCCTAGAACCGCTCGGCCACAACGGCCGGCACAAATGTTACATCCCAACAGCATTATAATGACCGCAGAACGGATATGCATGCTGTTTGTACTTAAGCTAGAACAGGTTTACAGGATTAATTGCACTACAAGTACAGTTTAGTAGTAAAAATGAACACTAGCTCCGGTCGAGCAAGGGAAGGCTGATGATGAAGAACCTTAAGAGGTTGTCAATTAATGTGACGCTGTTAGGAGATGCGACCTGTTACGGTAATACAGGCGCAGGAAATCGAACCTGAACGGAGGCATCGAACACACAGTGGCTGCAATGATTCAACGTATCCCGAGACAGTCCAGCAGTGAGTTCGGATTTAAAACTGTTTGGCATCAATCTTGAACTCTCACGTGGTATAATGTCCGCCCGCGGTAGCTAAATGGCCAGCGTGACGGGTTATCAATCCCCTGCGCCCGGGTTCGATTCCCGGGTGGGTCGGGGAATTTTCTCTGCCCAGGGACTGGGTATTCGTGCTGTCCTCATCATCACCCTATCATCCTCATCGACTACAGGTCGCCGAAGTGGCGTCAAATTGAAAGACCGTCACCTGGCGAACGGTCTGCCCGACGGAGGGCCCTAGCCATACGACAAAAAAAAAAAAAAAAAAAAAACAAAAAACAAAAAAAAAAAAAAAAAGTGGTATAATCTTATCTTTTTCCGTCAAGGCGAGCACGCCGAAATTACTTAATTGCCTCCAAAATTTGTACTAAATTGCTAGGTGCAATCCCTTCTGTAACGTTCAGAGGGGAGAAAGACTCTATGGAAATATTCATAAAATAAAATAAATTATATTCCAGTGTCTCCTAACTGAGTTAACACACTTGTGGTTTCATCATACAAAGAAATCATCCCGAAATCAGACAACTGAATAAGCTGTCGATATAACAAGCACTAAGGAAGATATATTTGCACCATTGTACAGACAAAAGGAGTCACCATGCCGCCCGGGATTAGCCGAATGGTCTAGGCGCTGCAGTCATGGACTGTGCGGCTGGTCCCGGCGGAGGTTCGAGTTCTGCCTCGGGCATGGGTGTGTGTGTTTGTCCTTAGGATAATTTAGGTTAAGTAATGTGTCAGTTTAGGGAGCGATGACCTTAGCAGTTAAGTCCCAAAAGATTTCACACACATTTGAACATTTTTTGGAGTCACCATGAAGACACCTCCTGAGCCTGTTGCACATCTGTACTAAGACCAGGTCACTTTTATCAATTAACATCGAAATAGCAACCGAAACACATTCTATATCATATGAGAGGAAAGAAAATCCTGTAGAAGCATTAGACAGCACTCAGAGATCACTCAGTGGAGGGGTCCCATCTTCCAATCGACCAGACGAAGTGTACCCACAACCACCACTCACCGTGCGGCGGCGGCTACTTGTGGTGCGTTGAGCAAGCAAGTTCCTTGCAGCTCCGATTTTGCCAGCGTACTCTACTGTGCTTGTCTGCCTCTGGAACGCCTTTTCTGTTTGGAATCCCTGTGAAACGCGTGCTGATGTCACTCGATGCGGAGCAAGTACAACCGCAAATCCAAGGTTTTAACCGTCTGCCGCCCTGGTTACCGCAGAGACCCAGAGTGATTTTAGATTTGGCGCGGTACAGGGGAGATCGCACTCCATTTTCAGTTTTTAATCCGACATTTTCTGACATTTTGTCTGACCACCACAACTGTTTGCTTTGTTTACGGGTAGGTGCAAACAGGGGGCCGCAGTCGGTTGCTCTGTTATTTTTCCGGATCTGCATCTACATCTACATCTGCATTTATACTCCGGTCTGTGGCGGAGGGCACTTTACGCGCCACTGTCATTACCTCCCTTTCCTGTTCCAGTCGCGTATGGTTCGCGGGAAGCACGACTACTGGAAAACCTCCGTGCGCGCTCGAATCTCTCTAATTTCACATTCGAGATCTCCTCGGTAGGTATAAGTAGGGGGAAACAATATATTCGATACCTCATCCAGAAACGCACCCTCTCGAAATCTGGACAGCAAGCTACACCGCGATGCAGAGCGCCTCTCATGCAGAGTCTGCCACTTGAGTTTGCTAAACATCTCCGTAACGATATCACGCTTACCAAATAACCATGTGACGAAACGCGCCGCTCTTATTTAGATCTTCCTTTGGATATAACTCCTCCGTCAACCCGATCTGGTACAGATCCCACACTGATGAGCAATACTCAAGTATAGGTCGAACGAGATCCGATTTCCTCAACACTTTACTGCCTTGGACGCAGAATTATATGCAATCTCGCGGGCACTGGAGCAGATGAGACGTTCTTCCAGTGCTAACTCTCCAGTCTGTTCTGATTCTCTGACTGAGCTTCACTCTACAACGTTTGTACCCAACAGACAAAGTAGTCCAGAATATCGAGGACGCCCTTCTCCAACTACAACTACTGGGGAAGGAGGCGTCTTTCTGCTGGGTACCAGGGCACATGGGAATTGTGGGAACGAAAGGGCGGATCTGGCAGCCAAGGAGGCGTGTCGTAATCCTCAGTTACTTCAGTGCGCCATCCTCCTCCATTCTATCATCTCACTGTTGAGGTACAGAATCATGCATCAATGGGGAGCCGAGTGGCTGGAAGTGACGGACAACAAGCTCCATGTAGTGAAGCACAGAGCTCAACCGTGGCGTACCTCCTTCCAGCCACGTCCTCCTCATTCGTCTTCGCATAGACCCCCTAAATGCATGGCTTCTTGCTCCGGCGAGAAAACCCTCCATTTATTTATTTATTTATTTACACGTCAAGTTCCGTAGGACCAAATTGAGGAGCAAATCTCCAAGGTAATGGAATGTGTCAGTACATGAAATTACATTCCGGGCGGGAAGGAGCGCCTAGTCCCCAGCACGAATCCGCCCGGCGGATTTGTGTCGAGGTCCGGTGAACCGGCCAGTCTGTGGATAGTTTTTAGGCGGTTTTCCATCTGCCTCGGAGAATGCGGGCTGGTTCCCCATATTCCGTCTCAGTTACACTATGCCGACGATTGCTGCGCAAACAAGTTCTCCACGTACTCGTACACCACCATTACTCTACCACGCAAACGTAGGGGTTACACTCGTCTGGTGTGAGACGTTCCCTTGGGGGTCCACCGGGGGCCGAACCGCACAATAATCCTGGGTTCGGTGTGGGGCGGCGGAGGGGTGAAGTGGACTGCGATAGTCGTTGTGGGGTTGTGGACCACTGCGGCTGCGGCGGGGAAATTACAACATAAGAGTAATAACAGATAAAAATAAATGTTTATGAACCCTAAAAAAGTCAGTCCATAAGTTTAAGCAAACGCAATCAACAATGCAACAAGAATCAGCTTAATTTTTCAAGGAACTCATCGACAGAATAGAAGGGGTGACACATGAGAAAACTCTTCAGTTTCGATTTGAAAGCGAGTGGATTACTGCTAAGATTTCTGAATTCGAGTGGTAGCTTATTGAAAATGGATGCAGCAGTATACTGCACACCTTTCTGCGCAACATTAAAGAAATCCGCTCCGAACGCAGGCTTGATTTCTGCCGAGTATTAACTGAGTGGAAGCTGCTTATTCTTGGGAATCAGCTAATATTGTTAACAAGAAATGATAGTAAGGAACATATATATATACTGAGAGGCCAATGTCAGAATACCCTGACTCGTGAACAGGGATCGACAAGGTTCGTGAACTTACACCACTTATTGCCCGAACCGCCCGTTTTTGAGCCATATAAATATCCTTTTAGAATGGGAAGAGTTACCTCAAAATATACCATACGACATAAACGAATGAAAATAAGCAAAGTAGACTAATTTTCGTGTCGAACAATCACTCACTTCAGATACCGTTCGAATAGTAAAAATGGCAGTATTAATCTTTGAACAATATCCTGAACGTGGGCTTTCCACGACAGCTTACTATCAATATGAAAACCTAGACATTTGAACTGTTCAGTTTCACTAATCATATACCCATTCTGTGAAATTAAAACGTCGGGTTTTGTTCAATTGCGTGTCAGAAACTGTAAAAAGTAGTCTTACTGTGATATAGCGTTAGTTTATTTTCTACAAGCCATGAACTTAGGTCATGAACTGCACTATTTAAAACGGAGCCAATGTTGCAACGCCACCATGTTGAATATCGCTTTTCGTCCTGCCACAGGGCGTCGTGTTACTACTCCAACTGTGTGCAGTAGGCTGCATGATGCACAACTTCACTCCCGACGTACATGGCGAGGTCCATCTTTGCAACTGCGACACCATGCAGCACGGTACAGATGAGCCCAACAACATGCCGAATGGACCGCTCAGGATTGGCATCACGTTCTCTTCACCAATGACTGTCGCATATGCCTTCAACCAGACAATCGTCGGAATCGTGTATGGAGGCAACCTGGTCAGGCTGAACGCCTTAGACACACTGTCCAGCGAGTGAGCAAGGTGGAGGTTCCCTGCTGTTTTGGGGTGGCATTATGTGGGGCCGACATACGCCGCTGGCGGTCATGGAAGGCGCCGTAACGGCTGTACGATATTTGAATACCATACTCCGACTAAATAGTGCAACAATATCGGCAGCATGTTGACTAGGTACCCATCTTCATGAAGGACTATTCGCGTCCCCATCGTGCACATTTTGTGGATGACTTCCTTCAGGATGGCCACATCGCTCGACTAGAGTGGCTAGCATGTTCTCCAGACATGAACCCTATGCAACAACCTGGAATAGATTGAAAAGGGCTGTTTATGGACGACGTGACCCACCAACCACTCTGAGGGATCTATGCCGAATCGCCGTTGAGGAGGGGACAATCTGGACCAACAGTGCCTTGATGAACTGGTGGATAGTATGCCATGACGAGTACAGGCTTGCATAAATGCAAGAGAACGTGCAACTGGGTATTAGAAGTACCGGCGTGTACAGCAATCAGGACCACCAGCTCTGAAGGTGTCACCGTATGGTGGTACAACATGCAGTGTGTGGTTTTCATGAGCAATAAAAATGGCGGAAATAATGTTTATGATGAACCCTATTCCAATTTTCTGTACAGGGTCCGCTTAGGCAGAAACAGAACCCAAATGAATGTTTTAACAGCATAATTTGGAACCGTCTTCCTAAAACTGTATTTGTAGGCATGCATACAATGAAACTAGGAGTTCATGATGCTGTTATTACATTCAGTTGTGGTAATACTGGAAAGTGTTGGGTATTGATAAAGCTGGGAATTAATCCTGGTGAAAATATGACCACAGGGCTGCAACACTGCGATACAATGAGAATAGCCGATGCAGACAGGTCTGCATCTACACTCCTGGAAATGGAAAAAAGAACACATTGACACCGCTGTGTCAGACCCACCATACTTGCTCCGGACACTGCGAGAGGGCTGTACAAGCAATGATCACACGCACGGCACAGCGGACACACCAGGAACCGCGGTGTTGGCCGTCGAATGGCGCTAGCTGCGCAGCATTTGTGCACCGCCGCCGTCAGTGTCAGCCAGTTTGCTGTGGCATACGGAGCTCCATCGCAGTCTTTAACACTGGTAGCATGCCGCGACAGCGTGGACGTGAACCGTATGTGCAGTTGACGGACTTTGAGCGAGGGCGTATAGTGGGCATGCGGGAGGCCGGGTGGACGTACCGCCGAATTGCTCAACACGTGGGGCGTGAGGTCTCCACAGTACATCGATGTTGTCGCCAGTGGTCGGCGGAAGGTGCACGTGCCCGTCGACCTGAGACCGGACCGCAGCGACGCACGGATGCACGCCAAGACCGTAGGATCCTACGCAGTGCCGTAGGGGACCGCACCGCCACTTCCCAGCAAATTAGGGACACTGTTGCTCCTGGGGTATCGGCGAGGACCATTCGCAACCGTCTCCATGAAGCTGGGCTACGGTCCCGCACACCGTTAGGCCGTCTTCCGCTCACGCCCCAACATCGTGCAGCCCGCCTCCAGTGGTGTCGCGACAGGCGTGAATGGAGGGACGAATGGAGACGTGTCGTCTTCAGCGATGAGAGCCGCTTCTGCCTTGGTGCCAATGATGGTCGTATGCGTGTTTGGCGCCGTGCAGGTGAGCGCCACAATCAGGACTGCATACGACCGAGGCACACAGGGCCAACACCCGGCATCATGGTGTGGGGAGCGATCTCCTACACTGGCCGTACACCACTGGTGATCGTCGAGGGGACACTGAATAGTGCACGGTACATCCAAACCGTCATCGAAGCCATCGTTCTACCATTCCTAGACCGGCAAGGGAACTTGCTGTTCCAACAGGACAATGCACGTCCGCATGTATCCCGTGCTACCCAACGTGCTCTAGAAGGTGTAAGTCAACTACTCTGGCCAGCAAGATCTCCGGATCTGTCCCCCATTGAGCATGTTTGGGACTGGATGAAGCGTCGTCTCACGCGGTCTGCACGTCCAGCACGAACGCTGGTCCAACTGAGGCGCCAGGTGGAAATGGCATGTCAAGCCGTTCCACAGGACTACATCCAGCATCTCTACGATCGTCTCCATGGGAGAATAGCAGCCTGCATTGCTGCGAAAGGTGGATATACACTGTACTAGTGCCGACATTGTGCATGCTCTGTTGCCTGTGTCTATGTGCCTGTGGTTCTGTCAGTGTGATCATGTGATGTGTCTGACCCCAGGAATGTGTCAATAAAGTTTCCCCTTCCTGGGACAATGAATTCACGGTGTTCTTATTTCAATTTCCAGGAGTGTAATATGGCCAAGAAAGCAAGACAAACATCCAGGAAGGTGAAAAAGAAGCTGGAAGACCTGCTAGAGGCCAAAGAAGGGCCATCATATGCAGCAGGACGGTTTTAATTAACTGTAAGTAACAAATTACAAAAGTTTTTTCTTTGAAGTCAATTTCCCGCAAACTAAAATTTTCAGTGCATATGCCCCATTATATCAGAAACTGTAATAGATAAATGAATGAAATTTTCAGAGACTCTGCATAACATAAAAATCCACTTCTGGGACTACATTCATTAATAGTCCCCCATTAGGAAGTTCACAAAAAAATATTTTCTTCGGAAAACTTAATATTTTTGTTAATAAATTTAAAAAAGTACTTGTTAAAAACTATAAAACGGATAAAGTAGAGTTTGGTACAGTTGCCTATTAGAATCATGTAACATACAATAAAAATATTAAGGTCCTGCATCAAATAGTTTTTTTAGAAATGGGTAAAATACTTGCCTAAATTAACATGGGTTAGATAGGCAGGGTGTGGTCCCTTTAAGCATTTCAGCAATAAATACTTCGGTTTTTGAATGTACTTTCAGCTGTGAATGCATGTCTATGAAGTCTGAAGTCTGTGTGCTTTTGTGTCATAAACAAAACTACAGACAGTGTTGCGTCAGTGTGCCGAGCATTGCTCAGTAGGACATGCAGTTTCAAATCTTTCTAACATAAACTAATGCAAGTGATTCTGAGACATATTGCCAGCAGCTGTTCACTTTCCAAATTTGACTATTGCAATTGCAGAGTGGGGCCTCGATTCCCGTTCCACAGTGGGGGACTATAAGTCGGTCACTATTACAGTTCGTAAATTTGGTAAGATCTTAACAAGTGCTCTCCATAATTTTTTGATGTTCAATTATTCCTGCTATGGTTCCTTTTCAGTAAGTTGGACGATTTACCTAACAATGAAATATTTTTTCAATTTTATGTTTCAACGTCGAAGTCAGATAGCGTTACAACATTTAATAGTTGGATACTGAATTGGGTTGTAATAAGGCATAGTTTCACTAAATGAGGGCTTAGTGGTTCTGCTTGTAAGGATCCTCCATAAGACACAGTCTCTATAATGAGACTTTTAATGATTGAACGACCATCGCGTTATAGGCCTAAGATCAAGCACTGGACTATAGGTAGGGAACACCGAATGAAGCGAGTTTGGGAGTGAAGAGGACAATGCGTGAAGTCCTCAACGACTGCTGTAGGAGAACATTATGCAAAGATCTTTCACAAATCTCGAACAAAGTCTGGTTATATATAAAGGCCGTTAGTGTGACTAAAGTTAGTGACCAGATTCTTATTGATCAGCATAAAATGCTTATCTCCCCTTTACAAAGAGTTGTTCTGGAGTATGTCCCCAATTTAATTTTCATATTACTGCAAAAATGAGTGAAATTGACATTAGTTTAAGTGTCTTCGACAAATAACTGAAATTGTTAAAATTGAACGAAGTTTCAGAGCCCAATGGAATTCTTGTCCCATTCCACAGAGAAATTGCGTTTCAGTTAGCTCCACTTTCAACCAAAATACACTGCAGATCACTCAAACCAACTTGCACAACGCCTACGGCAAGATCTGGCAAGACACCCACGTACACAAGATGCTGACAGAGACCGCTATACCGGATATTTATGCCAAGATCGTGGATGACTTCCTCCGTGGTAGGACTTTCCTAGTTTCTCAACGGGGAATGCGTTCTGGCATTCGCCAATTGTCGGCACGCACTCCACAAGGATCGGTGCCATCTCCCATCCTTTTCAATATCTATGTAAATGATACGCAAAGAAGTGGGATACGGAAGTACTAAGGAATGACGAGATACGTTTGAAGTTCTCTAACGCTCTAGATACAGCAATAAGGAATAGCGCAGTAGGCAGTACAGTTGAAGAGGAATGGACATCTCTAAAAAGGGCCATCACAGAAGTTGGGAAGGAAAACATAGGTGCACAGAAGGTAGCTGCGAAGAAACCATGGGTAACAGAAGAAATACTTCAGTTGATTGATGAAAGGAGGAAGTACAAACATGTTCCGGGAAAATCAGGAATACAGAAATACAAGTCGCTGAGGAATGAAATAAATAGGAAATGCATGGAAGGTAAGACGAAATGGCTGCAGGAAAAATGCGAAGACATCGAAAAAGATATGATTGTCGGAAGGACAGACTCAGCATACAGGAAAGTCAAAACAACCTTTGGTGACATTAAAAGCAACGGTGGTAACATTAAGAGTGCAACGGGAATTCCACTGTTAAATGCAGAGGAGAGAGCAGATAGGTGGAAAGAATACATTGAAAGCCTCTATGAGGGTGAAGATTTGTCTGATGTGATAGAAGAAGAAACAGGAGTCGATTTAGAAGAGATAGGGGATCCAGTATTAGAATCGGGATTTAAAAGAGCTTTCGAGGAATTACGGTCAAATAAGGCAGAAGGGATAGATAACATTCCATCAGAATTTCTAAAATCATTGGGGGAAGTGGCAACAAAACGACTATTCACATTGGTGTGTAGAATATATGAGTCTGCTGGTATACCATCTGACTTTCGGAAAAGCATCATGCACACAATTCCGAAGACGGCAAGAGCTGACAAGTGCGAGAATTATCGCACAATCAGCTTAACAGCTCATGCATCGAAGCTGTGTCAAGAATAATATACAGAAGAATGGAAAAGAAAATTGAGAATGCGCTAGGTGACGATCAGTTTGGCTTTAGGAAAAGTAAAGGGACGAGAGAGGCAATTCTGACGTTACGGCTAGTAATGGAAGCAAGGCCAAAGAAAAATCAAGACACTTTCATAGGATTTGTCGACCTGGAAAAAGCGTTCGACAATATAAAATGGTGCAAGCTGTTCGAGATTCTGAAAAAAGTAGGGGTAAGCTGTAGGGAGAGACGGGTCATATACAATATGTACAACAACCAAGAGGGAATAATAAGAATGGACGATCAAGAACGAAGTGCTCGTATTAAGAAGGGTGTAAGACAAGGCTGTAGCCTTTCGCCCCTACTCTTCAATCTGTACATCGAGGAAGCAATGATGGAAATAAAAGAAAGGTTCAGGAGTGGAATTAAAATTCAAGGTGAAAGGATATGAATGATACGATTCGCTGATGACATTGCTATCCTGAGTAAAAGTGAAGAAGAATTAAATGATCTGCTGAACGGAATGAACAGTCTAATGAGTACACAGTATGGTATGAGAGTAAATCGGAGAAAGACGAAGGTAATGAGAAGTAGTAGAAATGAGAACAGCGAGAAACTTAACATCAGGATTGATGGTCACGAAGTCAATGAAGTTAAGGAATTCTGCTACCTAGGCTGTAAAATAACCAATGACGGACGGAGCAAGGAGGACATCAAAAGCAGACTCGCAATGGCAAAAAAGGCATTTCTGGCCAAGAGAAGTCTACTAATATCAAATACCGGCCTTAATTTGAGGAAGTTGGTAGTGAAACATGGACTGTGGGAAAACCGGAACAAAAGAGAATCGAAGCATTTGAGATGTGGTGCTATAGACGAATGTTGAAAATTAGGTGGACCGATAAGGTAAGGAATGAAGAGGTTCTACGCAGAATCGGAGAGGAAAGGAATATGTGGAAAACACTGATAAGGAGAAGGGACATGATGATAGGACATCTGCTAAGAAATGAGGGAATGACTTCCATGGTACTAGAGGGAGCTGTAGAGGGCAAAAACTGTAGAGGAAGACAGAGATTGGAATACGTCAAGCAAATAATTGAGGACGTAGGTTGCAATTGCTATGAAGAGGTTAGCACAGGAAAGGAATTCGTGGCGGGCCGCATCAAATCAGTCAGTAGACTGATGAACAAAAAAAAAAAAAAACAAAAAAAAAAAACAAAACAAAATGATATGCCGGTCATCCCCGAGTGCCACCTTGCACAATATGCTGACGACACAGCACTACACATCACTGGCCGCATTACTGACGCCGTCGTCGCCCGCCTCCAGCGACAGGTGGGAGCCACAATCACCTGGTGCTGGACAAACAAAATATCTCTCAATGCCGCCAAAACTACGGCAGTCTACTTCACGAAACGGCGCCCTGTCCTCCGCCGCAGTATTTCGATCGCAGGTGTGCAGGTGTCCTGGTCCCCGACAACCACCCATCTCGGGGTCCAGATGGACCACAAGTTGCTCTTCCACTGTCATGCGGAGTATGTCACCAACAAGGGGCAAAAGCTAACCAGGGCTTTGTACCCGCTCTTCCGCAGTAGGGAACTTAACCTGCATACCTAACTCCGCATTTTCCGAACAGTTATCCTGCCTGCCCTCACGTGTAGCTCCGCTGCATGGGCCACGATTAGTGTCACCAGGATGCGGACGTTGCAGCGCCTGCAGAACAAGGTGCTCAGGTGGAGCCTGCACGCCCCGCCACTCACAAGAATTGTCACTCTCCACGAGGAAGCGGATATCGTCCCCCTAAAGACGACAACGCGCGGCGGCTCTATGAGAAAGTGGATGGCTTGTGGGACACTGTCCATGGGTTACGCCACGTTGGGACCACACTCCCACGCCGCTGGCATAGACATCCGGTTCCCCTAACCATCCTAGAGGAATCGGATTCCGACCATGGCTACCGATAGGCCTAGCACGCGCATCACGGACGCATCCTTTGGCGGGACTAGCCCCCATTCTACGTCCAATACTTTCCAATCATACCTGCCCACGTTAGGCTAAATTCTTCTGCCTGACTCATGTAGTACTGTCACCGTCAGAGGGTGGTACGGGACTGCAAGTCCCACCGCCACACCTCCAAAGTGTATTGCAGTGACGCAGTCACTGCCCTGTGGATAGATTTACTGCCCCACCAACAGAGTTAGACCGCAAAAGACCGGTGATGCTGTATTGCAACATATCACACACACACACAAAAAAAAAACAATTGAAAGGAAACGATAAGAGAAGATAACAGCGTTCTGAGAAATATTTAGACAGAACTGTCAGAAATCCTATGCTCTCGGTGAAAATGTTACACTAGACGAGAAACTGTAAGGATTCCGTGGAAGATGCTGTTTTCGCCAATATACGAGGGCAATCCTAAAAGTAACGTCTCCTATTTTTTTATGAGTACATAAGCCTGTTTTTTTCTACAATGGTTTACATCAGTTTACAGCTTGCACATTTAGCTATTTTTCGATATAATCATCATTTCTGGCGCCACATTTTACTTGACTGTCTTTTATTCTCTGACCAGAGGGCGGTGGTTTCCTTGCCACCGGATTAGCCCTCTATTTTGCAAGACGACGCAACGACTGTGGTTAAGGTCTTACGGTTTTGTGTCCTGTCCAATTTGTTGCCTCGGATTTTAGGGAGAGGATTTTAATGTACTGCTGGGTGACTGGCTCACCCATATTTTAGGTAAGAGGTCCGCCAGTCATGATTACCTACTTGTTTCACTTCGATTTCTGTTCTGTTTTCCTTGTGTTTCCTTTCCTTTTTTAGTGCGTTTCTTCTCCTCTAGTTTTGCCTCTGTATGTGAGGATTTGTAACTGCGTCAGGCTATGCTTTTGGGCGCTGATGACCACGCTGTTTAGCGCCCGAAAACTTCAAACCACACATTCACACACTTTGTCGATGCCTTTTTGTAGACGCTGTGGCAGTTTTTGTATGTCCATGTCAGACCAGTTCGCCGCCATGCTGTTCAGAAAGTTATGAACCTCTTCTTTCACCTCGTCGTCGGAGCTGAATCGCTTTCCGGCCAAATGTTCTTGTAACCTAGGGAACAGGTGATAGTCACTGTGCGCCAAGTGAGGACTATAGGTTGGGTGGGTGATTATGTTCCACTGAAACTGTTGCAGGAGAGCAACGGTTTGCCGAGCGATGTGTGGGCGAGCGTTGTCATGGAGAATGTGTACGCCCTTGCTCAACATCCCTCTTTTCCGGTTCTGAATTGCCCGTTTGAGTTTTTTCAGAGTCTCACAGTACCTGTCAGCGTTAACTGTGGTCCCAGCGATTTAGTTCCGAGACGAGGTGAAAGAAGAAGTCCATAACTTTCTGAACAGCATGGCGGCGAGCTGGTATGACATGGGCATACAAAAACGGCCACAGCGTCTACAAACATGCATCGACAGAAATGGTGATTATACCGAAATATAGCAAAATGTTCAAGCTGTAAACTGATGTAAACCATTGTAGAAATAAACAGGTCTATGTACTTATAAAAAAATAGGAGACCTTTCTTTTGGGATTACCCTCGTATACCCCTAGTAAACCAAGCAAATATGTGATTAAGATACAGCATATACTTTGTGGATTCCCAAGTATTTTACTTGTATAATTTGGAAATATACGCTGGGTGGCAACCAGAAGGATTATATCACGTAAGCAATAAACCCTCTGATGTTGTTCAGCGACTATGTGAACATTTTTATCAGTCACGTCGAAATGTGACTAGTATTGGCTTAATAGAAGAGTTACGAGGGAAGAAACTTTCTTTTGTTGGGACTGTGAAGAAAAGTAAGCATGAGATTCCTCCGGAGTGTGCTACCAGTAAAAGAAAGGCTGCCAACAATTCACTTTTTGGCTCCAAGAAAGAATGTACTCTAGTTTCCTACGTTCCTAGAAAGGCGAAGTGTGTGATCCTAGCATCAAGTTCGCATGACGTAAAATCAATAGATGCTGACACTGAAGATAAACTAAAACCATCGGTCGTACCATTTTATAATAGTACCAAAGGTGGAGTCAACACTACGGGTAAGTTGACCTCTTTGTACAATGTTGCAAGAAATGTGCGCCGTTTTCGCATGGTTATATTTTTTGCTGTGACCAATACGAGTGTAATCACTACACAAGTAATCTATTGCGGCAACAATGATAATTGTAACAGAAGAAAAGGATTCCTGGGACAGCTATCTCATACATTAGTTCTACCCCACTTGGTTCGAAGAAGTTTGGACACCGCAGGAGTTCACAGGGATCGTCAACTGAGCCTGCGACATTATAGGCCAATGCATGAAGACCAAGCAAAAGACGAAAACAGTAAAGTAGAAAAAACAACAGCAAGCAAGAGAAAAAGATGTAATACGTGCACAGTAAAGAAAAGACTGTCAAAATATTGTTGCAAAATGCGTCAAAAGCCAATCTGTCAGATGCACATTGAACCTTTTTCTTGTGACTGTGGTAAAATTCCTCATACACTATGTGATCAAAGGTATTCGGACACCCCTAAAAACATTCGTTTTTCAAATTAAGTGCATTTTGCTGCCACCTACTGCCAGGTGCTCCATATCAGCGACCTCATTAATCACTAGACATCGTAAGAGAGCAGAATGGGGCGCTCCGTGGAACTGTGCGCCATATTTCCACACTTCTAAACATCCCTAGGACCATTGTTTCCGGCGTGACAGTGAAGTGAAACGAGAAGGGACACGTACAGCACAAAAGCGTACAGACCGACCTCGTCTGTTGAGTGACAGAGACTGTTGACAGCTGAAGAGGATCGTAATGAGTAGTCCAAACCATCACACAGGAATTCCAAACTGCGTCAGGATCCACTGGCAAGCACTATGACAGTAAGGCGGGAGGTGGAAAAAAACTTGGATTTCATGGTCGTGCGGCTGCTGATGAGCCACACATCACGCCGGTAAATACTAAATGACGCCTCGCTTTGTGTAAGGAGCGTAAACATTGGACGATTGAACAGTGGAAAAACGTTGTGTGGAGTGACGAATCACGGTACACAATGTGGCGATCCGATGGCAGGGTGCGGGTGTGGCGAATGCCCGGTGAACGCCATCTGCCAGCGCGTGCAGTGCCAACAGTAAAATTCGGAGGCGGTGGTGTTATGGTGTTTTTCATGAAGGGGGCTTGCACCCCATGTTGTCTTACGTGGCACTGTCACAGCATAGGCCTACATTGATGTTTTAAGCACCTTCTTGCTTCCCACTGTTGAGCAATTCGGGGATGGCATCTTTCAAGACGATCGAGCACCTGTTCATAATGCACAGCCTGTGGCGGAGTGGTTACACGACAATAACATCCCTGTAATGGACAGAGTCCTGACCTGAATCCTATAGAACACCTTTGGGATGTTTTGGAACGCCGACTTCGTGCCAGGCCTCACCGACAGACATCGATACCTCTCCTCAGTGCAGCACTCCGTGAAGAATGGGCTGCCATTCCCCAAGACACCTTCCAGCATCCGATTGAAAAGTATGCCTGCGAGAGCGGAAGCTGTCATCAAGGCTAAGCGTGGGCCAACACCATACTGAATTCCAGCATTATGGATGGAGGGCGCCACGCCACGATGTTGTAAGTCGTTTTCAGCCAAGTGTCAGGATACTTTTGATCACATAGTGCATGTTGCTGCAGTCCAAAAGTGACTATGATGCAACTAAATAAGTGATGTTATCATTTTTATTGTGCTATGAAGTTATCTTCATCTTTATGTGAAGATATTCATCATTTATAGTGAGTTGAATTAGTGAAATGTAATAAGGCAGCAAGTGAAAAAAGACGATGTTATTGTGCGCTACCACAATCCAACACTGACGAAAAGAAATCTGAATGAATAAGAGTTGTATTGCTGTTGTGCTCTTACGTCTTCTTTGCCTTTCTTCAGCGAGATTCTTTTTGTCATTTGTGTACAGTTAATCAATTCTAACACCGACGTGAACAATTTCAGAACCTAACTTTATCACATACGTATTTCATAGAACAGGATGCCTCGCTAATAAAGGCTGCATAATTATTTCAACTGCAAGAGAAATATTTGTGGCCGCACAGGATTAGCCGAGCGGTGTAAGGCGCTGCAGTCATGGACTGTGCGGCTGGTCCTGGCGGAGGTTCGAGTCCTCCCTCGGGCATGGGTGTGTGTGTTTGACCTTAGGATAATTTAGGTTAAGTAGTGTGTAAGCTTAGGGACTGATGACCTTAGCAGTTAAGTCCCATAAGATTTCACACACATTTGAACATTTGAAATATTTGCGTTTCCTCTGACACTGAACGTTTTAATTTTCGCTGACATAAATATACTCAGCCTCTCATACCAGATAATAATAAAAATTATTTCTTAAGTAAATCAGTTACCCAGTTGCTAGTGTGTAATAACGTACACTGCATCTTCCCTGGCACCATCAACACACAAAATTTTAATTACGCTGTTTAATGTTCTTATAGCTTCATTAATTGAAACAACAGCATCCACAGAGAAAAGTCATAAAACAACCGTTGCACATTGTGGGCGTATTTTATCATTTGTTGGTGCATGGAAGTACGTAATAAAAGTTCACTATCTTGTAAGCCCAACATAATTTCAGTTTCATCAAAGGATGCATGACGTCTAAGTCTCCAATCATGTAGACCTAATTGTGGACATATTCTTTCTACAAAAAGATTACGTATGTTCCACTTTTTACGTTTTGTATTCGCGTTTAATATAAAAGTGGTACTTTACCGGAAAGAAATGGTCCAATCTAAAATTCCGGAAATGTGAGACCATGTTGATTCTGTGTAGTATGCTTTTTCAGTGTGCTGAGCGGACTTGAACAATATGTTCCCCACTGCCAATTTCTTCTGGTGTAACTAAACGTCAACGTTCACACTGCATAAGGAATTTTGCTGTACATTACAACGCGCATTTCTAGTCATTTTTAGCGAAATTCCCGTCTCATTCAATTCATCTATCGACCATGATAGCTCCACAATAACTGACGGAATGGGTAGTCGTTCCACTTCATGTCATTCCAGACGCATTTTCCTGTATCAATCATTTCGAAGTAAAGTCTGTCTGAAGTCAAATAACGAGATCCAAACAGCGACACTCAAAAATTTCTAGGAGTACAAGTTCATTTAGAACGGACAGTACGCGTTGCTCTTACGGAAACGATATAGACGAATGTGGAAGTAACTAAGAGAATATATGAAGCGATTGTTGTGTGTACAATATACAGGGTGTTACAGAAAGGTACGGCCAAACTTTCAGGAAACATTCCTCACACACAAATAAAGAAAAGATGTTATGTGAACATGTGTCCGGAAACGCTTAATTTCCATGTTAGAGCTCATTTTAGTTTCGTCCACCTACGCTCAATGGAGCACGTTATCATGATTTCATACGGGATACTCTACCTGTGCTGCTACAACATGTGCCTTTACAAGTACGACACATGTGGTTCATGCACGATGGAGCTCCTGCACATTTCAGTCGAAGTGTTCATACGCTTCTCAACAACAGATTCGGTGACCGGTGGATTGGTAGAGGCGGACCAATTTCCATGGCCTCCATGCTCTCCTGACCTCAACCCTCTTGACTTTCATTTATGGGGACATTTGAAAGCTCTTTTGTCTACGCAACCCCGGTACCAAATGTAGAGGCTCTTAGTGCTCGTATTGTGGACGGCTGTGATACAATACGCCATGCTTCAGGGCTGCATCAGCGCATCAGGGATTCCATGCGACGGAGGGTGGATGCATGTATCCTCGCTAACGGAGGACATTTTGAACATTTCCTGTAACAAAGTGTTTGAAGTCACGCTGGTACGTTCTGTTGCTGTGTGTTTCCATTCCATGATTAATGTGATTTGACGAGAAGTAATAAAATGAGCTCTAACATGGAAAGTAAGCGTTTCCGAACACATGTCCACATAACATATTTCCTCTCCTGGTGTGTGAGGGATGTTTCCTGAAAGTTTGGCCGTACCTTTTTGTAACACCCTGTATACAACAGATTTCGTGGGTAACGTCAGAAGGAAACTAGGGCTTTCGAGGATGGTACTACCGTGTGTGGGAAGATTGCAAAGCCGGAAGAGAGTGTAGAAATATAGGACGACCAGAAAAGTCAGGTGACTGGTGCAGGAACTGGCAGTTTACGCTGTACGTCAGCTAATGTAACGCACTGCGCTCAAAGAGGCGAAGAGAAACTTTACTGTTGGCATAAATCGCTGGAAATAGTACGACCCGTGAATTACATAGAAGTAACCGTCTGTTATATCTAAAGTGGAATGGCCACCTAAAATCATTTACAGGAAATGCTGATGTCACGCTGGAATTCCCTGAGAGTCTTAAATAAAATGAAATTCATCCACGAAACAAATAACTTTGAAAACACTCGTTTAGCGGACTGTCTAGTATTATGCATCAACGTTGGAGCCTTACCAGGATGTCTTAGCAGTAGCGTAAAGAAGATGCAACTAAAATCGGCGCGTTTCATCACGGGATCGTCTGGTACCATGGCGTTATGGAGATCTTCAACGATCTCCAGTTGCACACGCTACAAATGGAGCGTTCTGGATTACGGAGAAGTTTACTGTCAACATTGAGAGAGCGTACATTTAAAGAAGACTCGGACTATCGGTTAGATCCTCCCATATACATCTACGGAAATGATAACGATGAGAAAATGTATAGAAGTGTGAGCTCGAGCGGAGGCTTAACGCAGTTCGTTCTAGAGACGTGCCAGCCACGAAGAGGATAGGGGAGATGGGGGCGACAGTAATACCATATGTACCCATAAGCACACATCTTACTGTCGCTCACTCTGGGACTTCTCGGCACAAGTAAATGGGAGCATGTATTCGATACTTTTGTTTCGATACGGAGCACTTTAATAATCGACTCATTCTTTCGATACTTACACCGTCTCGAGAGAAACGTATCAACATTCCCACGTTCATCGCCTGTTAATTCTCGTCGTTCAGCCATAATCACATAGGAAACCATTTGAAATGAATCACCTGTGGACAAATGCCCTTTTATACCTTGGGTATATGATACTGCTGGCATCTGTATATGTGCATATTACTATCCCATGACTATTGTTACCTCAGCGTATTTCACTACTAAAAGAAAAGTAGCGTTTAGTTTTATTATGAGTTAAACTGTGATAATAATATTACTCGATTATATCGCCAAAAACATATCGATGTCACGAATATATTGCCTGCACAATTATGGATTAAAATATCGCATATAGTACTCCGATGTATAGATATATTGATATGTGACGTCCGATAGCCTAGCCCTAGGACTGATAGATAATTGTGGCACTTTGGAGAATACGGAGGCTATGCCATAATTGTTTACAACATACTGCAGAGATATACAGGATATTGGAGAGATTTTAGTGTGTTGCATTGTCGTTGGCTGATCCTTTTTTATTCTAGGCGGTCAGCTAGCCCTGCCCATCTGCTACGTTGTTTTAAAACCTTCTACTGCTTTTTTACTTTTAGTTAATGTTTTCACCTTTGGCTTGCTTCTTTCGTTTTCTCCTTCAGTGAGGTTACACGTTTCGTTAACGCATTTGGTTCCTTCCCTGGGTTTCAAGCGATATGATTCTTTGTGGGTATTGTTTTAATTCGTGAGCTATGTGACTATGGTAAAAGGGACTGATAACCGCACAGTTTCGTCCCTTTAATCCACAACCCAACCAACCAATCACTAGAGCAAGAATGGGAAGGCAGTCATTCTTTTCCAACTCCATGGTAAATCGAACATTCGCGTCCGTTGAATTAAGGAAACCGTTAAAATTCACAATTCCATGAGGTCATACAACGAAAATACCATCCAAATATCTGAAAAAGTTTGCAGTTCCAATGCCGCTGACGCCAACGCACTTTCCTTGCTATTTTCTGTAAAGAGATTAGCAACAACAGGAGACTCCATTTGTATTTTCACAGAACAGATCACTGAATAAATAGGAAATGAAAGTCAACACTTGTCGAGACGGTTTAGATAAAGAGAGTAAGTACGGTGAAACTGTCTAAAAGTGACATTTTCCAATTACAGTCTCATGATGATATTTGGTATTTCGTGAACAATTTGCTGTATGAAACTTCCTGGCAGATTAAAACTGTATGCCGGACCGAGACTCGAACTCATGACCTTTGCCTTTCGCAGGAAAATGCTCTACCATCTGAGCTACCCAAGCACAACTCACGCCCCGGCTCCACAGCCCCAGATGGTAGAGCACTTGACCGCGAAAGGCAAAGGTCCCGAATTCGAGTCTCGGTCCAGCACACAGTTTGAATCTGCAAGGAAGTTTCATATCACCGCACTCTCCGCTGCAGAGTGAACATCTCGTTCTGGAATTTGATGTATTATTCGACAAATAATTCCAATTGTAAGTGTGCCTTTTGTCATTTTAACGTTAATAGTGCAAACTTAATAAAATCTAGTTCTTGTACGTTGATGTACTTGAGTATCTCTATATCTGGAAATTTTCAATCTAGAAGGCTGTGGTTTTCAACTATTTGTTTCTTGATTTCATGTACGTGTTCTGTGTAAACAGAAAAGGCGGTATTCCACATGCATGTAGAGATTTGCAAGTGTTGCATTGTAAAGATAAACTAAATATAACGGAAGACTTGAAGATATATACCTTGAAGAACTCCAGCTTTATTGTGTAATGACAATAACATGTGATCTATATAACTTACAAGAGATGAAAGGTCCAGTGTGGTATACAATCTTCAACACATCATTCGCTGACGATACCCCTATATGTGTTCTTTGTCCACCAGGAGCTGATTCAGCACTGCGAAGCTCAGGCAGCAGATACAGAGGAACAATTCATGCACAGAAAGAGCATAGCGTCTACACTGATGGAAGCTATTAATCTATTGTATATGGAGTTAGCTTCATATCAAAATGTCTCCATAGTCGAACACAAAACCCAGTTGAGTCTTTCAATAACTTCATTTGGACCCGCATACTAAAAATATTATTTCTATGAACGAAAACTCTATATCGGGGCGTTTGTGATGCTATGATAACGTTTAATGTGGTAACAAGCTAAGAATTAGGTCAGTAGAGCAACCCTTGATTGTACTTCAGTACCCGATACAATTCAAGCCTTCCAATGAAAGGATCAATTTAGAATCATGAAAGCTGAGTGAGCAGAAGGAGAAATGATTAAAGAAGCGAGGAATTGATGGTCAAAAACAGGATACAGGGAACGATGACTAAAGGCCTGGTTGTTCCTAGAGTTGGCACACCTCCGTAGATGACTTGATGTCATCCGAAACTTTGAAGTAGATTTCCTGAAAACTATCTTTTTAAAAATATCTCAGTCATTATCTCTGTACTTCATTTTGCACTTTGTTATCCCTCAGTACACTGTAGTACGTGAACCACTAAAGCACATCTACCTCCAACGGTTTTTTCCTTAGAGAGTTAAAAGTGGAGTTTTCAATGAGACGATTGAGCATAATTGACAAAAGTCGTAACTAGTTACTTGTTTATCTGTATGTTCTGAATCTGCTTCAGTAATTGTAGTACTTCTCAAAAATTTCAGGTCTCTATCAAAGTTCTGAGATAATGAATCATTAATATTTGCAATTTTTACACTGTGGGTACAGACTGTCCTTCCTCCTGTTACTGTAACATATAACTGTGACGAATCAGACAGAGGACCGCAGGAGAAGAGAGATCACATCAAAAGATACTAAAATATTACACTCGTTCAAACGCAGTCCTTCTAATTGACACAATGTTGTGTACCTAGTTCCGCGTAGTCAGCGCGTACACAACTTTTCCCACTAGAGCGCACCCCACTAAGCACAACAGTGCAGGCGCAGCACTCGTCCATCTCTGCTCTACGAGATGGCGCTGCCTTAGAGATGGACCAAATTCTGCTTCCGCCATCCGCGTATTAATATGTAACGCAGCCAATGAGATTGCTGCTAACGTAGAACCTTTTCTCGTCGCGGATCACACTCGCTCAGTGATACCTGAACGCGCAAGGTATTATAATGAGTGTACAGACCTCCGATTAGTCAGTCTGTATTTGTCTGCACCAGTCTGTACCAGTCGGCATTAGTCTGTACCAGTCTATAGTCAAGTTTCAGTCTGGGCCTGACAAGATTATCATATTCCTGTACATAGCCATGAAGATAAATGTATAGACACTTTGTTAAGTATCAGAGATATGTGAGAATAAGATTAACGTACCAAGACCAAAGGAACTTCAGATTGTCAATTGTAAATAGCATCCAGAATCAAGTTATGTAAGGTTTATGCTTGTTACTATTTTAATAAATGTGTGTGAAAATTAATCAAGTTCTGTTTAAAGTTGGTCACCGTCCATCTGCTACTCTAAATGTGCAAGTGGCATTCCTATCAACTGACCAATGGCAGAAGATAAACACGCCATGATAAGACCACGAGACATATTGCTGACACTCGCCTACTTCGTTAAAGCAACAAGTCAAATAATCTGATGGTGTGTGTATGGAACATCTTACAGTACGCACACCACACACAACAAATCTGCTGAGTTCTAGATCTGATGTGATACCCGGTCCGGATCAGACAGGAAACACTTTTATATTAAGTTCACTGGTAGGCTAGTATGTACAGCACATTAAGAGCTTCGAGGATTTCTCACATTGGTTAGAGCGATTGTGCTTGAATGATTCTGATATTTTATTAAGTACAGGCGTGGTCCCTCTCTTCTCTCGAGTTTCTTTGTCTCCCTTTGCAGTTGGGCATCTCATACATTGGTCAGACCACCATGATCATGGGAGTCCCAGCATCCGTATTCTGATATTGCAGAACGTTGCCTTAGTACCGGTCATCTTACGGATTGTAACAAGACAGAGATTCTTGCGTGCACTTATAACGTATTACGAGTTGTCATCTTGTATTGAAAGCATATTCGAGCCGGCAGGAGAGCATATTTTCGTTCTCACGCTCCAGAACTGATGCGATGCTGGCTACTGGCCTGAGCGAACCGTGTACTTTACTAATGCTGCGTGCAATACTAGGGGCGTTTGAAAAGTCCGTGCAGAGTCCGAGAGATGGCACCACCGGCGCGTATCGAGATCATGTTTAATTAGTAGCATCTTTGGAAAGAACGCACACCAAGTTTCAGCTATATTGGTCGATTTCTTTGTGTTTGGCATTCGTGTGAATCAATGAAGTCGAGTGATTGTCAAAAAAATGGACGAAAAAGAATTTGGTGTGATGCCTGGCAGAGGTTTCATCGAACCACCTTCACAATTCTCTATTATTCCAATCTCGTATAGCGAGCGGAAAGAACGAACACCTATATCTTTCCGTACGAGCTCTGGCTTCCCTTATTTTATCTTGGTGATCGTTCCTCCCTATGTAGGTCGGTGTCAACAAAATATTTTCGCATTCGGAGGAGAAAGTTGATGATTGGAATTTCGTGAGAAGATTCCGTCGCAACGAAAAACGCCTTTCTTTTAAAGATTTCCAGCCCAAATCCTGTATCATTTCACTCTCTCCCGTATTTCGCGATAATACTAAACGTGCTTCCTTCCTTTGAACGTTTTCGATGTACTCCGCCAGTCCTATCTGGTAAGGATCCCACACCGCGCAGCAGTATTCTAAAAGAGGACGGACAGGCGTTGTGTAGGCAGTCTCCTTAGTAGGTCTGTTACATTTTCTAAGCCTTCCCCACAACATTTACTATGTGTTTCTTCCAACTTAAGTTGTTCGTAATTGTAATAACTAGGTATTTAGTTGAATTTACGGCATTTAGGTTAAACTGATTTATCGTGTCACCGAAGTTTAACGAGTTTCTTCTAGACCTCATGTGGATGACCTCATACTTTTCGTTATTTAGGGTCAACTGCCATTTTTCGCATCATTCAGATATCTTTTCTAAATCGTTTTGCAGTTTGTTTTGGTCTTCTGATGACTTTATTAGTCGATAAACGACAGCGTCATCTGCAAACAACCGAAGACGGCTGCTCAGATTGTCTCCCAAATCGTTTATATAGATAAGGAACAGCTTAAATCCTCCTTTAAGTCCTGCTGTCCCATTGGTCAAACAAGACCCTGAGGGTCTTCCTGAACTTTGAAAGTCACGAATGTCAAAACGGTCCTCTTTACAAAGAGAAAACTATTTTATGTCCATTCTCTCTCTACTGTCATTATCCGCATATACGGCGCAAATGTTCCTAGTTGCCTCCGCTGCTGTCATCTCTGTACTAAACTCACACAAAAGAACACGTCGGAAATGTTCGAAATTTTTCACTTGGCACTCGGTCTTCTAGCGTCCAAAATTCCACTCACTATCTTCAAATAACAAAAGGACTAAACGTAAACTGAAACAGCAGCAGCGAAATGGCAGTCGATACATAAACCCATAGAAAGTGGAATATCAACATGCAATAGAAAAACGCAATGAACTTATGCACAAACCTAATACTTGAGCTTTGCACTATCCAGTAAGATACAGTTATTGATTTATATGCGATATTTAATGAAATTGCAGACAGAAGTGAGACCATGGCAGGATCTTCGTATGAGGTGGTATATGTTTTGAGACCGATACCTGGGGTCGTTGAGAACTTTGTTGAGCGCCTCCAAGACAGACTCCTTGGTCAACCTGAGTGTGTCCAGTTCGACAGCTGTACCCCTGGCCACGTTTCTGCGCAGGTTGGGGTACTGGTCCGCCATGAATGGGACACCAACTATGGGGACGCCATGGTACACCGCCTCCATGGTACTCAGCATCCCCCCATGGCTTATGAACACCTTCACATTGGGGTGCGCTGAAAATGAGAAACAGTTTCACATTGACATACATCGGGACATATTCCAGTGGAACGTCTGAGTTGGCTCGAAAGGCTGCCAGAGAAGCAGTTCAAATACACTGACAAAAAACGCAACACCAAAAAAAAGTAATGTAATGAAATTCCTGGAACACATTCGTCTAGATAACATAGGTAAGTCATTAGCATGTTAATATAAGTGCGAGATAAGCCATTGCGAAAGTGAAATACTGGTACATTAATGTCTGGCGTAATGAGTGCTGTCGACAAGGGATCTCAGATTGATTTCATATTCCTAGATTTCCAGAACGCTTTTGATACTGTTCCTCACAAGCGACTATTAATCAAATTGCGTGCGTATGGAGTATCGTCTCAGTTGGATGACTGGATTCGTGATTTCCTCTCAGAGAGGTCACGGTTCGTAGTGATAGAGAGTAAATCATCTAGCAGAACAAAAGTGATATCTGGCGTTCCTCATTGTAATGTCATAGGCCCTCTGCTGTTCCTGATTTACATAAATGATCTAGGTGATAATATGAGCAGCCCCCTTAGATTGTTTGCAGATGACGCTGTAATTTATCGTCAGACGATCAATTGCAACTACAAAATGAGCTAGAGAGTATTTCTGTAAGGTGCGAAAAGTGGCTTTTGGCACTAAACAAAGAAAAGTGCGAAGTCATCCACATGGGTACTAAAAGAAATCCGATACATTTTGGGCATACGATAAATCGCAGAAATACACTCCTGGAAATTGAAAAAAGAACACCGTGAATTCATTGTCCCAGGAAGGGGAAACTTTATTGACACATTCCTGGGGTCAGATACATCACATGATCACACTGACAGAACCACAGGCACATAGACACAGGCAACAGAGCATGCACAATGTCGGCACTAGTACAGTGTATATCCACCTTTCGCAGCAATGCAGGCTGCTATTCTCCCATGGAGACGATCGTAGAGATGCTGGATGTAGTCCTGTGGAACGGCTTGCCATGCCATTTCCACCTGGCGCCTCAGTTGGACCAGCGTTCGTGCTGGACGTGCAGACCGCGTGAGACGACGCTTCATCCAGTCCCAAACATGCTCAATGGGGGACAGATCCGGAGATCTTGCTGGCCAGGGTAGTTGACTTACACCTTCTAGAGCACGTTGGGTGGCACGGGATACATGCGGACGTGCATTGTCCTGTTGGAACAGCAAGTTCCCTTGCCGGTCTAGGAATGGTAGAACGATGGGTTCGATGACGGTTTGGATGTACCGTGCACTATTCAGTGTCCCCTCGACGATCACCAGTGGTGTACGGCCAGTGTAGGAGATCGCTCCCCACACCATGATGCCGGGTGTTGGCCCTGTGTGCCTCGGTCGTATGCAGTCCTGATTGTGGCGCTCACCTGCACGGCGCCAAACACGCATACGACCATCACTGGCACCAAGGCAGAAGCGACTCTCATCGCTGAAGACGACACGTCTCCATTCGTCCCTCCATTCACGCCTGTCGCGACACCACTGGAGGCGGGCTGCACGATGTTGGGGCGTGAGCGGAAGACGGCCTAACGGTGTGCGGGACCGTAGCCCAGCTTCATGGAGACGGTTGCGAATGGTCCTCGCCGATACCCCAGGAGCAACAGTGTCCCTAATTTGCTGGGAAGTGGCGGTGCGGTCCCCTACCGCACTGCGTAGGATCCTACGGTCTTGGCGTGCATCCGTGCGTCGCTGCGGTCCGGTCCCAGGTCGACGGGCACGTGCACCTTCCGCCGACCACTGGCGACAACATCGATGTACTGTGGAGACCTCACGCGCCACATGTTGAGCAATTCAGCGGTACGCCCACCCGGCCTCCCGCATGCCCACTATACGCCCTCGCTCAAAGTCCGTCAACTGCACATACGGTTCACGTCCACGCTGTCGCGGCATGCTACCAGTGTTAAAGACTGCGATGGACCTCCGTATGCCACGGCAAACTGGCTGACACTGACGGCGGCGGTGCACAAATGCTGCGCAGCTAGCGCCATTCGACGGCCAACACCGCGGTTCCTGGTGTGTCCGCTGTGCCGTGCGTGTGATCATTGCTTGTACAGCCCTCTCGCAGTGTCCGGAGCAAGTATGGTGGGTCTGACACACCGGTGTCAATGTGTTCTTTTTTCCATTTCCAGGAGTGTATAAGGGGTGTCAATTCGACTAAATACCTAGGAATTACAATTACGAGCAACTTAAACTGGAAAGACCACGTACGAAACAAAGACTGCGCTTTCTCGGCAGTACACTTAGAAGATGTGACAAACCCCCTAAAGAGACAGCCTACATTATACTTGTCCGTCCTCTGCTGGAATATTGCTGCGCGGTGTGGGATCCTTACTACGTAGGATTGACAGAGGACATCCAAAAAGTGCAAAGAAGGGCAGCTCGTTTCTTGTTAACGAGCGATAGGGGTGAGAGTGTCACTGATATGATAGGCGAGTTGAGGTGGCAGTCACTGAAACAAAGGCAGTTTTCTTTGCGGCGAGATCTGTTTACGAAATTTCAGTCACCAACTTTCTATAATTGCCTAGGCTTCCGTGGCCAGAGTCAGTCGACATAAAAGTTTTCTGGGTTTGGTACCGCGTCATAATGTAAAAAACTACCACTGCTGGAGAAAAACCAACGTTTCGGCCACGATTGCACCGGCCTTCTTCTGGGCCTAATGGTGACCCAGAAGAAGGCCGGTGCAATCATGGCCGAAACGTTGGTTTTTCTCCAGCAGCAGTAGTTTTTTACATTATGACGCGGTACCAAACCCAGAAAACTTTTATGTCCAGCAACTTTCTCTTCCGAATGCTAAAATTTTTTGTTGAAACCCACCTTCGTAGGGAGAAAT
Source organism: Schistocerca piceifrons (assembly GCF_021461385.2). NCBI lineage: Eukaryota > Metazoa > Arthropoda > Insecta > Orthoptera > Acrididae > Schistocerca > Schistocerca piceifrons. The sequence goes on along the minus strand of NC_060146.1, from coordinate 153,771,337 downwards.
GATCATCATAATAAAATAAGAGAAATCAGAGCTCAACCGGAAAGATTTAGGTATTCCTTTTTACCACGCGCCATTAGAGAGTGGAATGGAAGAGACGTAGTATGAAAATGGTTCGATGAACCATCTGCCAGGCACGTAAGTGTGAATTGCAGAGTAACCATGTAGATGTAGAACCGCCAGAATGTTTATGAAATGTCCCCTTAGAAAAATTATTGAATTACTGTGCTGGTAAACCCCTTACGTTATTTGATATTCAAACAGCTGAGCAGAACTGAACGTAATCAGACATTTCGCTCTTTACTTATTCTGATCATCACTAAACTGACACGCAATATTTTTTAGCGCAACGCAATCTGACTTTCAAAAATCCCTACAAAAGAATGGCCCTGACTAACAGTAACCTATACCTTTCATGAATCACTTACCTCACAAAAATCTTCGTTACTCGAAATACTGCAATACAGCGAGCGCCACTACTGCCAGCAAAATATAAGATTTTAACTACTGAAGGCACTAACTACTGATAGGTATAGTTAGCAAATGAAAGATTTTGATAAAGAATAAACAATGTATTTACCTTAATAGTGTTCAAAAGTCATAATATATATATCAGTTCATGACATCCAGTCTTACAAATTTACTGTCTCTGATGGGCACACGTCCAGATCATCCGCTCTCAAACCTTCATCTCTCTCCCCACATCCACCACTGCTGGCGGCTCACCTCCAACTGTGCAACGCTACGCGCTGTTAACAGCCAGCTGCCCAGCACTACAATAGCAAATTCCAACAATGCCAACCATCCACAGACTGCACACAGCACAGTCAGTGATTTTCATACAGAGCGCTACGTGGCGTTACCAACATAAAAACCTAAACAGCCTACTTACATGTTGAATGCAAGCATGGAAGCAATAAACGAGCATGCACTGAGCTGTAGAGGCACCAGAGGTCCATGCTTCTTGCATTTGCGGAGTTGTCGTCCGATGGTGTTCCATATGTGCTCGACTGGAGACAGATCTGGGTGATGAAGCAGGCCAAGGCAACGTGTCGACACTATGTAGAGCACGTTTGGTTTCAACAGCGGCATGTGGGCGAGCGGTATCCGGTTGGGAACCACCGCCTGTAATGCTGTTAATGAATGGCAGCACAACAGGTCGAACCACCAGACTGACGCACAAATTTACAGTCAGGGTGCGTGGGACAACCATGGGAGTGCTCGTGCTGCCATACGAAATCGCACATCAGTGTGTAACTCCATGTGAAGGTCCAGGGTGTCTAGCATGGAGACAGGTTGGTTGCAGGCCCTCATCTGGCCTCCTTCTAAACAGCACACTACCACCACTGGCACCGAGACAGTACCAGCTTTCATCAGAAAACACTGCAGACCTCCGCCTAGCCCTACAACGAGCTCTCGCGTGACAACACTGAAGTGGCAAATAGTAGTGGTTTGGCTTCAGTGGGTCGCACGCTACAGGGCGTCTGGCTTGCGGCTGTCCTTGAGAAAACCGATTTGTACCAGTTCGTTGTGCCACTGTGGTGCCAACTGCTGCTCAGACTTCTGCTGCAGATGCAGTACGATGCGCCAGAGCCACACGCCGAACACCATGGTCTTCCATCTCCCTGCGGAGTCCGATCTTCTTGCGGCGGTACATTCCCGTCACCACCGCTACCAGTAATCATGCACAGTGGCCACATTCTTGCTAAATATTTTTGCAGTATCGTGGAAGGAACATCCAGCTTCTCGCCGCCCTATTACACGACCTCGTTCAAACTCATTGAGTTGTTGATAATGGCATTAAAAAAAGGTTCAAATGACTCTGAGCACTATGGGACTTAACATCTGAGGTCATCAGTCCCCTAGAACTTACAACTACTTAAACCCAACTAACCTAATGACATCACACACACCCATGCCCGAAGCAGGATTCCAACTTGCGACCGTAGCGGTCGCGCGGTTCCAGACTGACGCGCCTAGAACCGCTCGGCCACCCCGGCCAGTGATAATGACATCTTTGACGCCTTAAAGGTATTCTTTGCTAACCTCACTCACCACGTCCAACCCCAAAGGTAACGTCCGTTATAGTGTGTACTTAAAGCAAACCTGATTTGCATCCTCATAGTTGCGCTACTAGCGCCATTCTTATGTGACTGGCTCCATATCATATTTGGTATGTAGAAACCCGCCTACCAACTTTCGTTTATGTCGCATAACTCCTTCTTGGTGCTGTGATTCTTTTCTCCGTCAGCGTATTTTGTTGTACGAGGGGGAATAGGAAAATAAGTCTCCCATGTCGACTGTGAAAGTAAAAAAAGAGAATTAGACCTTAAAGATAAGACATATCTTTAGTTTTCTATATAACTCTGTGACCAAAATGGTACTGAAACAGAGAATGACAGACTAAAGGGCGAAATAGTAAATGTCTTTTTCCAAAGCTGTTTCACAGAGGATGACTGCACTGTAGTTCCTTCTCTAGATTGTCGCACAGATGACAAAATGGTGCATGGTGCAGGGAATGGCAATTGAATCTCAATGTAGACAAGTATAATGTGCTGCGAATACATAGAAAGAAAGATCTCTCATCATTTAGCTACAATATAGCAGGGCAGCAACCGGAAGCAGTTAATTCCATAAATTACCTGGGAGGAGGCATTAGGAGTGAGTGAAAATGGAATGATAATATAAAGGTGATAGTCGGTAAGCAGATGCCAGAGTGAGATTCATTGGAAGAACCCTAAGGAAATGCAATTCGAAAACAAAGGAAGTAGGTTGCAGTACGCTTGTTCGCCCACTGCTTGACTACTGCTCAGCAGTGTGGGATCCGTACCAGGTAGGATTGATAGAAGAGATAGAGAAGATCCAACAGAGAGCAGCGCGCTTCGTTACAAGATCATTTAGTAATCGCGGAAGCGTTATGGAGATGATAGATAAACTCCAGTGGAAGACTCTGCAGGAGCGACGCTCAGTAGCTCGGTACGGGCTTTTGTTGAAGTTTCGAGAACATACCTTCACCGAGGAGTCAAGCAGTATATTGCTCCCTCCTACGTATATCTCGCGAGAAGACCATGTGGATAAAATCAGAGAAATTAGGGCCCACGCAGAGGCATACAGACAATCCTTCTTTTCACGAACAATACGAGACTGGAATGGAAGGGAGAAACGATAGAGGTACTCAAGGTACCCTCCGCCACACACCGTCAGGTGGCTTGCGGTGTATGGATGTAGATGTAGATGTAGAACTTAAAAGTATATTGAGTCTTTTGTAATACCGCTGTATAAGCTTCAAAAAGCCTTCCAGGAAAAAATCATGGCGTTGCATACGGAAGAAGCGTTGAACGGCTTGTTTGACTTCAGCATTGCTGCCAAAGCGCCTTCCACCGAGAGTCTTCTTCAAAGCAAGAAACAGATGAGTCACTTGATGCGACATCCGGACTGTAAGGCGGCTGGTGTTGGCGCTCCCAACCAAGAGTTACAATACGGTTTTGCGTTGCCGTCGCCGTGTGTGGTCTCGCATTGTCGTCCAACAGTAGAACGCCAGATCTAAGAATGCCAGGCCGCTTTTTCCGAATCACCTCTTTCAATTTCGACAGAGTGGCACAGTACCGCGCAGCATTGATGGTTGTATCCTCCAGGAAGTCCAGCAGCAAAACTCCTTTGGTGTCCCACAAAACGGTGAGTAGCACTTTACCTGCAGACGGAGTGCTTCTGAACTTCTTTCAGGCAGGTGACGACGGATGTTTCCACTCCACGGATGCGGCCTTCGATTCGGGCGTGTAACGGTGGACCCACGTCTCATTGCGCGTCACAATCCGAAACATAAGGTCATTGCCAGATTCATGGTAACGCACGAGCTGTTCCAGGCTGAACGCCATGCGTTGTTCCACGTGTGTCGGGGTCAGTTGGCGGGGCACCCATCGTGCTGACACCTTCCTGTATCGAAGAATGTCGTGGATGATCTTGTGAGCTCGCTCATGTCCGGTTCCAAGTTCTGCCGCTACTCCATCGACGGTGATACACTGGTTCGCTTTAATCATGTCATCCACAAAAAAATGTACAAACGTGAAACATTATGGGACTTGAAACTTCCTGGCAGATTAAAACTGAGTGCCGGACCCAGACTCGAACTCGGGACCTTTGCCTTTCGCGGGCAAGTGCTCTACCAGCTGAGCTACCCAAGCACGACTCACACCCCGTCCTCACAGCGCACACTCCGCTGTAGAGTGAAAATTTCATTCTAGATTATGGGACTTAACTGCTAAGGTATCAGTCCCTAAGCTTACACACTACTTAACCTAAATTATCCTAAGGACAAACACACACGCCCGTGCCCGAGAGAGGACTCGAACCTCCGCCGGGACCAGTCGCACAGTCCATGACTGCAGCGCCATAGACTGCTTTGCTAACGTCATCCAACTTCCTGACACTTGCATGTGTAGTGGCCGTGCGCGTCCGTCCAGGTCTCGGTATGTCCCGCACATGCTGACGTCCATCACTGATTTGCTGGCACCATCTCCGCACCATTTGCCTCGACACCACACCTGAGCCATACACCTCAACAAGGCGGTTATGAATTTCTGTGCCTGATACTCCACGTGCCCATTCATAGCGGATAACAGCTCTCACTTCCGCCCGTGACCATGACTCCAAAACGCACCTTCTCACCATTGCTCCGAGAAAAGACAGAGCGGCTGGCCTCTGCTTTGCGCAGGCATTGCGACAGCACCATCTGCTTGATCGCGGTCGACCTCTATCCAATGGTATATCGGTGTCTTGCAAGTGCGCGTTCACCTGCCGTGTCGCCTTTCACCCATATCACACAACTCTGCCCACAGTCGACAGGGGAAACTTATTTTCCAACTCCCCCTCGTATTTCACATTGACGCACCTCTAGGCATATTCCACAGGAGGAACCCTGATGGCTTGCGAGGATGTCAAAAGAGGCAGTTTATTTGTTTTGTTTTATTTGGACTTTTAGTTAGCCTGACCATAGCATAGCTGTCTCGACAGTGCCGGATTGCCGCGTCCGTTAGCACACCGCTTTCGGGATTCAGGGAGCCGCAGTGACACCGGGATCGCGTTCGCCCGGCTCATTAACGCCGACGTTCGGTGTTTCGGCCGACCTGTGTGTGGTTTTTAAGAGGTTTCCCATATCCGACTAGGTGAATGCCAGACTGATATCCGCGTCGTAAACATTTATAAACCGTGCCCACATTATCACCTGGCATCACAGTACACGCACACAGCTGAAGTACGTAAAATACTTGACTTATTAAGTAATAGAGCCCAGTACGTTGTAATCGATGGTGAGTGTTCATCAGAGGTGAGGGTATCCTCTGGAGTGCCCCAGGGAAGTGTGGTAGGTCCACTGTTGTTTTCTGTGTACATAAATGATCTTTTGGATAGTGTGGATTGCAATGCGCGGCTGTTTGCTGATGATGCTGTGGTGTACGGGAAGCTGTCGTCGTTGAGTGACTGTAGGAGGATACAAGATGACTTGGACAGGATGTGTGATTGGTGTAAAGAATGGCAGCTGACTCTAGATAAATGTAAATTAATGCAGATGAATAGGAAAAAGAATCCTGTAATGTTTGAATACTCCATCAGTAGTGTAGCGCCTGACACAGTCACGTCGATTAAATATTTGGGCGTAACATTCCAGAGCGATATGAAGTGGGACAAGCATATAATGGCAGTTGTGGGGAAGGCGGATAGTCGTCTTCGGTTCACTGGTTAAATTTGGGAAGATGTGGTTCATCTGCAAAGGAGACCGCTTATAAAACACTAATACGACCTATTCTTGAGTACTGCTCGAGCGTTTTGGATCCCTATCAGGTCGGATTGAGGGAGGACATAGAATCAATTCAGAGGCAGGCTGCTAGATTTGTTACTGGTAGGTTTGATCATCACGCGACTGTTACGGAAATGCTTCAGGAACTCGGGTGGGACTCTCTAGAGGAAAGGAGGCGCTCTTTTCGTGAATCGCTACTGAGGAAATTTAGAGAACCAGCATTTGAGGCTGACTGCAGTACAATTTTACTGCCGCCAACTTACATTTCGCGGAAAGACCACAAAGATAAGATAAGAGGGATTAGGGCTCGTACAGAGGCATATAGGTAGTCGTTTTTCCCTCGTTCTGCTTGGGAGTGGAACAGGGAGAGAAGATGCTAGTTGTGGTACGAGGTACCCTCCGCCACGCACCATGTGGTGGATTGCGGAGTATACATGTAGATGTACTGCTCCAGGAGGTAAGAGGTGAGATTAGGAAGGACTTTCGACCATCCTTTACCTCTGTCATTGCCAAATTCAGAAATTAACGTGACGAACACGAGAATATACGTGATGTGGGCTATCAGACCATTTCTTACATCAGGCAAGGAACTACACACACTGGAAGAATTTACAGAACGTTCTTAATTTCTGTGCTTAGTTATTGGTCTGCAATCAAACAGTCAAAGAAACAAAGAGACTATATCGACTAGAAGCGACACACAGCAGTGGTCAAAAGACAGACAGGAAAAAAAACAACAAAGCTGATAACATTTTCTTAGTGAAATGGAGCATGATGTGTATAAGCAACAAACAAAAGCCTCCAGGAAGCTGAAACAATTTAATAAATAAGAGAGAGATATTGTTCAAATTAATCCCGTTTCAGAAAATGAATATTTGGATTATTTACAAAGTCTATGGACAGGTGATGAGGAAAATGTGAAGACTGCTGTTAGTTACGAGCATGTTGATTTTATATTGATGGAAGAATTGAAGGTCGTGTTAAAAACAGAAAATCCCCAGCGGAAGATTACCTCAATGTAGAAGTTTCGAAATATACTTTGGACTCATTACTCATAAAACTATGGAATTTTGTAAATACTGGTACTTGTTGGAAAAACAACAATATATCAGAGGATTGGCAAACAGCAGTTGTTATACCACTATTTGAAAAAGGAGATCGCAGGAAATCTGGCAATTGTCGATGTATTAATCTTCTGAACTCTGATTACAAGATATATGCGAGACTAATAACAAATATGCTAATGGTACTGTCGGAAACATTTCTTATTGAGGATCAGAATGGGTTTCGGTTGGGAAGCTCTTGCTTAGACTGTATTTTTCCAATCTGCCGAATTACTGGAAAACACAGAGAATATAATCACCCCACATACATAGCCTTTATTGACAATGTAAAAGCTACTGATAAAGTTAATAGATTTAAACTATAGGGAATTTTAAAAAAGAATGCTGTACCCCAGAATCTAAGTGTAATTCAGAGTATGTATATACAAAACAAAATCGAAGTACAAAAAGGTAGTCCGCTTGCGAGAAACATATCTCAGGGTGTAAGACAGGAGTCTACTTTATCACCCACATTATTTAATGTGTGCATAGACGACTTCATACAGATATAACAGAATAAAGCAGTGCGCAATTATAAGCATAATAATAAAGTTATAAATACATTCGTGTTTGCTGATGATCTTTGCGGACTCAGAAGATGAATTAAATACAGCAATTTGGTCCTTGCACAAAGTAGCAAACAATTATAATATGATAATACCTGAAGGTAAAAGTAAGACAATGGTATTCCGTGGTAAGGGGCATTATAGAGAAATAAATAATAATTGATGGTGAACCGCTAGAAGAAATAAATACTTGTAAATACCTGGGATGTGAGGTCTAACACACTGTTGTCGAAAATTAAAGCAAACCGCTATTTCCCTGTCCCTTGTCTAATCCGCAGTATTTATGTATGTATGTACGTATTAACTGTGGACCTAGACATCCAGCTGTAGCCCTCAGTAGTTCACAAGCCCACAACAGGCCACAGCAGACCACCCACTCCACCGCCGCCCCACACTGAACCCAGGCGCAGGGTTGTTGTGCGGTTCGGCCCCCAGTGGACCTCCCGTGAACGTCTCATACCAGCCGAGTCTAACCCCAAATGTTTGCGTGGCAGAATAATTATGGTGTACGCGTACGTGGAAACGGTGTTTGTGCAGCAATCGCCAACACAGTGTAGCTGAGGCTGAATAAGGGGAACCGCATTCGGCGAGGCAGATGGAAAACCGCCTTAAAAACCATCCACAAGCAGGCCAGCAGACCTCGACACTGATCCGCCATGCGGATTCGTGCCGGGGACCCGCTTGCCTTCCCGTTCGGGAAGCAGCGCGTTAAACCGCGCGGCTAACCGGATGGGCAAATCGCGTTATGATCATACAGACTGTCAACAGATAGCCATACGATCGTGTTCTGCACGGAAGATACCATTCAGGGCAACGGACAGTCATGTCAACGATGACGTCACGGCACATATCAACAGCATAGTGTTTGCCAGGAAGTCCCACATCCACAGTCAGTGTGTAGACAGGCGGTGCAGTATGACACAGAGAAGATACCTACCAGACTCTCTGCAGTGGAGGGACATAGGAAGAATGGGATCAGGACAGTTGCAAACTGATGTGGCCTGATGGCTTCATGTGAATCGTTCTGTTCTTTCTTGAATGTGGCGAAAGTTTGTAGAGACCGAAACTGTACTGCACAGCAGCTGGCTTCTGACCTGGCAGCATCCAATGGACGTGTTGCATCGAGGCCAACGATGAACAGAAGGCTTCAGCAGAGCGACCTTTACTGTCAGGGACCTGCCGTATGTGTACATCTGACGTGTCTTCACATAAGGGAACGTCTGAAGTGGAGCCGTCAATTTGCCACCTGGACGATCGAACACTGGGCCAATGTTCTTTTCACAGATGAGACCCGATTTGATCTGGAGAGTGATTCTCAATGGATTCGCATCTGGTTGGAATGTGGAACACGATTTCAGGACCCAAACATTGTGGAAAGAGACCGATATTGAGGAGGATCCCTAATGGTGTGGGCACGGATTGTGTTCACCACTCGATCACCTCTTTACGAAATTGTACAGGTGAATCGGCAAGGTTTAACTGCTGTCAGGTATCGTGACGAGATTTGGGTATCTCATGGGCGGTCGTTGCGAGGTGGTGCAGGCCCACACTTCGCATCGATGGACGATAATGCTCGATCTCATACAGCGCAGGTGGTTGATGTTTTCTTTAAAACTGGAGATGTTGCACGCATGGCGTAGCCTGCTAGCTCTCCCGATTTGAACCACATAGAGCATGTCTGGGATGCACTGTGGAGACGGGTTCCATTACGTCAGCATCCGTCAACCCCTCTCCAAGACATGCGAGCAGCTCTGCAGTAAGAATAGGTGTCATTGCGTCAATATGAGATTAATGACATCATCACAGCTGCCCCGTCGTTATTAGGACTGGTTAAAATGGCTCTGAGCACTATGGGACTTAACATCTGTGGTCATCAGTCGCCTAGAACTTAGAACTAATTAAACCTAACTAACCTAAGGACATCACACACATCCATGCCCGAGGCAGGATTCGAACCTGCGACCGTAGCAGTCCCGCTATTAGGACTGTATTGCTGCCAGAGGTGGTCACATCTAATACTGAGCACTTTAAGCAGTCGTCGGAATGTGTATGCAGATCCGTTAAATTGGAAAAAACAAAGGAAAAACGAGGAACATTTTGGTCTACAGTTACGCATGTTGCAGTTTTTTACGTTCTATATTATTTATATTGTTGATACCTTACTAATTATACTGTTTCGTGCCAAAATAAATGCAACCTTACAGAATTTCCGTTTTTTATTTAATTTTGGACGCCAGTGTATATCATGCACTGTGGTCAAGACAACATAGTGCAAACATTCCAGCAATTGGTAGGTACTGTAATTCACACTCGCCTCCAAAAATTGGAAAAGAGACAGAACTAAAATTTTATAATGTGATGACACTGCCACTTCTGATGTATGGCTCAGGGGCTCTAACCACCAGTCGAAGAAGGAGTATTGAAGCATCAAAGGTGAGGTTCCCAATGTCTCTGGCTGCTTCCAGATTCAAAGACCGGATAAAAAATTGTGAAATAAGTTTTTGAGCCGTGGTAAAATTTGCTGTTTTGAAGAGCGCGCCGCAGCTCGTAGTGTAAAGCAGTCGCCCTACGTTTCTGGTGGTGGCGCCGCTGTGGCGATCGCAGCTTTGGTGTCTCCCTCTGGTGGGAAAGGTTGCCTGTTCACGTGCATTTAAGGGGCGCTATGAGCTCGCCAGGAGGTCAGTCTGTCAGTCTGGGCGAGTCTGGTCAGTTGGTCAGCCAAGTTAGTCTGGGTCTGTCTCTCGTCCGCATCGGTGAGGCGGTTAGTGTCTGTCGGTCGTCCGGAGTGCCAGCATGTGTTAGGCCGCCAGTCTGCTCGGGTTTGCTCAGGCAATGGGCATTGGCGGTTGGATCGATCGGTTGGTCGGTCGCGCAGTGGGACACAAGATGACTTGTCCACCTGGAGCGTCGGCGCATGTGAGGTCGCCACGTGAGTCCAGTGGGCCGCGCCGTTTAGCGAGGGGGTAGTGACTTCGCGGCCGACACGAGAGCAACAGGAGGCAACCCACGACATCGGGCTGGCCGGTACGAGCTGCGACGCCATGAGACGGGAGATCGGCGCGCCTTCCTGCGTCCGTTGAAGCGGCTGGCAGCGGACGGTTCGGGAGAGCGTTTGGGGGTGCTGCGCCAGGTCTTCGGCAGACATCGCAATTTATTAGAAGTTGAGTGATTGCTGATATGTTGTTTCATTTACTTGTTAACTTCTACGTGTTTCTCGGTCAGTCTCTCGTCCCCAGCTTGTTCGTCTGTCTCTCGTCCGCATTTGTTAGGCAGTTAGTGTCTGTCTGTCGGTCTACCGTACGTTAATAACCGCCTCTGTCATGTTTGTCGGATTCTGTGTTAACGAATTTATTGCTTAAAGGCCGAATTCTTGAAATATGTTTTTATCTTGCCTATCATCTTGCGAGGTGGCATATGTTTAGTGTAGAGCATGTTGTACATTTTATATCAGTTTGCATTTTATGAGTTTTATTTAAATAGTCAATTTAGGTTATAAGGTTGCCACCCTTAAACCGTAAGAGTCATTTAAAAAAGAAAACAAATTGCACTTTCGGTGGCAAATAATTTGAGTGTTGTACCATTTCCATCCCTCTTACGGGGTGCATAGTTTACGTGTTTGTGTGAGTTGTTAACTTATTTTTTTTTTAGTTTAAAGTAATCTGGTGTGTTGCAGATTTGTACCAGTGTACTCTTTAGCCGGCCGGAGTGGCCGTGCGGTTAAAGGCGCTACAGTCTGGAACCGCGTGACCGCTACGGTCGCAGGTTCGAATCCTGCCTCGGGCATGGATGTGTGCGATATGATTAGGTTAGTTAGGTTTAAGTAGTTCTAAGTTTTAGGGGACTGATGACCACAGCAGTTAAGTCCCATAGTGCTCAGAGCCATTTGAACCATTTGTACTCTTTCAGAGGTTGTTGTGAGCGGTCATGACTACGGCCATATTGAAAGGGAGCAGGCAAGCTTCTCAGCCCGAAGTCTCATACTGTTAATATTGTTCTTTCTGCCTGTAAATAAAATTGTAACTTGATGTTTCGAGGGTGCTTTTCTGCTTATAATTTAAATCTGTTTTGAAAAAGCTTTTAGGAATAAAATTCACATTTGTTAAAAGTAATTTCATGGTTTCCATTAGTTACTTCCTGTCAACTGCTTCCACGCTCACCTAGTGTGATTAAATGTGTTAATGTTCTTGATGAATCGCTAGTAAATAAAGTAAATTCATTAAGAAAAAAAAGTTTAAAGTAAATTTACGGTTCAGTTTTGAACTGCGTGTCAAAAGCATACTTCAGAAAACAGAGGCGTAAAGAAAAAATGACGATTACCTAAATTAATATAAAGATGTATGTCTCAATGGACAAGGAGTATTGGGCGTCCTAAGAAGAGTTCGGAAAACCAGCTACATGCTACTTGAAACTGGAACAGGTAAGGATGCCTCAACCATACAGATGTATGTCTCAATGGACAAGGAGTATTGGGCGTCCTAAGAAGAGATCGGAAAACCAGCTACATGCTACTTGAAACTGGAACAGGTAAGGATGCCTCAACCAAAACCGGATATAATGATGACGACTTGTGGTTCAATTATGTCTATCTGAGATATTATTTTGACGTTAATTACTTCAACAAATATACCAATAGTGACTACTAATACTGCTAAGAGTAGTAATAACTATGATGATGATAGTAGTAGTTGCAGTAATTGATGATCTCGATAGAAAAGACCGAATTGACTATGAAAGACAAATATGGACCGAAATTCCTGGAAGAAGAGGTAGGCTAGATTAAAAAATGGCTCTAAACATTATGAGACTTACCATCTGAGGTCATCAGTCCCCTAGACTCAGAACTACTTCAACCTAACATAAGGACATCACATACATCCATGCCCGAGGCAGGATTCGAACCTGCGACCGTAGGGGTCGCCTAGAACAGCTCGGTCATATCAGCCGGTTGGTTCCATCCTCTACCATCTGAACCATTGATGTCTTGTTAAACACTGTACTACTGACATAAAAAGCGATACCATTTGTCTGCGTGTACACTATGCACAACTATTCCAACCGATAATATCAGTTTTCCTACAGATGTGATATACCGATTTCCACTACCGTATAAAAGAAAAGAGTACACATCAAAACATTCTAGATGTCTCCCCTGTAAGATTGCCTGAAAGTAAACCACAGACTCGTTGTTCACAGAGCTAGTATTGAACTGTAGCTTGGCGGGAAGTCTATATCACACATTTAATTATTTTTCAGGCACTTCGGTGGCGATTACATCACTGAAACTTTGGGAACTTAGTGTCCATGACTTCTACCAATAAATAGAGAATAAATTGAAAATATTTTCGGCCAACGTCATGAATGTCATCTCTTAAGTATCCTTTAGCGTCATGTTGTATTCTTTTCTCATAACTTCGCCCATTTCACTTAACGTAGCTTCAAGGTATTCTTCAACTATAGATCTATTTCACCTCCATTTCTCACTACCTCTATCATTTTGCCATATGTAATTTCTTAACTTGTCCCACACAGATACAGTATATGCGTTGGGTACCAGTGTTGCCAGAAGTCGGCTAAGTACCCCACTGTGCAGATGCCAGACTGAGCAGCTAGAAGTCAAGGAAAGTCTATTCAATTTAAAAATACGTCAAGCGTGGCGGTCGAAAGTTCCCGCTGGATGCGGCGTATGACGCAAGTGGTATATAGTGGTATAGTGCGGGATTTCCTAAAGGAAGAGGAATCAGAGATCAAATTGCCAACATGCGGTGGATTATGGGAAAGGCATGAAAATTCCAGAAAGGTGTCTATCTCTGCTTCATTCATTATGCCAAAGTCTTTGAATGTGGCGATCGCAATAAATTATGGGAAGTACTAAAAAAATATGGGAATAGCAGTATACACTGTCACCAAGAAGCCACGATGAGAATTATGCGTGGAACAAGTAAATGGATCAAGATTCAGAGAGGAGTACGGCAAGGCTGCATATTATCACCCTGCTCATTGAATCGGTATGCAGAACAAATTATGACGAATGCCAGGCTAGATGAAGAAGAAACAGGGATGAAAGTATCATGAATAAATATAAATAACCTTAGATACCCAGATGATACTATACTGTTGGCAGAAATTGAAGAAGAATTAAAGACTTTTGCTGAAGGTGAAAGAAGAAAGTAAAAAAGCTGGTCTTAGGCTGAATGTTACGGAATCGAAAATATAGTAACTACACGTATAATTTCATGAGAAATAGAATGAGAAACAATGGAAGTAGTGTCTACGTTTAATTTTCTCGGTTCCCAGATTTCTGCTGATGGTGGCTGCAGCCACTTGCTGCTTGGTAGAAATGCAACTTCAAATCTTGGCAAGGTTTTAAGGAGTAGACATATAACGTTAGCAACAAAGATCCGTATTGTAAGGGGTATAGTCTTTCCATTTGTGATGTATGGATATGAGACCTCGACCATTAGAATGGCAGATCGGTGAAGAATGGACGCCTTTGAATTGTATTGCTGGAGGAAACTTGTTAGAGTCCCATGAACTGCGAAGAGAACGAAAAGGTCAATATTAGAGCAAAAAGTGGAGGACAGAAGTAATTGGAGTGCTTCATGGGGTCACGGAGAGTCGGAACCGACTAAACAAATAGAGAGGGAGGGAGAGAGCAGCATGTCGCGACTTAACCGACTCTGAAAAGGGTAGAGAATAGCTGCACAATATATGGGTCACAGTATATCAAGACTAGACAAGTAGTAGAGTTACCGAGTTGAAAAGTGTGTCGGGTGACTCTTCATTGCGGCAGAGACAATGTTTAAGCTCGTTGAAATCGTCGCGCTAGACGACACATGCGTTTGACGAGCTGATATCGTATCGCCTCCAAAGAGTCATATGGGACGTCTGTCTTCTGTGTGTCAGATAGATGCTGATCTAATAGACGTGTCCTGATAGAGTAAGTATAGAGAGTGGTGTATGAAGATGAAGTGCACGTACCCAAAATGTCGTTTTGAGGAGCCCACTTGATGATCTTGACGTTGGACGGCTGATTAGGCAGGGATTCGGACTCCCATTTCCAGAGCACCTTCTGGGGCAGCTCCTGGAAGGCCTCCAGGAAGGCCCGCCTGCTGCTTTCGCCAAGCTTATCGCTGCGGATGTTGGTGCCCAGGCTCATGAAGACAGCCCCTTCGTTTGCAGAGTCGAGAAAATCCTTCAGGTCCTACAATAAAAGGAAGGCAACCGTCTGACGATGTTGGTGGTTCAGCAGTTTTGAAAACGATAGTGATGTCTTTATCTCCAAGATATGTTAGAAACTCATTGACTGGTGTCCGAGGAGAATGGAATAATAAGGCGTGGTCGATTAACCCCTTCGTTTAGCTCAACACTCGAAGTGCTCCACGGTACGGACGTCTGCTGAAGTGGTTTTCAGAAACACGCTTATTTTGTCATTTAGCCGTGGTGGGACACAAGGTCCATTTCACTGGAGCGCTACGGGAAGACTCTACATATGCGTCTACATCTACATCTACATATATACTCCGCTAGCCACCAAGCGGTGTGCGGCGGAGGGCACAATTCAAGCCAAAGTCATATTCCGTCCCCCCACCCCTCGCCCTTTCTTCGACTTGCGGATCGCGCGAGAGAAAAACGACTGTCTGAACGCCTCAGTACGAGCTCTTATTTCCCTTATCTTTGAATGATGATCATTACGCGATTTGAAAGTTGGTGGTAATAATATATGCTCTACATCCTCGGTGAAGATTGTTTAGCGTATCGTCTATCTGCAAGTGTGTCCCACTTCAAACTTTCTATGAGATTTGTAACGCTCTCGCGATGGCTAAATGTACCAGTCACGAATCTTGCAGCTCTTCTTTGGACCCTCTCAATATCTTGCATCAGACCTAACTGGTAAGGGTCCCATACAGACGAACAATAAGACTGGACGAACTAATGTACTGTAAGCTATTTCCTTCGCTGAAGGACTGCATCACTTCAGGATTCTACCAATAAACTGCAGTCTAGAGTTCGCCATATCCGTTACTTGTGTAATCTGATCATTCCATCTGAGATCATTTCGAATAGTCACACCCACATGTTACAGCTTCCAAAGACTGATCATTTATTTTGTACTCATACATTAATGGGGATTTTCGCCTTGTTATACGCAGTAGGTTACACTTACTAATATTGAGAGATAACTGCCAGTCATTATACCATGCATTTATCTTCTGCAAATCCTCATTGATTTGTTCACAACTTTGGTGTGATACTGCTTTCCTGTAGACTACAACACCATCGGCAAACAGTCTAAGGCCGCTGTCAATACCATCAACCAGATCGTTTATATAAATCCTAAAAAGCAGAGGACCTATTACGCTGCCCTGGGGCACACCTGAAGTTACTCTTGTTTCTGTTGAAGTTACCCCATTCAGGATGACATACTGAGATAACTGCCAGTCATTATACCATGCATTTATCTTCTGCAAATCCTCATTGATTTGTTCACAACTTTGGTGTGATACTGATTTCCTGTAGACTACAACACCATCGGCAAACAGTCTAAGGCCGCTGTCAATACCATCAACCAGATCGTTTATATAAATCGTAAAAAGCAGAGGACCTATTACGCTGCCCTGGGGCACACCTGAAGTTACTCTTGTTTCTGTTGAAGTTACCCCATTCAGGATGACATACTGAGATAACTGCCAGTCATTATACCATGCATTTATCTTCTGCAAATCCTCATTGATTTTTTCACAACTTTGGTGTGATACTGCTTTCCTGTAGACTACAACACCATCGGCAAACAGTCTAAGGCCGCTGTCAATACCATCAACCAGATCGTTTATATAAATCGTAAAAAGCAGAGGACCTATTACGCTGCCCTGGGGCACACCTGAAGTTACTCTTGTTTCTGTTGAAGTTACCCCATTCAGGATGACATACTGCTCCCTGTCTGTTAGAAAACTTTCTATCCAACCGCATATGTCATTGCATAGGCCGTAAGCGCGAACTCTCAACAGACTTTATCACTTTCAGTACCAGTGGTTTATCAGGTGCAAGTTTCTTAAGTTTAATGAACATTTTGCAGCTTTTCCCCTTCAGCAACCAAATAACTCAGCAGTAGCCTGCAATTTAGCCTCCCATTTACTTCGACTTGCACACGCTGTTGATAGGTAACTGATCTAGACTTTAACTCCCTCGATGTGATCTCTGAGAACGCTCGAAACTTTCGAACTCACTCCACGATGTCAGCTGTGGCGGAATGCTTCTATATTATTGACAGTCAACACGGATTTAGAAAACATCGTCCTTGTGAAACACAATTAGCTCTTTACTCTCGCAAAGTGTTGACTGCTATCGACATGGGATTTCAAATTGCTTCCGTATTTATGGATTGCTGGAAGGCTTTTGACACTGTACCACACAACCGGTTTGTAGTGAAATTGCGTGCTTATGGAATATCGACTCAGTTATGTGACTGGATTTGTGATGTCCCTATCTCGTGGTCTAGCGGTCGTGTTCACGATTCCCGAGCACGGGATCCCGGGTTCGATTCCCGGCTTATGGAATATCGACTCAGTTATGTGACTGGATTCGTGATGTCCGCATCTCGTGGTCTAGCGGTCGCGTTCAAGATTCCCGAGCACGGGATCTCGGGTTCGATTCCCGGTGGGGGTTTGTGTTGTCCTCATCATTATTTCATCATCATTCATGAAAGTGGACTGCTCAAAGATTGGGAATCTGTACGTGCGCTGATAACCGCACAGTTGAGCGCCCGACAAACCAAACATCATCGTCATCAGGATACGTGATTTCCTGTCAGAGAGGTCACAGTTCGTAATAATTAACGGGAAGTCATGGAGTAAAACATAGGTGATTTCTGGCGTTCCCCAAGGTAGTGTTATAGACCCTTGCTATATAAACGGTTTGGGAGACAATCTGAGAAGCCGTCTTAGGTTGATGCGAAAACTGGTAATTGTTAACTGATCCTAAATAACGAAAAGTGTGAGGCCATCCACATGAGTGCTAAAAGGAATCTGTTAAATCGGTTTCACGTTAAATCAGTCAAACCTAAAGGCCATAAATTCAACTAAATAGCTAGGAATTACAATTACAAACAACTTAAATTGGAAGGAACACACAGGAACTGTTGTGGGGAAGGCTAACCAAAGACTGCGTTTTATTGGAAGGACAGGAAATGTATTAGATCTATTTAGGAGACTGCCTATACTACGCTTGTCCGTCCTCTTTTACAGTAGTGTTGTGCGGTGTGGGATCCTTACCAGATGGGATTGACGGAGTAGAGAGAAAAAATTCAAAGAAGGGCAGCACGTTTTGTACTATCGCGAAATATGAGAGAGAGCGTCACTGCATTGACACAGGATTTGGGGTGGACATCATTAAAAGAAAGGCGTTTTCCGTTGCGGAGGAATCTTCTCACGAAATTACAATAACCATCTTCCGCCTCCGAATGCGAAAATATTTTGTTGACGCCGACCTCCATAGGGAGAAACCATCACCATGATAAAACAAGGGAAATCAAAGCTCGTTCCGCACGCTGTACGACATTGGAATAATAGAGAATTGGGAAGGTGGTTCGATGAACCCTGTGCCAGGCACTTAAATGTGATTTTCAGAGGATCCGTGTAATGCAGATGTAGATGTACTCTCCCTAGCCTCCTTAAATTGCCCACCCTAAAATGTTTTGTTGTCGGTTCGGTTATCGCCTTCTTTGTTTGTTGTTTACACGTGTTGTTGACAGGTCTTCTAGACAGCGCCTCGTGAACTACGTGCCTTTTTCATTCAGTACGGTACAGTTTAGTACAAAATGTGTTCGCTTGAACAACTTATCAGTTTTAACTTTCACGAGCTTGACGATATTGTTAGTTTGTGAGTGGAGGAAGGTGTCAGCGATAGAGCAAGAAATAGACGAAAAGGGTGACACGGTTCTGCTATCCAACAAAAGCGCCATCCACAAGCAGAAATTCGGAACAGCTATGATGTGGAAACGTCTTTTACTCCAATAAAATACAAAAATTTTATTGTATATGAAAATGTGCTCTGAGTGGTCATTAGAAAAATGCACATCCCAGCAATGGATTTCGCAGACTCTCTTTTTGTAATTATCGAGTGGAATTTTTATGTGCAAATTAGAATCTTGGAATTAAGTTTCATGTGGAAAATTACGTGCTACAGAGATAGCATAACTTTTTCAGAATGAAAATTCAGTTAACTAACAATACATTTATATGTACTGTTACAGCCCTTTGAGGGCAGGGGTTGTAATATGTCAGATCGATCGAGAGGTATGGTTTGGGAGAGAGGGCTGACTCACGCCAGAGCGTGCATAGAAACAAAGGAAAGTGTGTCATTGACTTTATTACATCGAAGCCGACGTTGCGCTGAACAGAGGCGATTGCGCAGCGCAGCGGTTTGCCAGCCTTGAGGACGTAACGATCAGGGGTCCGAATCTTAACGAAATACACACATCAAAAAAGTTTTGCATCACCCCGGTTCCGAGAACGCCTGAAGATAGACGTTAGTGGATATTGTATCACAGACACAGTCTCTTTGATTGTTCAGAGATGTCACTAAACCCACCCAAAGCTGTAAACAACCATGCATGAGCATCGCCTATTAGACGGAAGGGGCCCGACTGCCGATCAGTTCCACTAATTCCACCAGGAAGGAAGTACACGGCTCGTATTATCTGTGGTTCAACCATGCCTAGACAGTCAATACCGCGGTTCGATCGCGTCCGCATCGTTACTTTGTGCCAGGAAGGGCTCTCAACAAGGGAAGTGTCAAGACGTCTCGGAGTGAGCCAGAGTGATGTTGTTGGGACAAGGAGGAGAAACAGAGAGACAGGAACTGTCGAAGACATGCCTCGCTCAGGTCGCGCAGGGGCTACTACCGCAGTAGATGACCGCTATCTACGGATTGTGGCTCGTAGGAATCCTGACAGCAACGTCACCATACTGAATAGTGGTTTTCGTGCAGCCACAGGACGTCTGTTACGACTCAAATTGTGCGCAATAGGCTGCATGATGTGCAACTTCACTCCCGACGTCTATGGCGAGCACCACCTTTATATCCACGACACCATGTAGTGCGGTACAGATGGACCCAACAACATGCCGAATGAACCGCTGAGGATTGGCATCACGTTCTCTTCACCCATGAGCGTCGCGTATGCCTTCAACCAGATAATCGTCGGAGACGTGTTTAGAGGCAATCCGGTCAGGCAGAACGCCTTAGACACACTGTCCAGCGAGTGCAGCAAGGTGGAGGTTCCCTGCTGTTTTGGGGTGGCATTATGTGGGGCCGACGTACGCCGGTGGCAGTCACGGAAGGCGTCGTAACTGGTGTACGATACGTGAATGCCTCCTCCGACCGATAGTGCAACCACATCGGCAGCATATTGGCTTGGCATTCATGGACGACAATCCGCGCCCCCATCGTGCACAATTTTGAGAATGACTTCCTTCAGGATAACGACATCGCTCGACTAGAGTGGGTAGCATGTTCTCCAGACACGAACTCCATCGAACATGCCTGGCATAGATTGAAAAGTGCTGTTTGCGGTCGACGTGACCTACCAACCACTCTGAGGGATCTACACCGATTCGCCGTTGAGGAGAACCGCTCGGCCACACCGGCCGGCAAGTAACATAATCATTGATAACGTTACGCCACATACCATTCTCGTTGTAACATAATGGAATGACGCTCCAGAGCCAATAAATTACGGTCAAAGTCCACATGTGACCCTGGATATGACTTACAGTTAAAATCTTTTTCCTACATCTCTATCTAACCATTATATAATAATTCTGAAACCTTCTGGTGTCTAAAGATCTCTTCCACGTATACAGCCTTCTCTCATGATTCTTAAACGAAGAGCTAAGTGCAAAATTCTACCAGGCAGCTTCCTGTTTCATTCATCACCTCCGGTCCGTATTCACCTGCTACTTTTCCCTCTCTTCGTTTTCCTACTATAGAATTCCAGTCCCCCATGACTATTAAATTTTCGTCTCCCTTCACTATCTGAATAATTTCTTTTATCTCATCATACATTTCCTCAATCTCTTACTCATCTGCAGAGCTAGTTGGCATATTAACTACTGTGGTGGATGTGGACTTCGTATCTATCTTGGCTACAATAATGCGTTAATTATACTGTTCGCGCTCCTAGTTCGTTGCTTATCATTAAACCTACTGCTGCGTTACAACTATTTTTGTATTTATAACTCTGTATTCACCTGACCAGAAGTTCTGTTCCTCGTGCCACCAAACTTCACTAATTCCCACTATATCTACTTTAACCTATGCATCCCTTTTTAATTTTTCTACCATTCCTGCAAGGGATCTAACATTCCACGCACCAATCCGTTCAACACCAGTTTTCTTTCTCCTGATGATGACGTCCTGCTGAGTAGTCCCTGCCTGGAGATCCGAATGGGGGACTATTTTACAACCGGAATATTTTACCTAAGAGGATACGATCATCATTTAATCATACAGTAGAGCTTCATGCCCTCTGGAAACATTACGGCTGTAGTTACCACCTGCTTTCAGCCGTTCGCAGTACCAACACAGCAAGGCCATTTTGGTTCATGTTACAAGGCCAGATCAACCAATCATCCAGACTGTTGCCCCTGTAACTACTCAAAAGGCTGCTGCCCGTCTTCAGGAACAACAAGTTTGTCTGGCCTCTTAAAAAATACCCCTCCGTTGTGGTTGCAACTTTACGGTACGGCTGTCTGAATAGCTGAGCCACGCAAGCCTCCCCACCAATGGCAAGGTCCTTGTTCAGGGGCGGAAGGGGAGGGGGGGTTACTTTACGTATCGTTATTCATTTCGTTACTGCGATAGCGGTACACGTATAACATTTTAACCGATAATCACGTTATTCCGGTACTGTAGGACAATAAGGTTACTACACTGTTGGCCATTAAAATTGCTACACCAAGAAGCAGATGATAAACGGGTATTCATTGGACAAATACTAGAACTGACATGTGATTACGTTTTCACGCATTTGGGTGCATAGATCCGGAGAAATCAGTACCCAGAACAACCATCTCTGGCCGTAATAACGGCCTTGATACGCCTGGGCATTGAGTGAAACAGAGCTTGGATAGCGTGTACAGGTACAGCTGCCCATGCAGCTTCAACACGATACCACACTGCATAAAGAGTAGCGACTGGCGTATTGTGACGAGCCAGTTGCTCGGCCACCATTGACCAGACCTTTTCAATTGGTGAGAGATCTGGAGAATGTGCTGGCCAGGGCAGCAGTCGAACATTTTCTGTATCCAGAAACGCCTGTACACGACCTACAACATGCGGTCCTGCATTATCCTGCTGAAATGTAGGCTTTCGCAGGGATCAAATGAAGGGTAGAGCCACGGGTTGTAACACATCTCAAATGTAACGTCCACTGTTCAAAGTGCCGTCAATGTGAACAAGAGGTCACAGAGACGTGTAACCAATGGCACCCCATACCATAATGCCGGGTGATACGCCAGTATGGTGATGACGAATACACGCTTCCAATGTACGTTCACCGCAATGTCGCCAAACACGGATGCGACCATCATGATGTGGTAAACAGAACCTGGATTCATCCGAAAAAACGACGCATTGCCTTTCGTGCATCCAGGTTCGTCGTTGAGTACACCATTGCAGGCGCTCCTGTCTGTGATGTAGTGTCAACGGTAACCGCAGCGGTGGTCTCCGAGCTGATAGTCCACGCTGCTGCAAAGGTCGTCGAACTGTTCGTGCAGATGGTTGTTATCTTGCAAACGTCCGCATCTGTTGACTCTGGTGTCGAGACGTGGTTGCACGATCCGCTACAGGCATGTGGATAAGATGCCTGTCATCTCGACAGCTAGGGATACGCGGCCGTTGGGATCCAGCACGGCGTTCCGTATTACCCTCCTGAACCCACCGATACCATATTCTGGTAACAGTCATTGGATCTCGACCAACGCGAGCAGCAATGTCGCGATACGATAAACAGTAATCGCGATAGGTTACAATCCGACCTTTATCAAAGCCGGAAACGTGATGGTACGCGTTTCTTCTCCTTACACGGGGCATCACAACAACGTTTCACCAGGCAACGCCGGTCAACTGCTGTTTGTGTATCAGACATCGGTTGGAAACTTTCCTCATGTCAGCATGTTGTAGGTGTCGGCACCGGCGCCAACCTTGTGTGAATGCTCTGAAAAGCTAATCCCGTTTATCATATGCATTACTTCTTGGTGTAGCAATTTTAATGGCCAGTAGTGCATATGTCAACGTAGTTTCTCTGGATGTTACAAGTGGAGCGCTCTGCGATAATTACAACTTCAGCTTTCCTCTGCCCGCTTCGGCCCCTACACACATGTATCTAGGTGCTGTTCTAACTGCAACGTACAGGTTTCTCACAGCACGTCGGTGCCCTGTGCTGCCAGATTACTTCACATTTGTATACGGAGCCCGCCGGGCAGTGCCTTATAAGCTGCGACCGGTGTCGTAAACCTGCCTCGCACAGTCGTTTGCCAAATAATAACATCGCCCGCACCTGCCATCCGATGTGCCAGTCGGTCCCGTAAATACTGCCTTCCAGCCAAAGATGCACCAGATTTACTAAAATTCCCCAAATCCACGCCTCTACTTATTCATGGCGCCACAGAACTATTAAAAAAAACACACAAATGTATGTGGTTTTGTGTGATAAATAGTAAAACGTTGCAGGATTTATGTAGTTCACTAAAATATACAAGGACTATTCAAACACTTAAGTAATTGTAAAAATACAGTGGACAAAGTTCAAAACCATCGTACAATATGCATTAGATCAGTATGTGGCAAGCAAAATAGTAAGATGGAAAAGAGCCACCGTGGTACAACAACCGAGTTAGAAAACTGCTACGGAAGCAAAGAGAACCTCACAGCAAACATAAACATAGCCAAAGCCTTGAAGACAAATAAAAATTAAGGGAAGCGAAATGAAGTGTGAGGAGGGCTATGCGAGAGGCGTTCAATGAATTCGAAAATAAATTTCTGTGCACTGACTTAGCAGAAAATCCTACTAAATTTTGGTCTTACGTCAAAGCGGTAGGTGGATCAAAACAAAATGTCCAGACGCTCTGTGACCAAAATGGTACTGAAACAGAGGATGACAGACTAAATGCTGAAATACTAAATGCCTTTTTCCAAAGCTGTTTCACAGAGGAAGACTGCACTGTAGTTCCTTCTCTAGGATGTCGCACAGATGACAAAATGATAGATATCGAAACAGACGATAGAGGGATAGAGAAACAATTAAAATCGCTCGAAAGAGGAAAGGCCGCTGGACCTGATGGGATACCAGTTCGATTTTACACAGAGTACGTGAAGGAACTTGGCCCCCCTTCTTGCAGCAGTGTACCGTAGGCTCTAGAAGAGCGTAGCGTTCCAAAGGATTGGAAAAGGGCACAGGTCATCCCCGTTTTCAAGAAGGGACGTGGAACAGATGTGCAGAACTATAGACCTATATCTCTAACGTCGATCACTTGTAGAATTTTGGAACACGTATTATGTTCGAGTATAATGACGTTTCTGGAGACTAGAAATCTACTCTGTAGGAATCAGCATGGGTTTCGAAAAAGATGATCGTGTGAAACCCAGCTCGCGCTATTCGTCCATGAGATTCAGAGGGCCGTAGACACGGGCTCCCAGGTAGATACTGTGTTTCTTCACTTCCGCGAGGCGCTCGATATAATTCCCCACAATCGTTTAATGAAAAAAGTAAGAGCATATGGACTATCAGACCCACTGTGTGATTGTATTGAAGAGAGAAGTCTTCCGAAGTAAGAGTGATTTCAGGTGTGCCGTAGGGGAGTGTCGTAGGACCGTTGCTATTCACAATATATATAAAAATGACCTTGTGGATAACATCGGAAGTTCACTGAGGCTTTTTGCGGATGATGCTTCAGTATATCGAGACGTTGTAACAATGGAAAATTGTACTGAAATGCAGGAGGATCTGCAACGAATTAACCCATGGTGCAGGGAATGGCAACTGAATCTCAATGTAGACAAGTGTAATGTGCTGCGAATACATAGAAAGAAAGATCCTTTATCATTTAGCTATAATATAGCATGTCAGCAAGTGGAAACTGTTAATTCCATAAATTATCTGAGAGTAGGCATTAGTAGTGGTTTAAAATGGAATCACCATATAAAATTAATCGTCGGTAAAGCAGATGCTGTGATTCATTGGAAGAATCCTAAGCAAATACAGTCCGAAAACAAAGGAAGTAGGTTACAGTACACTTGTTCGACCACTGCTTGAATACTGCTCACCGGTGTGGGATCCGTACCAGATCGGGTTGATAGAAGAGATAGAGAAGATCCAACGGAGAGCAGCGCTCTTCGTTACAGGATCATTTCGTAACCGCGAAAGCGTTACAAAGATGATAGATAAACTCCAGTGGAAGACTGCAAGAGAGACGCTCAGTGGCTCAGTAAGGGTTTTTGTTGAAGTTTCGAGAACATACCGTCAGCGAGGAGTCAAGCAGTATATTGCTCCCTCCTACGTATATCTCGCTAAGAGACCATGAGGATAAAATCAGAGAGATTAGAGCCCACGCAGAGGCATACCGACATTCTTTTGTTTCCACGAATAATACGAGAATGGAATAGAAGGGAGAACCGATAGAGGTACCGAAGGTACCCTCCGCCACACACCGTCAGGTGGCTTGCGGAGTATGGATGTAGATACATACGAGGCTCGTTCAATAGGTAATGCCCCACATTCTATTTCTCAGAACATATTTACAGTTACGAGTCAGAATTTGGTGACAATATACATAAACATTTCTTGTCCATGTCCTATATTTCTACACAGTCTCCGCCACGTTCTATGGCCGTACGCCCGCATTGTGGAAGACCGTGTATTCCCTGCTGGTTAAAGCTCTTGTACTGTAGACGTAGCCATGTTTTCACTACGTCTTCAAAGTGTGTTCCCCACAGTGAATCATTAAGCGGCCCAAAAGAGAAGGAAGTCCGAGGATGTCAGGTCTGGACTGAAGGGTGGATGAGGCAATGATGTCCAACCCAGTTTGGCGATGTGTTCCCGAGTTCTCAGACCTGTGTCTGGGCGTGCGTTGTCGTGTCGGAGAAAGCTTTCTGCTGCATTCTTGTCCGATCGAACACGTCGCAAATGGTTCTTGAGTTTATTCAGGGTCTTCACGTATGCCTCTGAATTGATGGTTGACCCTGTTGGCATCACATCCACGAGACTGACGCCATCACAATCCTAGAAGACTCTCACCATGACTTTTCCAGCAGGGGGGGGGGGGGGGGGGGGGCATTGAATTTCTTCTTGTGTGGTGAATGAGAATGATGTCAAGCCATTGTCTGCCTTTTTGTCTCCGACGCAAAGTGGTGCACCCAGCTTTTGTCCCCCGTAACGATCCGTGACAGAAAGACCTCTCCGTCGGCCTCAAAACGCTCCAACAATTCAGATGGAATGGCCGTTCTTTGTATCTTGTGGTCGGCTGTCAGCATTCGTGGAATCCATCGTGAGTACCTCTTGAATATCCAAGAGTGTCGATCATTGTAGACGCACTTGCAAAGCTGATCGACAACTGTAGAGCCAATTATCGAGTTGTGATGCGCCAGTGCGCACGAATCATGGCGTCAGCACGATTCAACATGTCTGGAGCAGTGGCTGTGACAGGACGTCCCGAGCTTGGCTGATCATGGAGCTCTGTTTCTGCATTTCCTGAGGCTGAAACTTTCTTTACCTATGTCACAACTGTACTCCTACCAACTGCAGCATCGCCATACACTGCACACAAACGTTTACGGATGTTCACCACAGTTTCTTTTTCTGCAAACAAGAATTCAATAACAGCACCCTGCTTGTAATATGAGTCGTATGTAGACGCCATTTTGACGCTGTACTGCGGGTCTACCATCTGACAGAACGGTTCGAAACTTCACCGGCGTACAGAATAAACATCAAATGTGAAGCACCACAAAGGACGTTTGCGTATGTATATGAATGACTTTAAAAAATGTGGGGCTTTACTTATTGAATGATCCTCGGGACATACATTAAAAATATCAAATAATTTGTGTCGTAAGTCTCGTGTTAAACGTAGGAGTCCGAGAGACCCCACATCGTTTTACACGTTACAGATCCTACGTATATAAATCGAAAGTCGAAAACTGGACGTTGTACACCACATATTTAACTAAAATACAGGCAGAAAATTCACCGAATTCCTCAATGCTTTCAAGAAGCTTTGGCTTTAAGTATCCCACCCGTTGCAAGCTCCTGCTTCTTCTGAATCATCTCGTCACAAAAATTCACTGCAAAAACTCTCTGTATTTCTTTTCATTATGAGTTACGTAATTTCTGTAAAAAAGAAGAAAAAAAGGAAGTTCTATTCACAATCGACATAGGCAACAATTGCAGCTGACATCAGTAGTTCTTTATTTTCAATAGTTCTTTACTTTCTGCCCCTTCACCCTTCCATTTACAAAATAAAACCACATATTTCCTAAATTTAAGCACTGGCATCAGTAAACAAACGCATTGTTTCAAAATTTAAAGAAAAACTATATTACACGCTCGTAATACCTTTTTGTTTGCAATAGTGACACACAAACATGCAGCTTTACACTTAGCGTCTCTTATTTGTACCCAAATTTAACGAAGAATTTGATCTAGAGAAATTTATTGCTATAAATTCTTACCTGACTGGTCAGATCGTACAGAAGAAACTAAAGGTGGAAAATTATTCCCAACCCCCCCTCCCCTTATATGTACCCTCTGCTATTCCAATAGTTGCAGGAAGTGGTGTACAATTTCATGCATAGCACAGGTGCCGAAAAGTGTTGCCAAAAGCCGGCCGATTGGCCGAGTGGTTCTAGGCGCTTCAGTCCGGAACCGCCCTGCTGCTACGGTCGCAGGTTCGAATACCGCCTCGGGCATGGATGTGTGTGCTGTCCTTAGGTTAGTTACGTTTAAATAGTTCTAAGTCTACGGGACTGATGACCTCAGATATAGTCCCATAGTCCTTAGAGCCATTTGAATTTTTTTTTTGGTAGCTAAAACACTGAAACCCTGCAACTATAGGAGATTCTACTACGTGAGAAACAACACAGCCCTGTGTATTTTCAATAGTAAAGATAAGACCCAATTACGAGCCACAGTGGGGTACACAAAATTACTTGTCCTTGTTGTGACAAGTTTCACTTTGGTGATGTAGACAAAGATAAAACAGCTAGGCTGGAGGAATACGGACGCAACTGGCAAACGCAGAATATTGATACCATTTGTCCATTTAATATTAAATCAGGATTGTGGCCCATAAGTTGGTTGCTTTCCACTGCTGCAACACTTTTTCACCTCTGTTTGCAAAGTAGAGGACATGTGACTGCCTTTGGTAGCAGTGCCCTTCACGCAGCTCATGCTCAGCAAAACTGTGATGTCATAAAATTATAAACGTTTCGATTATATATATCTGGACGTATGATTTGTGATACAGCCAGACATACATTTACGCACATTAGGCTACAGTCAAAAAATTGATGAGACTTTGACGAATTCACTACAAAAAACGTGTTCACACACAAATGTTTTCTCAACACGTTCACATATGACGATCCCAAACTGGTCCTCGTATCGCTAAGCTCGTGTTTTGTTCTGTAAGTGGCAGTGCGTGAATAACCGAAAGTCAAGAAAATTCCCGCAACCTCGGTGCCACTATGTGAAAGTCCATTGATTTCATGGACGAAAAGAGCGAGATGATTTCCACATGATCTTTTCGGAGTCCCAGATACATTCTATGGAACAGACTTCAGTTGTCCTGAACGGTTATGACAGTGGATCACAAAAACTGTTCCATAGTTCTGCAACAGATCGTAGTCAGTCACATAGGCGCTTTTATGTGTACTAGTATCGCCTGTGGACGAAATTCGACCAGTGCTGTTTATAAAGTAATGTTTATATTATTCCTAATACTTTCTCTACCGAACAATAGTGTTGTCCTGCTCTTTGTCTTTCAGTCCGAACCTTTAGTGCTCCTCTTTGAAGTATAGCCTAAAACAAAAATAATTTCCGTGTAATAGGGGAAGCCGTAGCTACTTTAAATGAAGAAATAGTGAATTAAAAACTTACCTCAAATTTGTGCTAACGGCGACAAATGGACACGAAGTAAGTTCCATATACTCTTAGGTAAAAGTAAGCGAAACGACAACCCCAACAATCAACGTTAAGTACAATTTGTGTTGCGCCTGAAGGATTTGTTGCTGCTACTACGATGTTTTGTTTTCCACTGCTGATAACATCAACGACAACAACGTAGCGATTGTGGCATTGTAGCTGTCCGGTACGCGTGTGTTAATGCAAATGAGCCAACTGCATCACTTAAACATAAACGTCTGTCGAATGCGATTTCACGTAAAGTTGTTAGTTTCGTGTGTCACCTGCATCATAGCACGTGATCGGGACGCGGGGTAAGTTGGTAACAGTGCGAGAGACCGACGAAAACTTTTCACGTGTATGTCTACTTCCTTTTTCCTCTCTTAACGCTTATGTACACACATAATTTTTTTGTGCACATCTAACGCAAAGTACATTTCGAATTATGTAAGTTCCATTGGCCTTCTCGTATAATTAATATTAAAACTCGGTGCTTCAGTTTTCGATATTCACGTCTTGATAATACGACCTGTTGACGATCATTGTTGATAACGGAGGTGCCTTGTGACTTTTTTCGGTGGCATGATAGCGTTCTGTGCTGTAGTGATCTACTATGAAATAGAAAGGGAGCAGGCGTTCAACATATTCTGTGCAGAATCGTACAGGAGAACACCACGGCCGGTAAATGATGTTTAGAAAGCCACATTGAATGCATCACTAGAGTGAACAAAGGATACTAGTAAGTATTCAGCAATCGAAAGAGTCTTTGAAGAGGATTTACATAAGTGCAGCTCGATCATATAGTAACAACAGAACCGCAAAACAGTGTCCCACCGACAGGAGAAAAGGTCCCAGGAACACCTGTCGTACTCAACCAAACGCAAGATCCGAGACGAGACTCAAGTACGGTTCGTGTGTTTACCTGTGCTCTTAAAAGTTGTCAGTCCGTGCTCTGCTGCTGTAGCGATAAGACTTGTCCATGACGCGATTCAGACCTGTGTAACGCATGCAACAGTCGAAAAAGCCACGATGACGTCTTATGTCCTGTTCCAGCCTAACCATTTCTTCGTCGACATTCACATAATATTTCCTCCAAAGGATCTGTCTTGCATTGCTTGTCCAGTGATTCTCTGGGATGACAGACCCAATAATGCTGTTTTCAGACTTGCTTTAGTTGGATAACTTTCTCAGTTAATGGCTGTACCCCCATTCTTTTGTGATTTCATATTTTTTCTTCCCCTTTTGGGACATTTAAAGATGTAAGGAACTTCATAGCTAATGTTTCAAGTTGTCTTAAGTCTTCTGATCTTAACGTCCAACTGTTTTGCTCCATATAGTAGTGTTTGTAGTGCCATGACTTTATGAAATTTCATTTGGGTTTCTCTCCTCGTTTTACACTTCAATGTTCTTATCGTGCCACAGATAGGTAGGTAGGCGTTACTTTTCTTATTTGTATCTTCATCTTATTTGTAAGCTGTGTCAAATCCTAAATACTAGAAATGGAACACAAGTTATTGTGTTACTTCAAATGGTTCAAATGGCTCTGAGCACTATGGGACTTAACTACTGAGGTCATCAGTCACCTAGAACTTAGAACTACTTAAATCTAACTAACCTAAGGACATCACAAACATCCATGCCCCTAGGCAGGATTCGAACCTGCGACCGTAGCGGTCGCGCGGTTCCAGACTGAAGCGCCTAGAACCGCTCGGCCACACCGGCCGGCCTATTGTATTGCTGATGACTATCTTACAAGGGGATTATCCATAATATAAATCACGGATTTTGATGCGCTTCGTATATGTTGTATAGGCACTTACCCTGAGTACCTGGCTATCCGGTATTTTAGCGACGGGCCTTGGTTTTTGAGAAAATCGGTTTTGAAGTTCACTGCTCACTTTGTGTCGGCGTAACATTACAAAAAATTCCGAGCAATTCAGCGTAGCGCAACGGTAAATATTCACGGCTAACGCGCTGGAGGTACCGTGTTCCAATCCGGCTGCCGTATTTTTTTTTAATCAAAATCGTCCGAATTTTTCAATTTTATTTCAAAGAATATCAACAAACACTGTAAGGAGTGCGAAATTAAAAAAGATATATTCGGTTATTAATTTTTTCAAATATTCATCCCGTTTGCAACATATTCTGCTAATTCATCTTCTTCGTTGAAATCTATAAATTCGTCATCAACAATGATATGTCTTTCGGCCAAGAGATCCTGTATTGCGATACGTATCGTCAATTGCAACGGTATTGACAGAGATCACGCTAGGCGGTGTATTCGTTACGAGATTCAAACGGCGGAGCAGATTTCCGGCGTATTTAATCGCATTTGTGATTTCACCTTTTGATTCTTCGTTCAACTCCTATTCTTGTGGATCTTCTTCTGGCTGCACTACTGCAGAAACACTTGGTTCTTCTATTCCACAGAATTTTTCTAACACGATTTGAGAGCAACTGACGCTGTAAGTTAGATGCGAACGTAAAGGAATACAAGTCGCATCCTCAGGCCAGGGCAGCAGTCGAACATTTTCTGTAACCAGAAAGGCCCGTACAGGACCTGCAACATGCGGTCGTGCATTACCATGCTGAAATGTACGGTTTCGCAGGGATCGAATCAAGGGTAGAGCCACGGGTCGTAGCACATCTGAAATGTAACGTCCACTGTTCAAACTTCCGTCAATGCGAGCAAGAGGCGACCGAGACGTGTAACCAATGGCACCCCATACCATCACACCGGGTGATACGCCAGTATGGCGATGACGAATACACACTTCCAATGTGCGCCCACCGCGATGTCGCCAAACACGGATGCGACCAACCTGATGCTGTAAACAGAACCTGGATTCATCCGAAGAAATGACGTTTTGCCATTCGTGCACCCAGGTTCGTCGTTGAGTTCACCATCGCAGGTGCTCCTGTCTGTGATGCGGCGTCAAGAGTAACCGCAGCCATGGTCTCCGAGCTGATAGTCCATGCTGCTGCAAACGTTGTCGAACTGTTCGTACAGATGGTTGTTGTCTTCCAACCGTCCCCATCTTTTGACACAGGGATCGAGACGTGGCTGCACGATCCGTTACAACCATTCGGATAAGATGCCTGTCATCTCGACTACTAGTGATTCGTGGCCGTTGGGATCCAGCACGGCGTTCCGTATTACCCTCCTGAACCCACGTATTACCCTCCTGAACCCACCGATTCCATATTCTGCTAACAGTCATTGGATCTCGACCAACCGCAACCGCGATAGGCTACAATCCGACCTTTATCAAAGTCGGAAACGTGATGGCACGCATTTCTCCTCCTTACACGAGGCATCACAACAACGTTTCACCAGGGAACGCCGGTCAACTGCTGTTTGTGTATGAGAAATCGGTCGGAAACTTTCCTCATGTCAGCACGCTGTAGGTGTCGCCACCGGTGCCAACCTTGTGTGAATGCTCTGAAAAGCTAATCATTTGCATATCACAGCATTTTCTTCCTGTCGGTTAAAATTTCGCGTCTGTAGCACGTCATCTTCGTGGTGTAGCAATTTTAATGGCCAGTAGTGTAATTAAAACTAATATTTCTTAATCTGTGTAGCGCTATTTGCATCTGGTCTTCATTGTGCTGTATGAGGACTTGGTCGTCAGGAAAAAGCATCAGCTATTTATCTAAAGAAATGATACCATATGGCGCCAGAAACGTTTTCAGGCTCAGACATCTAAGGTGTATACATGCAGAATGTAAATTTGTAGCAAGGCCAGGATTGGAACGCGTGTCACCTGCTCACTAGGCAGATGCACTAAGCACTACATCACCCTAGTACAATGGATTTGCACAAGTGTGAGAGCCTCTGCAATGCCGTTTGAGTGCGCGGAGGCGTGAATGGGGGTTTGGATTGAGAGGGGAGGCATGCTAGGGTAGTACGTGGAATTGTGCAGAGACACTGTGCCAGGGTGGCGTAGTGCATCTGCGTAGCTAACACGGGACCTGAGTTCGAATCTCGGCACTGGTACAAACTTTTATCCGTCGCTTCTGTCTGTACACTCTGCTAAACTCGCAGGGCAGAACAGGTGATTAGGATTGTGTAAAGGGCCAAATAAGGTATCGGTCAGGTTCACTCAAAATTGTAATTTATTGTAATTTAATAACACCGTTAAACCAAAACGGCACGTAGCCGAACCTTTCGAACTACGAGTTTCCAAAAGGCAATTATTTCACACCTGAAGGCCTCCAAACAAGAAATCTTAAAAATCAACAAAATAAAAATTCAGTTAAAATAGCAAATAAAATAATTAAAATATACATAGTATCACAGCCAGGCTGGAAAGTCTCAACGCAAAGATAGATAGAACAAAGATATGCAAGGTGCAATACAAGCGACTGAGGGCCACAATTAAATCTGAAATTTTTAAAATATATTATCATAATCTTTTATGGCAGAGGGCCGCAATGTGTTTGCTTAAAGGGTAATTTAAAGAATAAGGTTTCAAGCGGCTTAAGGCCAACAATTGATTTCTCAAAATTCAAAAAATACTTGTAGTTCGGAAAAAATAAGAAATTTTAAATCTTTGGCTATGATAGATTATAAACAGACAATTAATTAAACACCGATGATAAGGACAATAAAGCAAACGGCACTCAGAAGCCTCCAGGGAGGTCGGTCTGCACTTGATCCGTCGGAACCCCTAACGGCCACAAGGCAGAAAATTCCACTGTTGCACTCGAATTGTAGTCAACCAATATCGTTAATTCCACCGCATGGCGGCTAAATTTCAGCACTAGAAACACTCGGTGTTGCTCACAGGAAAACCTCCCCAACAGCGAACCACCGAAACGAACCACACAACATGAATAGACGTGGCTTGGACAGTTGAAATCCCCACTCAACTTTGACGTCCTGGGTCGGTGAACCACGAAACTCGTAGCCATTTGACAGCTCCACAGACGCTCCGACACTGCGCAGGGACCACCAGCAGACCCAGCCGACTGCACCGCGTGGAGATAACTTCCCTGGTCCGCAGCAACCGATCGACTCCCCTCAGAATGCCGACAACGTCTAAAATAATTCGTCAGTGGAAATAACAGCAACTACACACACAACCTGACAAACACTTGCACGAATACCTGAACAATACCCAACAGTAACTAAGGGCGCACGAAGGCAAATGGGGAGTGGATGCACACACACACAGCCGACTCATGAACGACCGGCGAGCCAAAACGCGTCGTCTGGTAGGACGACCGACCGACGATCCACCAAGACCGTGGCCCGGATCAAGTGATGCGTGGCGGCAATGGTCGGGCGAACCATGTCGGCGCAGACCTCACAGCTCCAACTCGACTGCACTAGTGCCGCGTTGCAACTCCCCGACTGGCAGGTCCGGACTGCGCTCCAGACGCGTTCCAACTGACTGGCAGACCCGAACTCGAGACCCGAACTCGCGACCTGAACTGGCTTACGACCGACAACGACCGGAAAGTAATGGCAGTGGAGCAAAGATACTACGAGAGGGGATATATCGATACGCGCTGCTAGCGCCGGTCACGGTCAGGCAAAGCAGCAAATCAGTGACAGTAGTGATTTAAATTAACGTAGTGAGGTGCAAGTACGTTACACGGTGTAAACTACATGATGGCGGGAACACGAGCCACGCACGGCTCAATACGTCCATACGTGATCGATGTTTGAGACTTTAAAAGGTCTCTAGAAACGTATAGTTTCATTTGATCAAAGCACCTGTTCCTGGCTTTCAGGCAGGATACCCGATGCTGAGGTGCTATTGCAATACAGTTGTGGAGCCTCTGCAATGATGTACGAGTTTAGGGGGAACACCAAGTGGGCTGTCGCATCATTGAGGATCCGGATTTGGGGCGGGGGGGGGGGGGGGGGGCGGGTGGAGTGTGCTAGGGTAGTCTCCGCAGTTGTGCAAAGCCATTGTCCATTGTGCCAGGGTGGCGTAGTTGTTGACGCATCTGCCTAGTGAGCAGGAGACTCGGCTTCGAATCCCAGCTTTAGTTACAAATTATCATTCGTCGTTTCAGTGTGTATACAGACATTATAGATATTTATCTGTCCCTATCGTTATACATTGAGATGTACTGTCCTTCATTCATTTCCTGACAAATTTGCTGATGCGGATGTTGGACACTGTTGGTGACATACTACAGCCCTGCCTAACTCCGTAGCTTATCTTTATTTCCAGTGTCACTTCTTTGACAGTATAGATTCTTACTTCTGTATTTTTATATATATCTGGGAAAACTGCTTTTCTCTATTATTGCGCCAGATGTATTTTGTGGAAAAATGGTTCAAATGGCTCTGAGCACTATGCGACTCAACTTCTGAGGTCATCAGTCGCCTAGAACTTAGAACTAATTAAACCTAACTAACCTAAGGACATCACACACTTCCATGCCCGAGGCAGGATTCGAACCTGCGACCGTAGCGGTCGCTCGGCTCCAGACTGTAGCGCCTAGAACCGCACGGCCACTCCGGCCGCTTTTGTGGAAACGATGAAAGGGTTTTTAATAAATGATATAAACTAATAATATTTTTTAGTTGTATTTAGCGACACTGTTAGAGCAGGAATGGAGTTGTGTGCGTTGAAAGTATTCTGTCCATGCCAAGATGCAGTTTGCAGATAATACATAAAAAGTTTCATGTTGCGATTATGTTGACATAATAGGTAGGTCAACTGTGATTATAGCTATTAGACCGAATGTGAGCTAAGACACCAATGATGTAGACTTAGCGTTACTTGGCAGGCCGCAACCATCGTAACTAAGCGTATGAGGGACTGACATGGTCAAATAGACGGATGTTACAGATGTAACATATACAAGCATTCAGAAATTGGAGGAGTAAACTGTGACAAGGTTCAACTCACCTTGGGTAGCGGCTGTGGAGGTTTCGCTTGCAGCCCCCCGATCTCTATGATGGCCGGCACCAGCGGCTTGGGGTAGTCCGTGCTGAAGTGGGTGTTGACCATCACGAAGCTGACGTTCTTCTCGACCTCGCTGGGCAGCGGCGTAGAGTCGCCGAAGAACTTCCTGCTGAGCTCATCCTGCTGCGGCATGTACAAAAACCTGCGGTAGAGAGACGCATAGTTATCGAGCAGAAAGTTTTGCATCCTCTGCGTGAATGTCATGTGGTCCGTAAAAGGCAAAATGTAAGTGTTCACATAGGACGGGTTCTGGAAGTTCCCCACCACCTCATTTGCCCATGGAGGACTGGGGTAGGCTGCGATGCCGATCATTGGAGGGTTGCCGAATTTGCTGACGAATCCCAGCAGGCATTCCTGTAGGCCGTATTCGTTGATGACGAGATCGAAAGCTTCTTTCTTCGCCAGTTCTAGCAGGTGTCGGGCGCCTTTCGACTTTAAGGTGTGACGGCAAGTGGTTACACCCCAGCCGAAAATTTCGCCAACCATGTCCATCTCACTCATTTCAGCGAAGGTCTCGTAGCCGAAATCTTCATGTGCAGCCTCGTATGCCCCTTCTATCAGGATCTCCCGGAGGTTGGGAACGGGTTTCTTCTCCCGGTCTGGAGTGAACACAGTCACCTGGTGACCGCGTTTGGCGAGCTCGAGGGTGAGGGCCCGGTTGAAGATGTGGTGGCTGTGGGAGACGGTGGTCATCAGGCAGAGGATCCTGGCCGACTCACAGCGGCCCGCCAGGCACAGGACCAGTACTGCAGATGCCCACACTGTAGCCCTCCTCATCCTGAAACAGTAGGACATCATCAACTGATAGACGTATGGTAGCATTTAAGGATGATTACGAAGTACATGATCTTCACAGGTTCACAAAGGCCCGTCAGTCAAGGAATTAGACTGTCCAGCTTTCGAAATGCACTCACCAGCATTCTGAAACAGTAGAGCATCATCAAGTACTAAAAAAATCTCATGGCTGTGAGAAGTACACTCATGCTCATAAATTATGGATAATTGCAGAATGTGGTGCCACACAACGTGGCACTACACAAAACTAGCGCTAATAGGATAGGCACATAGGGAACATACACGACACAGATCTGTAAGTCCATGGTGATAAGTTGAGAAAACCGTCCCGAAACGCATGTGCTACAAAACGTCACTGTTTCCTGCGCATGTACCCCGACATCAACGTGGGATATGACCACCATGCACATGTACACAGCCAGCACAATGGGTTGGCATACTCTGGATCAGGTGTTCGAGCAGCTACTGGGGTATTAGCCTACCATTCTTGCACCAGTGCCTATCGGAGCTCTTCAAGTGTCCTAGGGGTTTGAAGACGTGCAGCGATACGTCGACCGAGAGCATCCCAGATGTGATCGATGGGGTTTAGGTCTGGAGAACAGGAAGGTCACTCCATTCGCCTGGTATCTTATGTTTCAAAGTATTCCTCCATGATGGCAGCTCAGTGGCACCGTGCATTATCATCCATCAGGTGGGACCCACTGCACCACTGAAAAGGCGGAATACTGGTGCAAAATGACATCCCGATACATCTGACTGGTTACTGTTCCTCCGTCAAAGACATGTGGGGGTATACATGCACCAATCATAATCCCACCCCACACCATCAAACCACGACCTCCATACAGGCCTCTTTCAGGGATATTAAGGGATTGGTATCTGGTTCCAGTTCAAGCCAGATGAAAACCAGGCGGGAATCACTGTTCAGACTATACCTGCATTCGTCGTTGAACATAACCTGGGACCACTGTTCCAATGACCATGTACTGTGTTCCTGACACTAGGCTTTACGGGCTCTCCTGTGACCAGGGGTCAGTGGAATGCACCCCAGGCGAATAAACCATGTCTGTTCAGTCGTCTGTAGACTGTGTGTCTGAAGACAACTGTTTCAGTGGCTACAGTAAGGTCCCAAGCAAGGCTACCTGCAGTGCTCCATGGCCGTCTGCGGGCACTGATGATGAGATATCGGTCTTCTTGTGGTATTGTACAATGTGTACGTCCCGTACTGTAGCGCCTGGACACGTTTCCTGACTGCTGAAATCGTTGTCATAATCTTGAGGTCACACTTTGTGACACACGGAGGTCCCATGCTACGACCTGCTGTGTTTGACCAGTCTCCAGAAGCCCTAGTATTCTGCTCCTCATAACGTCATCAAATGTGTTCTTTGAGCCATTTTCATCACACAGTCATCATAGCACGTCTGAAAAAGTCTGCACACTTACTGGCTGCACCATACTCTGACATGCACCACTACACATTTGCATATGTGGACTGCTGTCAGCGGCACCGTGCGACGACCCCATGGTCATACCCTGAGGTGATTTATACCTGCAAACCGCCCACCAGAGCGTTGTTTCACCATGTATCAGCATTATCCTTAGTTTATGAGCATGAGTGTAGTTCTCATAAACCAGCTGAGTTTCTTGGGCTCACAGAGTCCCATCACAATTGGGGTTATTACTGTTGGAACCTGGATTCTCCTCCACTACATCAGGAAATAGAAGAGCATTGCAGATGCATGAATGTGGGGTGATTATATACTCTTCACATCTAGTTTCTTGGAGGTCTTACAGTGATGCAGCCGACAAAGGAACGAGGCTGTAGACTTTCACCTTGTGAAACAGTAGGACGTTATGAATCAGTGATTACCTAGTGACTGCGAGATGTGGTGCTCATGATACATACTTTCTTTTTAGACACACAGAGCCCCACTAAAAAGTGGGCCAGTATGGCCGAAGCTCAGATTTAGTCTTCCACTTCCTGAAATAATACGGTATTATGAATGGATCCAGATATAGTGTCTGCAAAAAATGGTGTTCACTAAGCACAGGAAATCGGCAGACCCACATGTTCCTACTAGACAGAGAAGCAAGCTCATACTGTTGGCTTCCACATCGTGAAACAGTAGGATGTTATCGATGGAAATAGCTGTGGTAGCTGCAAGAGATGATGATCATCAGTCACAGAATGTAACCAGTCAGAGAGCAGCAAAGCTGTTGCCCAGAAGGTAGCCATTATCAACAGGTACAGATGTGGTACGTGTAAAACAAAGTACCAGAATGTTTGACAATGGCAGCGTCACGCTTGACAACACTACATTGTCAGTAAACAGTCTGTGATATGTCACACCCAGAATACCAAGATACGATGTTGTCTTCCTGCTGGAACATTCAATGGTGTGATCTCTCTGGACATATCACAAGTACTTTTCTTTGTGAAAGGATTCCGTAGAATACAATAATTACTACCAATTTCTACGTGCCTTACAGTATCATGAGAGGAATGTTTATTTTTTAAAAATATATAGAATCAGATATACCCATATTTTAGAAAAATATCATTATCGATCTTCGATGTATCGAGCAGTTTTATATTTACATCGATATATCGACGAAAAAAATATCGTCATACTGGACAAAAAAAAAAAAAAACAAAAAAAGAAAAGAGAAATAATAAAATCGCCTTCACGTTGTAAGTGTGCCGCCAGTTTTAGAGCTGTTTATTTAAGTATTGATTTGTTATTAGATAGCCGGCCGAGGTGGCCGAGCAGTTCTAGGCGCCACAGTCCGGAACCGCGTGACCGCTACAGTCGCAGGTTCGAATCCTACCTCGGGCATGGGTGTGTGTGATGTCCTTAGGTTACTTAGGTTTAACCCTAGGATGCCCAAGCCTTTTTTTCTAATTTGGATGCCTAAAGGGGGGTTAGATGAGCCCATAGGTATTAAATTAGTTTACTGACAAAAAATTACAACTTTCAAAATGGTTTATGTATTTTAACTAAGGCATCGGTTTATAGATGTTGTTAATTGTTATAAATATTGGATTGAGTGAATAAAAAATTGACATATTACAATACAAAATACAGATGTGTTCATACACAATAGACTACTCTGA
Organism: Schistocerca piceifrons; assembly: GCF_021461385.2. Taxonomy (NCBI): domain Eukaryota; kingdom Metazoa; phylum Arthropoda; class Insecta; order Orthoptera; family Acrididae; genus Schistocerca; species Schistocerca piceifrons. Next base: position 153,731,866 of record NC_060146.1, on the reverse strand, counting down.
ATCCTCAACTTCAAGGCAAGAGACACACTTCACAATTTTTTCTGAATGTGTGTTACACACATGTTTATGACACTGTCCACAATACTGTTTTGGTTTACGTAGATTGTTGTACTTCTGCTTCTTTGTTTTAGCTTTTCTTACACAAATATGGCACCGACCTTCCCCTGCAGGAGGCTGACGTGCTTCTGTTGTCACTTCTTTGATTTTCGTTTGTAGAATAGTCTCCATTGATTGAACAATTTGGTTAGATAACCCTCTTGCATTGGCACTTCTTTCTTCTACCTGCAATTTCACTAGTTCCATCCCAGCTTGCAGGAGATAAAGTTTCCGTTTGTTGTGTTTCTTTTCATTCCATCTTGGATGTTGCTGGATGAATATGGTGGTTGCATTCATAGCACAAATGTCGATGAGAAAGCAAAATACAGATATAGGCCATCTCTTTGTTCCCCTGTTGCAGGTGTACATACGCGCCATTTGATCAATGCTATCGATTCCACCTTTAGTGGAATTGTAATATGCATTTATCTTAGTTTTATTCTTCTCTCCTCCAACAGTGCCTTCATCTTGGTGCATTGTTGACAACATCAGTAAGTTTTTACTTGGTTTCGTTTTTGCTGTGTAGGACACCGAAGTTACTGGAGGCGTACGTGTTGGGAACGGCACTAACTCACTGCAAGTTTACAAGTTAAATAACAGCTGACTGACATAAACAATCACTTCCTCTGAAAGTAAACCGATTGTTGTGAATATCAAGAATACCAACCAATGAGAAACTTACTTGCATTGTTGTAGAGATGAGAAATACGAAATCCTACTAAGGGAAATTTTCTATAGCATGGAAGCCTAAGGGGGGTTTTGTTGGACCCATAATAAGTTTATTTATTTTTTCTTTCAAAGCAGGAATTTTCTATAAAATATATTGACACTAACATTTCATAAAATAGCCAACAAACACTAACTCAAAAGGAATATGTAGTATGAATGTTACTTGGGCAAAAGCAGGGGACATAAAAAAATTGTGGGTTCAACGAACCCCCCCCCCCCTCCCTTAGGCGTCCTACGGTTAAGTAGTTCTAAGTTCTAGGGGACTGATGACCTCAGAAGTTAAGTCCAATAGTGCTCAAAGCTATTTGAACCATATTATTAGATATTCTGTACATCAACAAGCTAGCAGCTTGCTTATCCCCCTTGGAGCAAGAACTGAAAGGAAAACGATGCACTTTCAAGCTTGGCAATGGCCACTTTGTTAAAAATGTCAACTGTAGGTAAGTGGCACAATAAAAGTTGTCCAATGGGTCCGTCATTCGGTTTCGTCACATATCAGACATGTCTGGAACACTTCATGTCGACTTCCCTGTTTCTTCATTTCCGCCAACGCCAGAGACATGGTAGCTGTAGCGTCAAAATTATGGGGGCCTCCCGGCCAACAATGCCATACGATCATTTCATTTTTTTGCGTTGTGAAGTTAAACGTTGCGGTTTCTGTTGGTAGCGCCGAGCGCCGATTACGTCAACATTTCCCCTCACACACCTCCACCCATCACAAAGACCAATATTGTCATTTAGATTTTTCTTTATCTGTTTCAGCAATAGTTTTTCAAGAATGCGGATGTGAAGAAGTAGCACACTAGTTGCGTTAAAAACTGTTTCTTAACGCAACTGGTGTGCGATTTCTTCTTATCGTAGATCTTGTCTCTGAATTCACCCCCCCCCCTCCCCCACCCACGCAAGTGCAATCGGACTTATCCCTTGTGCCATCTATATTTGTTTCACACAGTCAAAGACAAAGACTGCACGTGATGAAAGCAAAAAAGTAGTAAGACTCCTTTACACAGTGAACGTAAGATTACGTTCTACTACAATTTCAAAAGAACGGCTTCAGATATTTATCGAAAATTGCGAAAAAATATAATATAAAATAAAAATATCGACACTCGATATTGCCATTTCAGTACTGACATATCGATATATCTTTCAAGAAAATATCACCGGTATATATCGACACCTTTTCTTAGAAAACAACGATGTATCGACATCTTATGAACAGCGCTAATCACAACCTTGAGACACTCGCAGTGCACCTCTTCACAGGTGAGCCAGTACTGCATTATTTCCTTGTCTGACAGCTTGCTATGCTAGTCATGCTCAGTATCTGCTTCACGACACACAGATAGCAAAGTACTTGAGGTGTAGCGAGAAGCAGTAATCATCTGAGAAGTATTTATTTATTTATGTCTCTGATTGTTTCACTTTAACTGTTGACAGCATACTAGGCTTTGATTGGCTGTTGGAAATGCCCACCACTATGAGGTCGCTGTTTTCGCCAGGCTGGATTGACCTGTCTGAGCATATAGGCAACCAGAATGTGAGACGTCATATGTTTCAGGTTAATGACCTGCACGTGACTTCGCAAATGCAAATAAAGTGGGCTGTTGACGCCATAGGCATACAACTGATATTCGGAAATAATTCTATGTAATCACAAAATACTGCCGCGAATTATGTTTGTACAACAAAATTATGTTTATAGGTAAAGCGGTTTGTTAGCTTGCCTACCAAACTCCTGGTAATATTATTTAATTGCAGGAGACATGTCATTGACCTGCTATAATGTACAGACGGTACAACTTGAGTCAAAAATGTAAAAAAAAAAGTTAATGACAACAACAAACGATAACGGTTTTAGAGCGAATTGCTTGCATAATTATTACTTAAAACATGTTTACATTTTACGGAACTGAATAAAGAATACTCACTGTATATTGAGCAAGCAGTAAAGTAAACAAAAGAATGATTCGGAGTAGGTATTAAAATCCATGGAGAAAAAGCAAAAACTTTGAGGTTCGCCGATGAGATTGTAATTCTGTCAGAGACAGAAAAGGACTTGGAAGAGGAGTTGAACGGAATGGACAGTGTCTTGAAAGGTGGATATAAGATGAACATCAACAAAAGCAAAACGAGGATCATGGAATGTAGTCGAATTAAGTCGGGCGTTGCTGAGGGAATTAGATTAGGAAATGAGACACTTAAAGTAGTAAAGGAGTTTTGCTATTTGGGGAGCAAAATAACTGATGATGGTCGAAGTAGAGAGGATATAAAATGTAGACTGGAATTGGCAAGGAAAGCGTTTCTGAAGAAGAGAAATTTGTTAACACCGAGTATAGATGTGTCAGGAAGTCGTTTCTGAAAGTATTTGTATGGAGTGTAGCCATGTATGGAAGTGAAACATGGACGATAAATAGTTTGGACAAGAAGAGAATAGAAGCTTTCGAAATGTGGTGCTACAGAAAAATGCTGAAGATTAGATGGGTAGCTCACGTAACTAATGAGGAGGTATTGAATGGGATTGGGGAGAAGAGTTGACAAGAAGAAGGGACCAGTTGGTAGGACATGTTCTAAGGCACCAATGGATCACCAATTTAGTATTGGAGGGCAGCGTGGAGCGTAAAAACCGTAGAAGGAGACCAAAAGATGGATACACTAAACAGATACAGAAGGATGTAGATTGCAGTAGGTACTGGGAGATGAAAAAGCTTGCACAGCATAGAGTAGCATGAAGAGCTGCATCAAACCAGTCTCAGGACTGAAGACCACAACAACAACAACAACAACAACAACAACTGACCATGGCACAGAGATGTTAAATATGTTTTGTTTATATAAAACACATATGTTTGCGTAACTCACAGACTTGATATGTAGTACAGTAACTTATTTCACAGCTCAAAAATTAGTTTTACAAGTCGTCCACGCCACCTGAAACTAATTTAACAAATAACTAACTGACACGGACAGTGGGAACAGCAGGAAAAAATTAGGTAGACTGATGATATAAGAAATGTAGACATTCTGTTCAAAATCGGCGAACAACGAATTAGGTGATAATACTAACAAGACGAAGGTGTATTGTGATATGACAACTCTGTGTCTGTGTGAAAGCTTATGGGACTGCTAAGATCATCAGTCCCTAAGCTTACACACTACTTAACCTAAATTATCCTAAGGAGAAACACACACACCAATGCCCGAGGGAGGACTCGAACCTCCGCCGGGATCAGCCGCACAGTCCATGACTGCAGTGATATGACAACTGACATGCGTCAATGCATGTGGGAGCTTTCTTTGCATGGCCTTAGGTGGATTCAATAGGTGTTGAAAACTCTAGAGAACTCAGCTAAGAGATAATTGACGCAAAAGTGTGTAATACCTACCCTGGGATGAAATGGGACAGGAGAGTAAGTCGTGATGGAAGACATGAAACCAATCAGAAGACTGATGGTGTAATGAAAAAGAAACAGGTGAGAGTAGTAGGTTACAGAAAGCCCAGTGTAGGCGATGCTGTAAATGAAAACAGTAGCGCCACGGCTGCCACCATAAGAGTAACGAGTGGTACCTTGTTAGCTGCTCAGAGTTGGCTGCAGTCCCGCGTCTCGTCGTCGCCGGTGGTGTGGCCAGACTGCACTACCATCACCGCCTCCGCCTCCACCGTCCAAATAGGGACAAGTGGTCTGACCTTGACAGGGCGTTAACGGAACGAGAGTCCGATGCTGGGCGGCAGAGAGGGGCTCACTGCTGATGGCAAGAGGGTCACCACTCTGACGTCACAGGCTAGAGGCAGACGCTTTGCTGTGGCCGGGATGACGGTTATCGCTGAAACAAGCGGTTTTCGGTTACATCGTCTGGTTTTATCTAACTGTTGAAACCGTTCAAGTTTACAGGTTTTCGAAATAACTGATTATCCGTTTTTCTACCGCTCATTAAACGTAGACATCGCACAAACGTTCAAAAATCTTACGACTTTCTCGGACTTTTGAGTTACATGTATCAAGATACACTACTGGCCATTAAAACTGCTACACCAAGAAGAAATGCAGATGATAAACGGGTATTCATTGGACAAATATATTATACTAGAATTGACATGTGATTATATTTTCACGCAGTTTGTGTGCATAGATCCTGAGAAATCAGTACCCAGAACAACCACCTCTGGCCGTAATAACGGCCTTGATACGCCTGGGCATTGAGTCAACAGAGCATGGATGGTGTGTACAGGTACAGCTGCCCATGCAGCTTCAACACGATACCGCAGTTCATCAAGAGTAGTGACTGGCGTATTGTGATGAGCCAGTTGCTCGGCCACCATTAACCAGACGTTTTCAATTGGTGAGAGATCTGCTCTGGCCAGCAGTCGAACATTTTCTGCATCTAGAAAGGCCCGTACAGAACCTACAACATGCGGTCGTGCATTATCCTGCTCAAATGTGGGCTTTCGCAGCGAGCGAATCAAGGGTAGAGCCACGGGTCGTACCATATCTGAAATGTAACGTCTACTGTTCAAAGTGCCGTCAATGCGAATAAGAGGTGACTGAGACGTGTAACCAACGGCACGCAATACCATCACGCCAGGTGATACGCCGGTATGGCGATGAGGAATACACACTTCCAATGTGCATTCACCGTGATGTCGCCAAACACGGATGTGACCATCATGATGCTGTAAACAGAACCTGGATTCATCCGAAGAAATGATGTTTTGCCATTCGTGCACCCAGGTTCGTCGTTGAGGACACCATGGCAGGAACTCCTGTCTGTGACGCGGCGTCAAGGGTAACCCCAGCCACGGTCTCCGAGCTGATAGTCCGTGCTGCTGCAACCGACGTCGAACTGTTCGTACAGATGGTTGTTGTCTTAGAAACGTCCCCATCTGTTGACTCAGGAATCGAGACGTGGCTGCACGATCCGTTACAGCCATGAGGATAAGGTGCCTGTCATCTCGACTGCTAGTGATACGAGGCCGTTGGGACCCAGCACGGCGTTCCGTATTACCCTCCTGAACCCACCGATTCCATATTCTGCTAACAGTCATTGGATCTCGACCAACACGAGCAGCAGTGTCGCGATACGATAAACCGCAATCGCGATAGGCTACAATCCGATCTTTATCAAAGTCGGAAACGTGATGGTACGCATTTCTCCTCCTTACACGAGGCATCACAACAACGTTTCAGCAGGCAACGCCGGTCAACGGCTGTGTGTGTATGAGAAATCGGTTGGAAACTTTCCTCATGTCAGCACGTTGTAGGTGTCGCGACCGGTGCCAACCTTGTGTGAATGGTCTGAAAGCTAATCATTCTCATATCACAGCATCTTCTTCCTGTCGGTCAAATTTCGCGTCTGTAGTACGTCATCTTCGTGGTGTAGCAATTTTAATGGCCAGTAGTGTATATACACTCATGTTCATAAATTAAGGATAATTCTGGTACACGGTGAAAGAACGCTCTGGTCGTCGATTTTCGGGGTTAAATCACCTCGAGGTATGACCATGCGGTGCATTTGACCTGCGGTCGTCGCACAATAGCGCTAGCAGCAGTCCACATACGCAGAGGTGTGTTGGTGCATGTCAGAGTATGGTGCAGCGAGAAAGTTTGCAGACATTTTCATACATGATCTGGTGACTGTGTGTTGAAAATGGCTCAACGAACACATATTGATGACGTTATGAGGGGTAGAATACTAGGGCGACTGGAGGCTGATCAAACACAGCAGGTCGTAGCACGGGCCGTCTGTGTGCCACAAAGTGCGATCTCAAGATTATGGCAACGATTCCAGCAGACAGGAAACGTGTCCAGGCGCTACAGTACGGGACGTCCACAGTGTACAACACCACAAGAAGATGGATATTTCACCATCAGTGCCCGCAGACGGCCACGGAGCACTGCAGGTAGCCTCACTCGGGACCTTACCGCAGCCACTGGAACAGTTGTCTCCAGACACACAGTCTACAGACGACTGAACAGACAAGGTTTATTTGCCCAGAGACCAGCAAAGTGCATTACACTGACCCCTGGTCGCAGGAGAGCTCATAAAGTTTGGTGTCAAGAACACAGTACATGGTTATTGGAACTGTGGTCCCAGGTTATGTTCACCGAAGAGTCCAGGTGTAGTCTGAACAGTGATTCTCGCCGCCGGTTTCATCTGGCGTGAACCAGGAACCAGATACCAACTCCCTAATGTTCTTGAAAGGGACCCGTATGGAGGTCGTGGTTTGATGGTGTGGGGTGGGGTTATGGTTGGTGCACGTACACCCCTGCATGTCTTTGACAGAGGAACTGTAACAGGTCAGGTGTATCGGGACGTCATTTTGCACCATTTTAGGGGTTCAATGGGTCCGTCCTTCCTCCTGATGGATGATAACCCACAGCTCCACCGAGCTGCCATAGTGGAGGAGTACCTTGAAACAGAAGATATCAGGCAAATAGAGTGGCCTGCCTGTTCTCCAGACCTAAACCCCATCGAGCACGTCTGGGATGCTCTTGGTCGACGTATCGCTGCAGGTCTTCAAATCCCTACGACACTTCAGGAGCTCCGACAGGCACTGGTGCAAGAATGTACCAACACATTCTGCAATTATCCTTAATTTATGAGCATGAGTGTAGTATCAAAATATCAAATAAAGTAGGTAAATAAAATGAAACATAATCTGCCCACAAAATACTGCTTTTCTCGAAAGGTAGTGAGAGTTTGAATACTACAGGGTATTCAATAGTATTCTCCTACTGATTCTAATTTTTAAAACCACTGTTAAAAATCACATTGAAATTGAGGCTAAAACAATCATTTAGATTCTACGAATAGTAAGTGCTAAAGGCAGAAAACCAAGGTTGGAGACCTCTGCATGTTCAGGGGTTAGAATGAACCCCAGGTATACCTACCTGTTGTAAGACGCGACTGAAAGGAGTCTCCCACTTTTCGGTCTAATAATCTCTGACCCCCTTTACGGCTTAACCTCACATTTTCAAAATTCTACAGACGTGTGAACCATTTGGGGAAGGATTCCTTACAAGGTGCACCAGTTATCGATAGTCTGGTTAGTTCTTCTGCACCTCTTATTGTCGTGGCTCTGGGACTCTACTTGCAATTCAGCTATTTTGGTGAGGACACCTTCTGGGATACGTCATCTTCTACTATTCTCTGCTGTCCTCTTTTTTAACCATGGATTTCGCTGCAACCAATATCCAGCACGGTAGTCAGTCAGTCATGATGAGCCGTCAGGCACTTTCTCGATCGTAGCCCCTGACAACACAGTGATTGCACTGCCAATGCCTGAGGTGTAGGTCTCCATGTATGCCAAGCAGTAGATGCCTATTTTCTTGGGGCACCAAGGCTCCCAGCAACGGAAATCGCGCCAGGTGGCCTTTGCTATGGCTGGGTGGCGCCGATGGGGAGAGTCCTTGACTGGAGTGGGTGGTATCAGGGCGGATGACCTGCAGTGAAGCGGACCAAGTCATCTCTTACTTGTGATCGAATGTCATCAGCAGTATGCAGGAAGGGCAAGGTAGACTACAATGCTGACAGGTATTATCCTAAATCGTTCCCCTACCTAACTGCGCCACAGTATGACGGACCATGGAGAAGAGAGAGCCTTATATGTGAAGGTACTTAGCCTGGAGAAGAACAGATGGGGTCTACTATCTGGCTAAAAAGCCTCTATTTTTTGTCGAAAACCTGGGAAGACAAGTTTGGGGAAGCGGCTGCGCTGTCAAAGATGAGAAATGGGACAGTCCTCATTCAGACAGCATCCCCATGGCTGCACTATCAAAGATGATAAATAAGACAGCCCTCATTCAGACAGCATCCCTAGCCCAGTCCCAGGCATTGCTCACCTCTCACCAGCTGGGTGATATTCCTCTTTCCTTCGACCCCCCTCCCCCCATAATCCACGGGATTATTTTCCATCGCAGACTTCTCTTGCAGTTTGACGAGGAGAATGGCAGGGTGTTCACTTTATCCAGTGTGTCCAAAGGGGCCAAAGACAATAAGGTTGCCACCAGAGCCTTCATCTTGGACTTTTAGGGTGATTCATTGCCTGAAAGGTTAAGTTGATGGTATACCAATGTGACACAAAATCATACGTCCCACTACCTACATTGTGCTTAAAGTGCTGACACATGTCTTCCCATTCAACTCCAGCGCCACATGTCTAGACTGCGGACGTCTGCTGCATCTGAATACTCTATGTGCACCAAATCCCACCTGCGTCAGCTGTGGAGAGCACCACTCCTTCTGCTCGCCAGACTGCACAATACTCCAAAAAGAGCGAAAAATTATGGAGTGCACGACCCTGGACCAGCAGACTTCCCACAACGCTAAACAGAAATACGAACGGTTGCACCCCATTCATTTGACATCTACGTATGCTGCAGCTGTGTTGACATCATCTGTACTGGCGATGGTAGCTTCCTCACTTCTGCTTTGTACAGTGGGCCCTCAGGACCGCCCTATTACATTCCCCTGCCCCTTGGTGGTTTGGGGAGTGCCTCTCCAAATGCCAGTGACGTCGGTCCTCACACCCTAGTCGGCGAAGCAACAGCCTCCTCCTTTCGCATGGAAGGGGCCCTTGGGACTCTCCCTTCCTAGGTCTCCACCAATATGAAGTGACTGAAAGAGTCACAAGCTGCTGGACGAAGGGCTTCATGATCGTGCTCTGTGCCTGAAGCTACTTTCAAGAAGTCCTCCCAGCAAGCCCCTAAAGAGAAACGAGAGAGCAAGCAGACGAAGAAGTTTGCTAAGAAACAGGAGACACCAGTGGCCTCAACACCACCACTACCTTACAGTTTGGCATCTGAGGACAAGTTGGAGGCTCCTGCACCACCACTCCCCCATGGGTCTGAGCACGAGGTGGAGGTTCTGATGACCCCTGAGGACCTAGAGCTCGCCGGCGCCTCGGATGCAATGGTACTGGATGCGAACACTCAGCTGGTGGCGGCGGGTGATACCGAGGCCTAATTTGCCTCCTTGGTCACTTCAGGCCTTCCCAGATGACAGAAAGCGTCATTCTTCAGTGGTTCAGTGGAACTGCAGCGGTGTTTTCTCTCACGTGACTGAGTTACATCAACTTTTAAGCGTTACACCTGCTTTTTTCATTCTCCTTCAGGAAACTTGGTTTCCTGAAATGCAGAGCCCTGCTCTCCATGGCTATTAAGGGTACTACAAAAACCTTACTGGCTGTGACAGACAGTAAGGTGAATTTTGTACCTATGTCCTTACCTCTGTCTGTAGTAAACCTGTGCCCCTTCAAACAGCTTTAAATGTTGTGGCTGTCAGGATGAGGACAACATGGGAAATTATCATCTGTAACATCTACATATTCTCCAGATGGTGAAGTGCTGTACCTTATACAGGGTGGTCCATTGATCGTGACCGGGCCAAATATCTCACAAAATAAGCGTCAAACGAAGAAACTACAAAGACGAAACTTGTCTAGCATGAAGGGGGAAACCAGATGGCGCTATGGCTGGCCCACTAGATGGCGCTGCCATAGGTCAAACGGATATCAACTGCGCTTTTTTAAATATGAACCCCGATTTTTTTATTACGTATTCTTGTAGTGCGTAAAGAAATATGAACGTTTTAGTTGGACTACTTTTTTCGCTTTGTGATAGATGGCGCAGTAATAGTCACAAACATATGGCTCACAATTTTAGACGAACAGTTGGTAAGAGGTAGGTTTTTTAAATTAAAATGCAGAACGTAGGTACATTGGAACATTTTATTTCGGTTGTTCCAATGTGATACATGTACCTTTGTGAACTAACCATTTCTGAGAACTCATGCTGTTACAGCGTGATTACCTGTAAATACCACATTAATGCAATAAATGCTCAAAATGATTTCCGTCAACCTCAATGCGTTTAACGACATTCCTCTCAACGGCGGGTAGTTCGCCTTCCGTAATGTTCGCACGTGCATTGACAATGCGCTGACGGATGTTGTCAGGCGTTGTCGGTGGATCACGATAGCGAATATCCTTCAACTTTCCCCGTAGAAAGAAACCCGGGACGTCGGATCTGGTGAACGTGCGGGCCATGCTACGGTCGTTGGACGACCAATCCACCTGTCATGAAATGTGCTATTCAATACCGCTTCAACCGCACGCGAGCTATGTGCCGGTCATCCGTCGTGTTGGAAGTACATCGCCATTCTGTCATGCTGTCAAACATCTTGTAGTAACGTCAGTAGAACATTACGTAGGAAATCAGCATACATTGCACCATTCAGATTGCCATCGATAAAATGGAGGCCAATTATCCTTCCTCCTATAATGACGCACCATATACAGGGTGTTACAAAAAGGTATGGCCAAACTTTCAGGAAACATTCCTCACACACAAATAAAGAAAAGATGTTATGTGGACATGTGTCCGGAAACGCTTAATTTCCATGTTAGAGCTCATTTTAGTTTCGTCAGTATGTTCTGTACTTCCTCGATTCACCGAGAGTTGGCCCAATTGAAGCAAGGTAATGTTGACTTCGGTGCTTGTGTTGACATGGGAATCATTGCTCTACAGTACTAGCATCAAGCACATCAGTACGTAGCATCAACAGGTTAGTGTTCATCACTAACGTGGTTTTGCAGTCAGTGCAATGTTTACAAATGCGGAATTGGCAGATGCCCATTTGATGTATGGATTGGCACGAGGCAATAGCCGTGGCGCGGTACGTTTGTATCGAGAAAGATTTACAGAACGAAGGTGTCCCGACAGGAAGACGTTCGAAGCAATTGATCGGCGTCTTAGGGAGCACGGAACATTCCACCCTATGACTCGCGACTAGGGAAGACTTACAACGACGAGGACACCTGCAATGGACGAGGCAATTCTTCGTGCAGTTGACGATAACCCTAATGTCAGCGTCAGAGAAGTTGCTGCTGTACAAGGTAACGTTGACCACGTCACTGTATGGAGAGTGCTATGGGAGAACCAGTTGTTTCCGTACCATGTACAGCGTGTGCAGGCACTATCAGCAGCTGATACACTTCTGCGAATGGTTCATCCAACAATGTGTCACTCCTCATTTCAGTGTAAATGTTCTCGTTACGGATGAGGCTTCATTCCAACGTGATCAAATTGTAAATTTTCACAATCAACATCTATGGGCTGACGAGAATCCGCACGCAATTGTGCAATCACGTCATCAACACAGATTTTCTGTGAACGTTTGGGCAGGCATTGTTGGTGATGTCTTGATTGGGCCCCATTTTCTTCCACCTACGCTCAATGGAGCACGTTATCATGATTTCATACGGGATACTCTACCTGTGCTGCTAGAACATGTGCCTTTACAAGTACGACACAACATGTGGTTCATGCACGATGGAGCTCCTGCACATTTCAGTCGAAGTGTTCGTACGCTTCTCGACAACAGATTCGGTGACCGATCGATTGGTAGAGGCGGACCAATTCCTTGGCCTCCACGTTCTCCTGACCTCAACCCTCTTGACTTTCATTTATGGAGGCATTTGAAAGCTCTTGTCTACGCAACCCCGGTACCAAATGTAGAGACTCTTCGTGTTCGTATTGTGGACGGCTGTGATACAATACGCCATTCTCCAGGGCTGCATCAGCGCATCAGGGATTCCATGCGCCGGAGGGTGGATACATGTATCCTCGCTAACGGAGGACATTTTGAACATTTCCTGTAACAAAGTGTTTGAAGTCACACTGGTATGTTCTGTTGCTGTGTGTTTCCATTCCATGATTAATGTGATTTGAAGAGAAGTAATAAAATAAAACATGGAAAGTAAGGGCTTCCGGACACATGTCCACATAACATATTTTCTTTCTTTTTGTGTGAGGAATGTTTCCTGAAAGTTTGGCAGTACCTTTTTGTAACACCCTGTATTAACCCGCCAAGGTCGCTGATGTTCCACTTGTCGCAGCCATCGTGCCGCTGTTGGTGAATGACGCTTCGTCGCTAAGTAGAAAGCGTGCAAAAAATCTGTCATCGTCCCGTAATTTCTCTTGTGCCCAGTGGCAGAATTGTACACGACGTTCAAAGTCGTCCCCATGGAATTCCTGGTATATAGGAATATGGTACGGGTGCAGTCGATGTTGATGTAGCATTCTCAACACCGACGTTTTTGAGATTCCCGATTCTCGCGCAATTTGTCTGCTACTGATGTGCGGATTAGCCGCGACAGCAGCTAAAACACCTACTTGGGCATCATAATTTGTTGCAGGTCGGGTTGACGTTTCACAAGTGGCTGAACACTTCCTGTTTCCTTAAATAACGTAACTATCCGGCGAACGGTCCGGACACTTGAATGATGTCGTCCAGGATACCGAGCAGCACACATAGCACACGCCCGTTGGGCATTTTGATCACAAAAGCCATACATCAACACAATATCGACCTTTTGCGCAATTAGTAAACGGTCCATTTTAACACGGGTTATGTACCACGAGGCAAATACCGTCCTCACTGGCGGAATGTTACGTGATACCACGTACTTACACGTTTGTGACTATTACAGCGCCATCTGTCACAAAGCGAAAAAAGTCGTCCAACTAAAACATTCATATTTCTTTACGTACTACACGAATATGTAATAAAAATGGGGTTCCTATTTTTAAAAAGTGCAGTTGATATCCGTTTGACCTACGGCAGGGCCATCCTGCGGGCCAACCATAGCGCTATCCGGTTTCCCCCTTCAAGCTAGACGAGTTTCGTTCTTTGTAGTTTTTTAGTTTGATGCTTATTTCGTGAGATATTTGGCCCGGTCACTATCAAGGACCACTCTGTATAGGCTGCTCTGATTTCCCAACTCTCCCCAACTTTTCTACCTCTGTGTGTCTTTTACATCCATAACCCTTCATGGGGTGGAACCAAGATTACTGGCCATTGTAAAGATGTCGAAGATCTACTAACACAACTCGATCTTTGCCTCCTAAGTACAGGTGCTCTCACAGATTTCGGTGTGAAACATGGCATATACTCGGCCGTTGATCTCTGGGTTTGAAGTTCTGGCCTTCTCCCGTGCATCCTTTGGAGAGCTCACGTCGACCTGTGTGGTAGTGACCACATTCCATTATTCCTGTCTCTTCGCCAGCGAGACTCACTTGATTGGTTACCCAGATGCGATCTTACTAAGGCTGACTGGGGCGGTTTCACTTCTGCTATCACTATTGAATCTCCCTGTGTTGCATGGCAACATCGATGAAGTTATACAGACCGGCACTACTACCACTGTTGCCGCAGCTGAATTGGCAATACGTTGTTCCTCAGATTGTCCCCAGCGGAAGACAGTGCCTTGGTGGTCGCCGGAAAACGCTGCAGCCATCAGAGACCATTGGGAGGGCCTTCAAAGTCAAAAGCGCCACCCATCCCTGGAGCATCTCATTATCTTTGAATGGCTTTGTGCTCGGGCCTGTCAGATCAACAGACAACGGAAGCAGGAGTGTTGGGAACGATACGTCTCCAACATTAGCGCATGAACCTCTCTTTCCCAGGTTTGGAACAAGCTCAGATGTCTTTATGGGTACCAAACCCCTGCAGACGTACCTGGAATTTCCACGCTTGAAGCTGTATGTGATGATCCGGATGTAATCGCAGAATGTCTTGCCGAGCATTATGCTCGCACCGCTGGATCTAAGAATTACCGTCCTGCCTTTCATCTCCTCAAACAGCGGTTGTAACGACAACACCTATCTTTTGAACCACACTACCCTAATCCATATAATACTCCCTTTAGTGAGTGGGAATTTCTCAGTGCCCTTGCTGATAGTCCTGACACAACTCCTTGACTGGACATCCGCCATTCCAAAATGATTAAACATCTGACAATGGATTATCAGCGCCACCATCTTCAACCGAATGTGGGGCGATGGCGCATCACCCCCGCATTGTCGGAAAAGGATCATTGTGGCAGTATTAAGGCCTGGTAAGAACACGCTAGATGTGGATAGCTATCGTCCTATAAATATCGTAAAATATCGGTTGTTTAGAATTAAAATGCCGGTATCGATTTCATCCGGTCGGTTTTTCGTTTCGTTACGTTATGGTCACTAAGACGAGCTACTTGTTCCGACACGTATTGAGCAGAATTAGGGAGCAGAACGAAATTGCTACTGGGACAGACGGTGGTACCTTTTGTTTTTATTGAATCTTGTTGGTTTATTGTTTTTATTATGAGAAATTATGTTCACGAATATCAATTTCAGAGCAATATTTTGCATAAAAATAGTTTCTCATTGTAAATTTTAGCACAGATTTGAAAAAGTAGAACTAGTGAGTGAGGGGGAGAGAGAAGGTGTGTGGAAGATGTGTAGTTGAAGAAGTGAGTTCCGGCACCTAAAAATTTAGAAATTAAGTACTGGCTCTGACCTTTACAAGAATTCACATAACTCCAGTCGACGTCTACATCTAACCGCAATCCAACTTATGGTGTGTTTTTCTCTTTTCCTGTTCCAGTGGCGAATGGTTCTGTGTGTGTTCTGTGTAGGTTCAAATCCCTTTAATTTTGTCATGATGGTGATTTCGTGATATATATGTTGCGGGAAGCTGTTTATTGATGCACTCTTCTAAGACTGTAACGCTCTCAGTACCTTAGCAGTAAACCACGCCTTGACAGAGAACGACTCTCTTGTAGCATCTGCCACTTCAATTGGCTGAGCATCTCCGTGATACTTTCGTGCTTACTAAACGAACCTGTGACGAAATGCATTACTCTTCCTTGGATTTTCTCTGTTTCCCCTTTCAGTCCTACCTAGTCCGAATCCCAAGCTAGAGGGCAATATTGTAGTAGCAACGCCCTTACCCCTCCAAATAGGTACACCACGTTTAGAGGGTGCCACAGAAAGATGATTTTTAGTATTGAATTTTGAGGATTCACCAACTGACTAACAACAGAACTGCAGTAAAACAATTAGATTTGTTATTTTTGTGAATAGTTATTCATGTCGCAGTTCTGTATCTTCACCAAGGTGACAAAGACCATGGGATATCGTGTTGAACCAACTTTCGCCCAATGTAATGCAGCAGCCAGACATGGCAAGTCTCAACAAATCGTTGGAAGTCCCCTGCAGAAATATTGAGCTGTTTTGCCTCTATAGCTGTCCACAATAGTGAAAGTGTTGCCAGTGCAGGATTTTCTGCATAAACTGACCAGTCGATTATGTCCCATAAATGTCCGATGGAATTCATGTCAGGTGATCTGGCCAGCCAAATCATTTGCTCGAACTGTCCACAATGTTCTTTAAACCGATCGGGAATAATTGTGCCCCAGTGACATGGTACAGTGTCATCCATAAAAATTCCATTATTTTTTGGGAACATGAAGCGCAGAATGGCTGCAATGGTCTCAAAGTAGCCGAACATCCAGAGGATCCAGTCTATTCCATGTAAAAGCAGGCCATACCACAGGGCTGGTTTAGCAATGATACAGAAATTGATAATCATGCTGAGACCATCAAACGATCGATGTAATGAGGCTTCTTTTGGACGTGACAAGTCGTCGAGATCAACTAGAGTAATTGGGTAACATGCATTGAAATTATGGAAAACACGGTAAAATTTCAAAAATTGATTGAAAGTATATAAAAATGAGGAAAATACAACAAAAATGAGGATACTCATATGTTCATATGAGTGTAGGAAAATAATTCCATTCATCTACCAATGCAATTGGCAACGAATGGTGCATGCTATACATGCTCTATGGGCTTAAGTCCTACAAAATACCCATTGTTCTATATGTTGCTGTAAGCCATAGATATTTGAGTAAAATGCATTGAATTTATGGAAAAGCTTGTAAAATTCTGGAAATTGATGGGATATACGTAAAGTTTAAGACAATGAGACAAAAATGACGGTACTTACATGCCAACCTGGCTGCATGAAAATCATTTCATTCCTCCACTGGTGCAATTGATAACTGGTGGTACATACTATCCATGCTCTATATGTTTAAGTCCCGCAGAATACACCGTATTCCACTTGTGGTTATGGGTGGTAAACCGTAAAATAATGAAAGACGTGGTGTCCAAAGATGTGGTGGTCAAGAGGCCCAACACTTAGGACATCTAGGTGCAATATGAGGAATCAGTGCTCTTGGTGTGTTTGAAAACGAAATGCCGAGAGATCTGCCACCCCATCATTGTGGAATATAAGATTAAATGTAGAGGTCATACCTTTGGATGCTGGAAACTCTTTCAGTTTCTATATGTTGCAATGTCTTCCACATTTTTGTCAGTAAGAAATATCACCTCTGTCTTTTATTTCCACCACCCTGTGTGTGTTGTGGGAGCAGCACAGCACAGCACAGCACATCAACTCTAGCTTCGTATGAGAGCCAATGAATTGAAATGTATTAATGTTGTTTAGCATCTTACATAGAACTCAGTGTCATGGTATGAAAAGAGAATAAATGGTGGTCTACAAAGCTGTAGTCTTACACCGCTTGGATGCATTAAAGCAGAAAACAAAGTCTCAAACTACTTATGAAACTACAACTCTGGAACCCTCTGTTCTGACTGGTATTCTGTGGTGTACAGTCTTCTTCCTGCAGAGGCAACAAAACTTTATGCAGGTCTGTGGAAGAGAATTCGATCACTGGCCACATATGTTCGATGTCATCATGTGGACAATATTTGTTTCTTATATACTGGAAGAAAGAGACATGGTGAAAATCCTATTGAATTCTGTAAGAGGTGTCGTTGGTGAGGGTTGTTGTAGTTTGTAATTTTATTCTGTCAGATCTTACAAAACAACGAAGGGAGAGAGAGAGAAAGAGAGGGAGAGAGAGAGAGAGAGAGAGAGAGAGAGAGAGAAATGTAGTATACTGTTGGGCATAAAAATGGCTATGATTTTTTCCCAACATGTGAATGGATAAAATGATAGATATTATTCTGTATCGATATTTCAAGCATCTGAAAACCATGTAATACCCACGTTCTCGACAATTTATTTGCAAGAGTTCCACACACTGCAATTTTGAATGCGAGGAATGCTCTCAACTTTGCCAATTTGTCCGTCAAACTGGAAGATATAGGTTTAATCAGTTCTTGCGGAAAAACGCCTGCTTTATTATCATTGCAAATGTGTGTGCTTTTTACTTAATAGCTGAGCGCTTGTGAAGAGAGAATTTGACATTAGATTCAGCTGTTCTGCTGAAAATTTCGGTCACACAACACCTTATAAAGTAGATGTTTCGGGAGATTGAATGTTTTTGGAAATTAGAATTCTTTTACTCAAATGAATGTTCTACAATAACAAGGATGTTCTGTGGTGAAAGCTGCTGTTCTGTCTTGACTGTCAGTGACAGATTAGAACAGACCTAGAAAACCAGCAGTCCTACCTATACAGGAAGGAGAAGGGGAGGCAGGAGGGCAGCTAAGACTGGTTCTAAGCTGTTTAGACTGTTCCCACACATCGAGATGAAGACACATGCACCTGCCGCCACTCTCTTGTGGCGAGATATTTTTGGGTCGGTTTATGCAGCAGTTGAGTTATTACAATGATGTTTTTCATTTCCCAGTGTGTGTGTATTCCATTATGATCCATTGTTTACGAGAGGTACTTTTTTCACGACAATCTGGATTTGTAATCAGATCAGTGAAGCATTTTACATCAGTTGTGGTGGCGAGTATCGGCCTTCCCACACTTCAGTGATGATTTGTTGCCCCATCCCTTCTTCCCATGTATGTGGGTATCTGTGTCGGCACAAGTCATTAGCTGCCGTTCACCTTTAGATCGGTAGGAGTCAACTTTTCCTACACTTAAGTGATAGTTTGCCGTCCTATCCCTTTTTACCATCTGTGTACAAGTTCCTCAGCAGCTATTCGCTTGTAGTTCAGTAGAAGGCAATTCTTTTGGCAGCGAAGGTAGGAGAGTTTCCCATCAGTATCGAATGGTATTGTAGACTAGGGCACACAGTAAGGTGAACAGATACAAACACACATGATCAGTACCAAATAAAAATAAGTTAGCTGTACCAGCTCAAAATAATTTTTTGTGTATCATTACATTCACGCAAAAATACAACAGTCTATTAATGTACCTAAACATAGAATTTATTGTTGTATGGCAGGCTGGAAATTCATTAGTTATAACACCCCATCTATTATGTGCAAAACTGCTTCATGAAAGAAGAAAAATTGTTTTTCCTATTTATGTGTTTATTACACCACTTAATTTGAAATCTTTACTTAACATTGAGTGGTGCCCATCCTCAAGGATGTAGGCGAAGCCTTGCGGCTCTGAGTGGCAACTATAAACAGCAGAGCTGATAGGGCTGTAACTATTGTTGTAGCTGTGGCATCAGGTGATGTCGTATACACACTGAGTAGCCTCTCAAATTTCCTTTTAGCTGTAGTGTTGGTCAGTCGGTCCAGAGTCTTATATTCCATGATTTTCCTTTCTTTCTGGTAAATCCTGTAGTTTGAGGGGCATGATTATTGTCGGTGCAGAAAACGACACCGCACAGTGGATGGAGGAAATGCACCCAAGAAAGCGTCCTCGCCCAATGGCAGGAGAATGGGCAGAACTGCAGATCCACAACTATAAAAGATGCTAAAGATCTCAGCTCATGATGGACACAATGCACCACATAAAATGCCCTCTCCAATTGGATCATTCTTTGGAAAAATTTTGGAGAATGTAGGTCAAACCGAACAGAAAGGATGAAACGTTTGAGACTCCTTTTAGTCGCCTCTTATGATGGGCAGGGATGCCTCAGACGTATTCTAACATCTGAATCCGCAGGGGGAGTAAAGTTACTCCCACTCAGAGCACAGTCCTGTGTTGTAACTTTGATGCTCCCATATTCTTGTCCACCCCCTGTGTATGAGCAAAGCAACCTTAGTATGGAGCGCAAAGCTTACTGCTGGAATCTCATTTACTTTGAGATTTATGGGTCCCATTTTTCAACTACATCAAGCTTGATAGTTAATTGAACACTTTTAACAGAACAATTATTGTTGTATTCTGTTACAGTTTCCAGCCGGCTGGAGTAGCCGAGCGGTACTAGGCGCTACAGTCTGGAACGGCGTGACTGCTATGGTCGCAGGTTCGAATCCTGCCTCGATCATGGATGTGCGTGTTGTCCTTAGGTTATGTTTAAGTAGTCCCAAAATGCTCAGAGACATTTTGTTACAGTTTCCAACTGGAAAATGATAGAATGTCTTAAAATTGTTGCTAAATACTGGACAAAAAATAATTAAATAATACAAAAATGATCTATATATCTCACATTCGCCACACTGGGTAGCCATGCGGTCTGAGGCGCCTTGTCATGGTTCACGTAGCTCCCCCCCCATCAGAGGTTCAAGTCCTCCCTCGGCAATGGATGTGTGTGTTGTCCTTAGTATAAGTTAGTTAAAGGTAGATTAAGTACTGTATAAGCTTAGGGACTGATGACGACAGCAGATGAGCCTGTAGAACTTACCACAAATTTCCAAAAATTGTCTCACATTCTATTGAACATATGGGTGACTCAGTATGAGATATATGGACGTAAGTTGTGGGATAAGGGACCTATGAGCACATTTTGTTTGTAAGGGTCACATACATTCAGGGGCAAACACACATTTTGGGGAAGTTATCCCCTCTCGTTAACCTATTGTTACACTAACTGATTTATGATGCCTCTGGGGGTTGTTTTATGACCCCCTGGCGATAATTCATCCTTCTGATTAACTCCCACTGCTCCTGACCACCTTCAACTCCTGCACCCAACTGGAAAAAGGGTTGCCGATCTGGGGACATTTTTGCCATTTCCTTCTTTGTTCATTTCTGAGCTACATCACCTTTTTTGTAATCCTGCAACCTTCATCCCCTACCCACACCTCCACCCTCCCTCTCCATCTTAAAACAGGTTGGAAACGCTCAGTCTGTGCTGAGTTGTTCAATTGTCTATCATGTACCTGAGAAGACAATAAAAATATATCCGTATAAAAGTCCTAGCTATTTAGATGTAATTAACAGTGTGTCAGCATTCTTACACTCATCATCCTTCTGTGGTAAGTGTAACAAAAGGTATAACAACAAGAATGAACATAACAGCAAGCTATAAAATAAAATATGTATGTTATGCAATGATACAGAACATGGTACTGTGGAAAATAAGATACACTGTGAAAAAAGTAACAAATACTGTTATAATGAAGAATGCTTAAACAATCACCAAGAAGTTTGCAATATAGTTTACAAATGTCAACAATGGAAAAGGATTTGTTCGAGAGGTAAAAAACATGTATGTGACTATGAAAACACAGAAACAGTAACCTAGAAGCAGAAATTAAAAATAAAAAATTTTTCATGCAATACAGAACACAGAAAGGCGGTTTATGTGGTAGAAAATTCATCAAAGAATATACACTGAAAGGTTGCCAAAATGTGATAAAACTGGTTGTTATGTTAATGGAAAATTAAAAGGTATTGTATTTCTGAATGTTTGAAGTGCAATAATATAGTTACAGGAAGACAGTTTAAGTGTTGTAGAATAGCGCTCACAAAGGGAATTTCTTGTACCTATATTGAAAAATACATGCAGTTTGATTACGAAGCTCAACAAGAAACAGGAATACATATTCTAAATATCATAATAGTTCATAATTTTAGTGATGATACTGTTTATAAATTTAAAACAAATGATGAATTATATAGGCAGATAATATATAATAAACTTAATGGTTATACATTTATAGCTCATTATGCAAATGGATATCATTCACAACCCTATAGCCTGGGTAATTAGTTCAAACAATAATAATATTCAACAAGCTTTCAATGGTGGTGAAGTTAATATAGCTGGAGCTACGGTAGATAACTTTGATGAAGGAACCAATACTGTTTATCAACAATACTATAGCTGTTTTTGGCATAGTTCTAAAAAATGTTTTGAAACTGAAGTGATTAAACTGAAACAATTAGCAACAAAAAATCGAGAATCAATGGCTGATTTATAGGAAAATACATTAACAAGAAAGTACAGAAAGACGAAATTTTTCATGTAATTTAGTAGAGATGTGGGAATGTAATTTGATTAACTCAGCAGTGTATAAAAACTTCAGAAATTTAAACAGTTACCTGAAGTTGTTGAACCACTGAATCGAAGACATGATTTTTGTGGAGGTTGTACAAATATAGTGAAATTAAGTGGTAAATCAGCAGATATAAACACAAAAATAAAATATTTCTACGTGTGTAGCTTTTATCCAACTGTTCAACATTATCATTATTATCTTGTAGGTCATCCAGCAAAAATATATAAGCCAAGATATTATTCTAAAAATTCTGTGGTCTTATAAAACGTAAAGTAGTGGCACGCAAAACATCTTATCATCCAGTTTTACCAGTGCAAATACAGAGTGATAAAAATGAAAAACTACTGTTTTCATTATGTCTGTGTAAACCAGTTATGTTGGCCACTCATGCCTCATATGTATGGATCGTGATAACCCCTTCAGCATCAACTAATTCCTGAAGATGGTGGACTGAAGCGCCCAAACTGGTATCTACACAATAAATAACATCATAAGGATCGCTGTAGGTGTTTCATTTTCTTACAGTGGTGAAGAGCCATTGTCGCCCAGACCTCCAGTAACAAGGATGGGCATACCAAAATAATAACTGGATAACAGATGAAATAAATAAATGTATAGAATCGGTTATAAAATTTTAGATATGTAAGATGTGTGAAATTATAGAAATAAGAGCAAAATATTGTTTAAAAATGATTTGAAATACTGTACAAAAATTGAATTAGAAACCAGCCCCCATGATTTTGAAGCTAATGAGATGTATACCAAAGAAGTTAAAGAAAACTAGGATAGGGACTTACATTTTGATAAGATAAAAGAATATCCAGGGAAAAGAGCTATTGCTAAGATACATCTAAATTAATTATGGCGAAAGTGACAAATTTACAACAATTGTATGAGATTTTATTGGATGATCGATTAGATAGTATAGATACAGATTTTGTTAATAAGCATATGGTACAGATAACATACAATTTCAAGAATTATTTTGTGGAAAATAACAGAGCTACAAATACCTTATAGCAGCATTCACTATATGAACTTCAAGGCCTAGATTTTTGTTGTATTAGATAAACTAGAAGAACCTGTTAGGTATCACTGACGGTACAAAAACTGTAGAAAAAGATATATTTTGGGTGAATGGACAGATGAATTATGGGATATGGATTACAAATTGGGCTTCAACAGAACCAAAAAGTTATAATTTTTTGAAAAATGATAAAAGCTCTGTCATGATGGTCAAAGGTTGCACTTTAAATTACAAGAATATTCAAAAGTTGAATAGCGAGTGTATGATGCATTTCTTTGACTATGAAGTGAAAGAAAAGATACAATTAGAGTACAGACAAATAACTAGAGATATAAAAACTAAATATTTCATTGACTAACAAGTTAAGGAGCAGTTCTCATTTCAGTATGAGAAAGGAATAGTTTTAGAAAATTAGGATACAGTGCTATACAGATGTTAAATTTTGTTAATAAATTTTTATTCTATATAAATGGAAGCCTTACTGAAGAAGCTCAACAACACTAGCAATACTAGTCTATTTAAAAACATTAGGGAGCTAGAAGTAAATTTTTTGTAAAAATGTTGCCTATTGCAAATATCTGAATACTAGACTTGGAGATAAAAAGTTTTGGAACCGAATTATGAATTTAAAATTATTTTGCCACACAAATATTAGAAATTAATTAGTGTTTAGGCTTTTCAATTTTTTAAGGAAGCAATATTTAACTTAGATGTAAAGGAATTAAGAAGCAGAAAAATAATAATAATGAATTTCATTGTTTAGAATTTTTGCTGTGAGTTTTTCACAGTATTCTTGTGGGAGATAGCCATCCATCACGGAATTTGATGAACCATAATGAATAAAATTTAAAATATTAATGGTAACTGTACCTTAAATATATTAAATTTGATTTATTTTTACAATTAATATTTAATTTTAAAATTAATTTGTATTATTTTTATATCACAATAATCTCATGTTACATGGCCCTGTAACGTTGAATTTAATACATTACAATCTGAAATCTTAACATTTTTAATGTTTAATGTTATTAAATCGACAACATTAATTGATATCAAATTGATTATTTAATATTTCATTTTATTTTAATATATATAATTTAAAAAAATATGATACTTTAAGTGTATTAATCATTTTATTTATGATATTTTAGATATGGATGGTCTAGATTTAATCCTCCAAAATAATTTAAAAAAATTAATTCTAATGCACTCAAAATAGCCATTATTTATACTTATATATAGTAGTAAGTGGATACATTCCATGCACTAGGGGCATGTGCACTAGGCATGTTTTTAATGCACAACCTTTTTTATGAATTAATGAAATTAATTATATAATGTTACAAATTAATGAAATTAACTACTTATTCTATACTTTATTATTTTCCATTTGTAAGGTTTCTTATACCGAAAACCCTTAAAAATATAGTACAATATAATTAATTTAATTTGTTTGATATACTATAGTTAATTTAAGTAATTCATAAAAAAGTTTTGTATTAAAAACATGCCTAGTGCACTCATTCTACCTATTTACTGCTCATACTGTAGTTCTGTAAGAGAAATACATATTAATTGAAGATTCAAACACTAAATGACTGCTACTGATAGAGTTCCTGGACATTGTTAAATTTGTGTGTCATTAAGAGTGTCATGTTTCTAGCCACTTAATGAAGCCACTGCCTGTGGTGCTACCTGTTTCCCTGATCTATGTATTTTTTGTGAAATTTATCTTGAGGTGAGTCTGCTCAGCTGAGGGTTAAACCCCCTAATGAAACCAGTTCCTCTTCTTGCCTCCTGGCTGTTAACATGACAACCCAATATCACATTACCTTCCTATCAGCTGTTGAAATATAAAGTTTGCTTCAGATTTCCCACCAGTTTGCATTAGATGTTAAAAACATGAAGATAATGTTTCTTGTTGAAAACACTGCTATATAGTCGATACATTATTTTAATTTTTAATTAATTAGGACATATTTCCTAATGAATGCAAGCATTGTATCCTCTGTCTGAAAGAGTTTTTTGCACTGCCAAAGTTTTACACATTGTACTGATTGCCTGCACTGTTTTCTTATGTTGGATTAAGCTTTTTTCTACATGTCTCTAGTACTCAATTGAGTACATGCTCAGTGTTTCTCTTCAGAGTATCGTTTTTCAACACAAAGGTGACAATATTGTTTCATATTAGGTTTTATAGTATCTGCACGGCATTTACCTTTGCTTTACTATAAAATATCACCACATCATTATGCTACTACTACTATGTTCATTAATGTTGATAAGCTTCTTCCTCATTATTCCTTCCTGTTTAAATGTTTAGCGCAAAGTAAGGAATGTCCATTAATACAATCCTACTTCAGAATGTAACAGCTCATGTATTACTCATTACTTTACTTCTTCAAGTAATTTATGATAGAAATGTAGTTCACCTATTCAAAAATTTCTTGTTATCAAAGGAATGACTTCCTTGTTGCCTACTGACAAAATTCTTTTTAGTAAAATGTGGGCCACTACAGATCACCTACATTGTTCAGTTTTCTCTTATCCTTACATCTCCTTTAACTCCTTTAATCATCTGAGCTGTCTGCTGAAGCTGATTTATAATCAGAACCTACCTTTCTTAACTTTATGACCACAGATACCGATTTGCGTTTGCAACATTATTCACCTGCCTTTTGTTGTTACCTTTAATCATCACCCCTATCATGTGTATTTTTGTATGCACACACCACTTTGGTGTACGTTATATCTGCATAGTGGAATAATGAATTCTTAGTTGTTGTCTAGTTGACAGCGTGGTAAAACATACTGTACGTTTTTGTGTCATATGCTTTACTTCCACATCTTCCTAGTGTGTCTCAACTTTTTTTTTAGATAGAGAAAAGTTTGCCACACTATTCAAAAGATTGACAGAGAATAGAATACACCCTGGTGATACCTAAAGTAATTAGAACATTTATCAGTAAATCAGGACCTTGAAGTTTTCAAGTACATATTTTGTCTAGTGGCAAAGCCTGTGCTGTTTTATTGTATACTATTTCCTATGTATTATGTTCGAATTCTCTCAGGTTGTCAGTAAGTGACTTATTCATTGCCATGTTGACTTTAACAAAATATACATCCTCAGCATGATGCCTTTCTAGTAATACCATTTCCTGTTCCTCTTCTTTCACACTATCTTCATCTACTAACTGAAAGCTAACTTTCTGAATTACTTCACAAAGTCAGTCGATACTGTGATCTGCAGGTATTATGTCACCATAATTTTCATAACTATTGACTTACCTTGTTCTCCTTGTTAGTCCTTTATTCTTGACTTAATATCCTCTTTCAATTCATAATTTATAACATATCAATATCCAGGGACTCATTATCATTTATACTTAACCTTAATTTATGAAGACAGTCACATTCTGTGCAACACACTGAAATGTTACTCCTGTCATAATTTTAGTTTCCACTTAAAGTTTTTCTCCACAGCAGATTCAATCACTTCAACTACTTTACTTGTACATACCTTCTCCATCTCCTCTGTATATATCCTGTTGACCTTGGTGGTTGTAAACCCGATTCTCATCTTTTAAATATTTTCCCTCTTCATGTATCTGACCAAAGATTAGCACCTTGAGTCTTGAAGGGACTCAAGATATTTAGGGTCCCTTTTATATTTATCATCAATCGTCACATAGTTGGTTACGAACTCCATATATATTTTTAACGATTCCTTTAATGAAATGTGTATTGTGGTGTTAACATTGTAGAACATTTAATTTTAGTTGTATAACTACACTTTGAAAATTTTTTGTGTGTACAGACTGTCGGTTTTAAAATACACATTCGTCCATGGAATAGAAGGAGCTGTCCAAGAGACATGATTTTAGGTTAGATTTAAAATCTGCTTTGATACCTGTCAGATATTTTATCTTATTTGTCAAATGTTCAAAGGTTTGTCTTGCTGCATATTTCTGATCCACTGACAACTTTAATGATTGGCAATAAAGGTTTTTTTTCACTTTAGTGTTGTAGTATGGACCTATCTGTGCATATTAAATTATGATGAATTATTTATGACGAATTCCAGTACTGAATATGCATAATGTAATGGTGTTGTTAAAATGGCTAACTCATTGCAGAGAGATCTGTGGGTAAACACCGCATATTATCTTACTACTCTCATTCCTGCACTCAAAACTTTCTTTCTGTGTGGTGGGTTACTCCAGAAAATCATTTCGTAGTAAATTATTGAGTGAAAAAATCAAGATATGTCAGGAGATTACTGTGTTTGTTTCCAACTTTATCAACTGTATGAAGAGCAAAAGAAGCTGAACTTAATAGCTTAAGAAGCTCAGTAACATACTTCTTCCAGTTCAATTTTTCATCTATACAAAATTTGCAGTATCCTGCCCTACTTACTTATTTATACTCATGGACTACATCGATTGTTGGTATGAGTCTATCTCTTGCAGAGAACTGAGTATAGTGTGTTTTTTTCTTTTTTCTAAGAATCATTTTCTTTGGATAACATCATTTATAATGTGAGACTTTAGTTTCTCCTGTCGTATACAACGTTCAAATAACTTAAGAAACAGCAGCAAGGTGACGTCTGCACCTGCTGATATTTTGACAGGGACACATCCCGCCATTTTCAAGGCTAAACTCCAGTTCTGCCCTGAAAATGGCAGGGTGTGTCCCTGTCAAAATATCACTGGTTGTAGACGACGTCATCTGGCTACATTCCTTTAAATTATTTGAACATAATTGACAATCTGTTGCATTCCATATTATTCGAATTATCATAAGACTAGTATCGTTTGCAAAAAGTACCAATTCTCCTTGTTGAGTGTTCAGGTCATTCAGATATACAAAGAATTGGCATGGACACGAAATTTAATCATGTGGGATTCTCATTCTGACTCCTTCCAAATCACTAATTTTTCTATCTGTTCAACACACTTTGAATTATTCAGCAGGACGGTCTGCATTCTGTTTCTTAAGTATGTTTCAAACGTGCTGTATATAAAACCATAAATTCCATAAAACTTCAACTTTTCTAACAGAGTAACATGAGCTGTAGACTCAGTTGCCTTGGAAGGATCACAAAAAATCCAGCTGGCAATATTTTATCATTTAAAGCTTGTACTGTTTGGTGAGAGGGTACATAAATAACATTATCAGCCAAGCAATCGTTCTGGAATACCAACTGTGATATTCCAGGTAAATTGTTTCAACTTAAGTGTGAGACTACTCCTTGAGCACATTATTGTTATGAATACTTTGGCAAAAGATGACAGTAGGGAAATTGGATGAAAATTGCTTAAGTTTTCCTTGTCACATTTCTTATGAAAAGATTTAACAATTGCATATTTTGATGTGTCTGGAAAAATTCTGTATGTCAGTAATGCATTACACATATCAATAAGGACATTACTTATTAAGTTGGAACAACTTTTGAGAATTCTGTTTGAAATTCCATCAACTCCACATGAGCTTTTGTCTCATAAAATTCTTGAAATGCTATTAATTTCATTGAACATGTCGGCACTATTTCTAGTTACTTAAAGTTTTGTGGAATGGAATTTCAGTACATTCTCTTGCTTCTTCATCTAAGCCATTGAATCCAATTCTTGCTGCTACATTTAGGAAGTGATTGTTAATAGTTGTCTTAACTTGTGAGTTATCAACCAGAACATTTTCATATAGTTTAACTGTTACGCTAGCAATGACCTTGCCGCTGTGGTAACTCCAGTTCCCATCAGTGTTGTCAGGCTGGGCTAGCGCTTCATGGCAGGCCGTCCAGTCTCTCGAGCACTCTTGGCAGTTGGTGTGCACTCAGACCTTGTGAGATCAATTGAGGTGATACTTGATTGGGACGTAGCAGCTCTGGTCGCGGAAACTGACAACAGCCTGGAGAGCGCAGCGCTGACCATGTGCTCCTCCATATCTCCAACCAGAGACTCCTGTGGGCTGAGGTTGACACGATGGTCGTCGGTACCATTGAGTCTTCAAGGTCTGCTCTGATGGAGTTTAGATTTTAATTGTTATGCTAACTGGATGTCCTGTCTCCTGCTTGACAATATCTCATATATTTTAATCTTAGTATTCACATTATTAATTTCTGTCAGACTGTACCTACTGCCTGACAGTCTAATGACTTTTTTCAAACATTACAGCACCTTTTGTAGT